>NC_057354.1:48154279-48462201 GCF_016509475.1 Prionailurus bengalensis | reverse complement strand
AAAAATAAACATAAAAAGAACACAAACCCTCAACAAAGATGTTGATACACTGAACTGACTTCAACCTAATCTGTATAATGTACTGTCTTCAGTTTAATCTGTATAATAACAGAAATCATTAGCACAGTGATCCTTGATGAGGCAAAAGGAGGGGTTATCCCATATCCTAACAATATTCCTTCAGAGGTCCACCCCAGAGTAACTCACACATCTGCATGTGGACACCAGGATGAAGGTGCCTGTTGCAGGACCAACTCTAACAGGAAAAGAGTAGGTCGACCCAGTGTCACCCAGCAGAGAATGATTTCATCAACAATGGTCAGTTATGACAAGGTTCTAATGCATTACTCAAAAGCAATGCCAGTGGAAGAACTAGATTGACAAGTGCCCACATGGGCAACCTCGCCGATACGATTTGAGTAAAGCATAAAGTTGCAAGAAATGTAGTATGATATTATTTATGAAAAATGCTAAAAGCCTGTAACTTAATGTTATACATCATTTTGGCTGACTTTCTCCCTTTAAGGATCAATGGGACAATACGTGTAGAGAGCCTGGGACAGTGCCTGGCAAGAGTGAGCACACATGAATATCAGCTACCGTCCTTATTAAGAGAAAAATAAACCTCTTGCTTGTTGAAGGCCCTGTTATTTGCAGTTTCAGTTCTGCTGAGGTGGGCCTACATTTTACCCAGTAAAAGTGGTAGAGTACCATTTCATATTTGTTAAATTTATTTAGAATATTTTAAAATAAAAAAATAAAGTACATACAAAAGAAAAATAATGGGCAATGTTAGGAGAAAATTCTGTTCTGGGCACACAGAGACTTGTTGAAGGAGAAGGTGGGTGCAGGTGCACCTTACACAAAAGTGAGACAGTTCAGGGCCTGTTGGAGTGAAAGAAAGATGTTTTAGATGACAATATCTCAGCAACTACAGTCACATTTATAACAGGATTGGCTGTTTTTCTCCTTGTTTCAGTTTTCAAATCCACTTTGTCCACATATAGCTAACCCTTGAACAACATGGATTTGAGCTGCATGGGTCCACATATAGGTGGGGTTCTTTCAATAAATAATATCAGACACTGCTATCAACATATTTTTATCTTCCTTGTGATTTTATTACTAACATTTTCTTTTCTCTAGCTGACTTGATTGTAAGAATACAGTGTACAATACATATAACACACAAAATACAGATTAACCAACTGTTAAATTATCAGTAAGCCTTCCTGTCAATCATAGCTAAGTTTTTGGGGAGTCAAAAGTTATAGGCTGCACAGAGGTTGGTGCTCCTAACCTCCACATTGTTCAAGGGTCAGCTTTATAGACCAAAGTTCACAAAAAGCCTCTATGTTCATGTAAACAGCAATGAAAGAGATGGAACAGCCAGCTCTGGTCACAAGAAAGGCAAAGGACAGTTTCCAAAAGTGAGGAATGGAGTGGTGAGTGGGTCAGCACTCTAGCTCAGTGGGAGCATAGCTTCCCTGAGACAAGAGTCTGGTGGGTTCCACCTATGTGCACTAGGCAAGACCACTAGCTCATGATCACACTGCAGGCTGGATGGGTGAAAGGAGGAGAAACTGCCCTGGTGATTTTCCACCCACTCATACTGCAAGTGATTCCTGATTGAGGCCTCACCTATTTTATGGTAACATTAACATTTTTATTCTTCCTCTGGCCATTTATACATTCAGTTGTTACTCTTCTTCATCAGTTTAAATTTTCTGGAAGTTTAAATGAGATGCAGAGATGCATGCCTTAAATGATCAGGACTCAAAGTTTCCTGAAGACTCAAGAAAGAAGAGCACTCCAGATGGAAGAACCAGGTGAAGGGAGGGCCAGGGTGGAAAGAAGCTCTGTCATACTTGGATATTTCCTGCTCCCTTAGTGTTTTCCTTTGACCTAACTGATCATTGTATTCTGTGATGAGTCCTGGGGTTCTCTCTGGTGCTGTTTTCCTCTTTTGCTCACATAGACTCTGGGCACATTCTTGTTTCCCAGTACAAGAATATGAGCAATCTTGGGTTATCGGGGTAGAGCCCCATGAGGGAATATTAAGCTGTAAGTGCAGGGCCCTTAGTAAGTGGTCTGGAAACAAAACAAGCAATCCTGAGCAAGATGGTGCAGGACAGTTGGAGGGTGGGGCTGAATCAGGCTGGATAGTGAGTTAGACCACCTGGTAGGTGTTGAGCTATGAGGTCAGAGGGAGGGAGCTCAGGAGGAGGAATGCCACGTGTCCAGAACAGAGATGATGGCTTTTGCTCACCTGCTGCCTCACCTTTGGCTCCACAGAGAAGAGCTGGTGGTTTGGTCCTGGCCACTGCTGACATTTTCTGATTTCTGAAAGGAATGCTTCCAGAAATATAAGGTTTTGCATAAAGAAATTCATTGATAATAATACAGCAAAACTAGGGCACTTAACATGCCACTTACAACAATGAGAAGATCATCTAAGCAAAAAATCAACAAGGAAACAATGACTTTGAATGACACACTGGACCAGATGAACCTAACAGATATATTCAGAACATTTCATCCTCAAGGAGTGGAATACACATTCTTTTCAAGTACACATGGAACATTCTCCAGAAGAGGTCACATACTGGGTCATAAATCAACCCTCAATAAGTACAAAAATATTGTGATATTTTCAAAACACAATGCTATGAAATTAGAAATCAATCAAAAGAAAAACAAGAAAAAAATTGGAAATCCCTCAAATACATGAAGATTAAAGAACATTCTACTAAAGAATGAATGGGTTAACCAGGAAATTAAGGGAGAAATAAAATAGTATAAGAAAACAAATGAAAATGAATATGTGACAGTCTAAAACCTTCGGGATGCAGCAAAAGCAGAACTAAGAGGGAAGTATATTGCAAGAAGCAAGAAAGGTCTCTGAAAACGATAGCATACCTATGAAAGAAATTTAAGAGGACACAGAGAAATGGAAAAGCATTCCATACTCATAGATTAGAAGAACAAACATTGCTATAATGTCTATACTACCGAAAGCAATCTACATATTTAATGCAATCCCTATCAAAATACTACTAGCATTCTTTGTAGAGTTAAAATAAACAATCCTAAAATTTGTATGGAACCACAAAAGACCCTGAAGAGCCAAAGAAATTCAGAAAAAAAACAAAACAGAGGCATCACGATTCCAAATTTCTGGCTAAATTTTAAAGCTGTAGTTATCAAGATACTATGTAACTGGCACAAAAACTGACACATATTTCAATGGAACAGAATACAGAACCTAGTAATGGACCCACAACCATATGGTCAACAAATCTTCCACAAAGCAGAAAAGAATCTCCAACACAGAAAAGACAATCTTTTCAGCAAATGGTGATAGGAAAACTGGACAATGACATGCAGAACAATGAAACTGGACCACTTTCCTACACCACACACAAAAATAAATTCAAAATGGATGAAAGACCTAAATGTGAGACAAGAAACCATCAAAATCCTAGAGGAGAACACAAGCATAAACCTCTTTGACCTTGGCTGAAGCACTACAGAGGCAGAGTAGAGCTCAGGGAAGCACTGAACCATGGCCAAGTGTTTCAGGATGGTGCCTGAGCCCTGGGACATCTTGAGACAGGCCTGGCTTTGGGGCCAGTTCTAAACTTCCAGTGGTGAGTTTCTCAAGTCACCACCTGCCCCAACACTGGGCTCTTGGACTTTCCCCTGAGAATCTCTGAGGATCACTGAGTGTATAGACCTCGATTTAAGTCAAGCAGCTATAAACTTTACCCCAAGAAGGACATAAGACCATTGGGTTACCTTGCTTCACCCCTGGAATAAACCTTGGAGACAGTCACCATATACAGCTCCCTGAATTACAGGGAGACAGATCTGGATGCAAGGGCAGCTCACCTCCTATCTTCCTGCCTCCAAAGTTCCGAGGCTAGGACAAGGCATAGGCAGGGAATGAGTTGGCTCAGTGCCCCAGGCCAGATGAGCTCCCAAATCAGGAAAAAGGCATAAAAATTATCAAGGACGCAAGAAGAAGCTAAACCACTCTCCCAGAAGCCTACAGAATAGGGAGAGGAAGTTCCAGAGGAACCCTGGCCTGGAAATGAGGCTGCTTAGGGACATGGAGGCTGCTTGGAGCTCTAAGCACCTCAGGTCTATTCAGGGATGGGAGATGAGAGCTCTGAGTGAAGACTGCAATGAGGGAACCCCAGCAGATCAGCCCTTTCTGCCTGCCGGGGATACACTAGCCAAGAATCCTAGGGGAGCATGGCTCAGCCACACTCACTGAGCCCCCTGTGTTCTATGCAAGCCCCTTCCGTGCTCAGTGAGTTCAAACCACATACTCACAGTTTGATAAAGTCTTAAATGCATTTCCATTGAATATCACTCAATGCAAAAAGGGATAGACACCAAGTTACAGCCTAACTTCTGATCCATGAGGAATTCCATATCAACTTCTGACATTGAGGCATGTATATTCATCAGCCCTAATGTTGCTGCTTTCCCTTTCATAGACTATAATTAACATCTTCACCAGCTTCTTCTGGCCTTTGCTTCTGAGATCACCAAGAACTCAGCCTGGGCTTTCAGCGGGAGCACTAAGAAGCCGGCAGACCCACCTTGAGAATGCAGACTCCGGAGAACATGCTCTCACAGAGGGCATCCTCCCAGGACAAGACAGAGTCTTCTGGAGAGTTGTTCTGCCTCTTTCATCACTGTCTCTCTTTTGTTTTCCCTGTACCTTGTTCATTGGCCCTTTATATTTATTTCTCAGTCTTATCCACTTTGCCTTCTATTCTCTCAAGTTTGTCCTCTCTCCATATTTTTCCTTTTTCTCTTCTCAGTTTTCACGTTGATTTCTTCCCTAATGGATTTGATAGGCATTTAAGACATATTGTTTTTTTAATATGAAATTTATTGTCAAATTGGTTTCCATACAACACCCAGTACTCATCCCAACAGGTGCCCTCCTCAATGACCATCACCCACTTTCCCCTCCTTCCGATCCCCCATCAACTCTCAGTTTATTCTCAGTTTTTAAGTCTCTTATAGTTTGCCTCCTTCCCTCTCTAACTTTTTTTTCCCTTCCCCTCCCCCATGATCTTCTGTTAAGTTTCTCAGGATCCACATAAGAGTGAAAACATATGGTATCTGTCTTTCTCTGTATGGCTTATTTCACTTAACATAACACTCTCCAGTTCCATCCACGTTGCTACAAATGGCCAGATTTCATTCTTTCTCATTGCCAAGTAGTATTCCATTGTATATATAAGCCACTTCTTTATCCATTCATCATTTGATGGACATTTAGACTCTTTCCATAACTTGGCTATTGTTGAAAGTGCTGCTATAAATATTGGGGTACAAGTGCCCCTATGCATCAGCACTCCTGTATCCCTTGGGTAAATTCCTAGCAGTGCTATTGATGGTTCATAGGGTAGATCTATTTTTAACTTTTTGAGGAACCTCCACACTGTTTTCCAGAGTGGCTGCATAAGACATATGTAAAATATTTATTTTGCTACCTTCATACATTTTCTGTGTAGATATGCTGCAGTTTAGTGATCTGTTCACAAAGTCTTTGACATTCTTTGACATGTCTTCAAGACATGTAGTCTGCTTCCTTTCCCAGTTTCTGTTGGCTGTATTCAGTGTCTTGCTTCTAACTGATAAATAAAGTAGAAATTACAGTCTACAACTTCAGGTACTGGCTCATAAATGGCAATGAGGTTTCCTGCTTCCCTTAGTCCCTAGCTTTCTCTTGGATCACTGCTTTGGGTTGAGCCAGGTGTGGTGTGGAGCATACCTACAGAAAGGCCCATGAGAAGACATTTGCAAATAACATATCAGATAAAGGGTTAGTATCCAAAATCTATAAAGAGCTTATTAAACTCAACACCCAAAAAACAAATAATCCAGTGAAGAAATGGGCAAAACTCACGATGGGACACTTTTCCAAAGAAGACATTCACATAGTTAACAGACACATGAAAACTTGCTGAACATCACTCATCATGATGGAAATGCAAATCAAAACCACAATGAGATACCACCTCATACCTGTCAGAATGGCTAAAATGAACAACTCAGGCAACAACAGATGTTGGCCAAGATGTGGAGAAAGACGAACACTTTTACACTGCTGGCAGGAATGCCAACTAGTGCAGCCATTCTGGAAAACAGTATGGATGTTCCTCAAAAAATTAAAAATAGAACTATCCTACAACCCAGCGATTGCACTACTAAGTATTCATCTGAAGGATACAGGTATGGTGTTTTGAAGAGACACAGGCACTCCAATGTTTATAGCAGTACTACTGACAATAGCCAAAGTATGGAAAGAGCCCAAATGTCCACTGACAGATGAATGGATAAAGAAGATGTGGCATATATAGAGAAGCCAAGATGGCAAAACAGCACAGAAGCCTTTTGTGTGTCTTGCATCCATGAAATACAGCCAGACCAACACTAAACCATCCTACACACCTAGAAAACTGATTGGAGGATTAACAACAATCTGCACAACCTGAACCACAGAATTCAGCAGGTACTTGGTGCAGAGAGCTGAACTTGGGAAGCGAGAAGCCATGAAGGGTAGGGAACCCTTTTTGAGGGCAGAGTGAAAACGGAGACTGGGGAAGGGGGGAGAATACGGGAAAAGCACCCTCCCCAAAAGCAGCTGGAGAGAAAGTAGAAAACTGGAAACAGCCACAGGGACTAAACTAAAAAGGGAGAAGGGAGAAAGGAGAAAGGAGAGGGCTTAAATTCCATTAGGACTGTAAACAAGGGGAGCGCAAAGGCTGCAACTCCGCAGCTTGATAATTGGTGGTGCTCTGGTGGGAAGAGCGAATCCCCAGGAACAGAGTGGTGTCCAGGAGGTTCTCAGGCTACACAGGCAAAAGCAGTTCCACTGCTGTAAGGACATTTGGTAGAGACTGTTGAAGCCACCTGGTCCCAGCAGACTCCAGAAGGTGGCCACATTTGCTGGTGCTGGGTCAAGGTCATAAAGGGTCTGGCCTGGTGCCAGATGTGTGTGGTGCTTTTTCCATAATCCTTGAAATGCTGCTGCTACACTGTCTTGTGAACATTTTCTGGGACAGGCTGGCACCTGGCTGCAGTCTCGGGCCACTGGCAGCAGCAGGGTCCAGCAGGTGTTCCTGGGAGCAGCCGACATTCATCCATTGCTCATTTGGCCATTGCTCCTGTGAGACCCTCCCGCAGAGGGGCAGAACGGGTCAGAGCCACAGTCCTTCAGAAGTAAGGGGCTGGGGAAAACAGCCGCTTCTGAGACAAAACTTGAGAGAGAGGTACTGCCTGGGGCCTGGTCACAGAGAGTGAAAAAGCAGGGATTGGACAAGAGCTGAAGACAGAGGACAGGTGTGCAATTGCTGATCCAAGAGAACAGACTGTGTAGCTGGGTGGCGCCATTTACACCACTCCCACACATGTGCATATGCACCTACAAGCTCTGCAACAATCCACCCCAGTAAGCTATCACCTCCATCTAGTGGAGAGCAGAGCTGTTACACTGAGCCCCGCCCAACTGGGCCAACTTCGTTCTTCAAGAACACAAGTCTCACCACCGGCTTAATTTATGGACTATAAAGAGCTACATAGACTGACTTCTAGGAGAAAACGAAGCAATTTTAGTCCTATTTCAATCTGCTAGCAGGTTCATCTATTCAATTTTCTTGTTTTTTTTTTTCATTTTTCTTTTTCTCTTTCACAATTCTTTTCTTTTTCTTGAATACAGAAAGAGAAAAAATTCATTTTTATTTTCAATTTTTGTTGAAAATATCATTCTTTAATTTTCATTACCATATTTTTTTATTTTTCTGTAATTTTTTTTCAAATTCTACTTTACTTCCATCATTTTATTTTAGTCTACTTCAGTGTATTCACCTTTTCAAATTTTAAGTCAATTTCCTTTTTTTTCTTTTTTCTTTCTTTTTCTTTTTTTCTATTTTTCATTTCTATTCTTTTTCTTGAATGCAGAAAGAGAAAAAACTTCATTTTTACTTTCAATTTCAATTAAAAATATTCTTATTTAATTTTCATTACTGTATTTTTTGGTTTTAAGTAAATTTTTTAAAAATCAATTTTACTTCCATCATTTTATTTTAGTCTACCACACTGTATTCACTTTTTCAAATTTTCAAACGATTTATTTTTTTATTTACTTTTTATTTTTTTATCTTTTTTCTCCTTTTCATTTATTGTCTTTTTTCTTAAATGCAGAAAACAAAAAATTCATATTTATTTTTAATTTTTATTAAAAATATTTTTCTTTAATTTTTTTACTATACTCTTTACTTTTGTGTATATTTTTTCAAATTATGTTTTACCCTTACCATCTCATTTTAGTCTACTTCGGTGTATTCATTTTTTTCAAATTCTCAAACGATTTCCTTTTCTTTTCTTCCCACCTCATTTTTTTCTTTTTTTTTCTCTAATATGTCAAACCACTTTCAACACCCAGACCAAAACACACCTAGGATCTAGCAACATCTATTCGATTTGTGTGTGTGTGTGTGTGTGTGTGTGTGTGTTTTAATTTTTAATTTCAATATTTTTTAATTTTAATTTTTTTATTTCAATTTTTCTACCTCATTAGTTCCTTTTCTCCCTTCAAAATGACAAAATGAATGAATTTACCCCAAAAGAAAGAGCACGAAGAAATGACAGCCAGAGATTTAACCAACACAGATACAAGCAAGATGTCTGAACCAGAATTTAGAATCACGATAATAAGAATATTAGCTACAGTTGCAAATAGAGTAGAATCCCTTTCTGCATAGATAAAAGAAGTAAAAAATAGCCAAAATGTAATTAAAAATGCTGTAACTGAGCTGCAATCATGGATGGATGCAGGGGCGGCAAGGATGGATGAGGCAGAACAGAGAATCAGCGATATAGAGGACAAACTTACGAAGTTTCTTTTCTGTTCTTAATGAAGCAGAAAAAAGAGGGAGATTAAGGCAAAAGAGCATGATTTAAAAATTAGAGAAATCGGTGACTCATTAAAAAGGAAGAACATCAGAATCATAGGGGTCCCAGAAAAGGAAGAGAGAGAAATAGGGGTAGAAGGGTTATGTGAGCAAATCATAGCAGAAAACTTTTCTAACCTGAGGAAAGACACAGACATCAAAATCCAGGAAGCACAGAGGACCCCCATTAGATTCAACAAAAACCGACCATCAACAAGGCATATCATTGTCAAATTCACAAAATACTCAGGCAAGGAGAGAATCATGAAAACAGCAAGGGAAAAAAGGTTCCTAACCTACAAGGGAAGATAGATCAGGTTTGCAGCAGACCTATTCACAGAAATGTGGCAGGCCAGAAAGCAGTGGTGGGATACATTCAGTGTGCTGAATCAGAAAAATATGCAGCCAAGGATTCTTTATCCAACAAGGCTGTCATTCAAAATAGAAGGAGAGATAAAAAGTTTCCTGACAAACAAAAATTAAAGGAATTTGTGACCACTAAACCAGCCCTGCAAGAAATTTTAAGGGGAACTTTATGAGGGGAGATCTCTTATGAGGGGAGAAAAGATGAAAAAAAAAATATATATATATATATACCAAAAGCAACAAAAGATTAGAAAGGACCAGAGAACACCACCAGAAACTCCAACTCTACAAGCATCATAATGGCAATAAATTCATTTCTTTCAGTACTCATTCTAAATGTCAATGGACTCAATGCTCCAATCAAAAGACATAGGGTAATAGGATGAATTAGAAAACAAGATCCATCTATATGCTGTTTACAAGAGACCCACTTTAGACCTAAAGATGCCTTCAGATTGAAAATAAGGGGATAGAGAACCATTTATTGTGCTAATGGTCAACAAAAGAAAGCCAGAGTAGCCATACTTATATCAGACAATCTAGACTTCAAAATAAAGACTGGATCAAGATATGCAGAAAGGCATTATATCATAACCAAGGGGTCTATCCACCAAGAAGACCTAAGAATTGTAAACATTTATGCACCAAATGTTGAGGAACCCAAATATATAAATCAATTAATCACAAACATAAAGAAACTCATTGATAGTAATACAATAATAGTAGGAGACTTCAACACCCCACTCACAACAATGGACAGATCATGTAATCAAAAAATCAACAAGGAAACAATGGCTTTGAATGACACACTAGACTGGATGGACTTAACAGATATATTCAGAACAGTTCATCCTAAAGCAGCAGAATATACATTCTTCTCCTGTGCACATGCAACGTTCTCGAGAACAGACCATACACTGGGACACAAATAAGCCCTAAGTAAGTACAAAGACTGAGATCATACCGTGCATATTTTCAGACCACAACATTATGAAACTTGAAATCAACCACAAGAAAAAATTTGGACAGGTAACAAATACTTGGAGACTGAAGAACATCCTACTAAACAATGAATAGACTAAACAAGCAGTTAAAGAGGAAATTTAAAAAGCATATGGAAGTCAATGAAAATGATAGCACCACAACCCAAAACCTCTGGGACACAGCAAAGGTGGTCATAAAAGGTCATAAAAAGGTCATAAAAGGAAAGCAATCCAGGCCTCCTTAAAGAAGGAAGAAAGATCTCAGATACACAACCTCACCTTACGCCTTAAGGAGCTGGAAAAAGAACAGCAAATAAAACCCCAAACCAGAAGGAGACAGGAAATAATAAAGATTATAGCAGAAATTAATATTATCAAAACCAAAAAAACCCAAAAAAACAGAAAACGGTAGAATGGATCAATGAAAACAGAAGCTGGTTCCTTGAAAGAATTAAAAGAATTGATAAACCACTAGCCAGTTTGATCAAAAAGAAAAAGGAAAGAACCCAAATAGATAAAATCAAGAATGAAAGAGGAGAGGTCACATCCAACACAACAGAAATAAAAACCATAATAAGAGAATATTATGAGCAATTATATTCCAATAAAATGGGTAATCTGGAAGAAATGGACAAATTCATAGAAACATATACACTACCAAAACTGAAACAGGAAGAAATAGAAAATTTGAACAGACCCATAACCAGTAAGGATATTGAATTAATAATCAAAACTCTGCCAAAAAACAAGAGTCCAGGGCCAGAAGGCTTTCCAGGGGAATTCTACCAAACATTTAAGGAAAAGTTAACACCTATTCTTTTGAAACTGTTCCGAAAAATAGAAATGAAAGGAAAATTTCCAAATTCTTTCTATGAAGCCAGCATTACCTTGATTTCAAAACCAGACAGAGACCCCACTAAAAAGGCGAACTATAGACCAATTTCCCTGGTGAGCATGGATGCAAAAATCCTCAACAAGATATTAGCCAACCAGATCCAACAATACATTAAAAAAATTATTCACTACGACCAAGTGGGATTTATACCTAGGATGCAAGGCTGGTTCAATATCCACAAAACAATTAACGTGATTCATCACATCAATAAAAGAAAGGACAAGAACCATATGATCCTCTCAATAGATGCAGAGAAAGCATTTGACAAAATGCAGCATCCTTTCTTGATAAAAACCCTCAAGAAAGTAGGGATAGAAAGAGCATACCTCGAGATCATAAAATCCATATATGAACAACCCAATGCTAATATCATCGTCAATGGGGAAAAAGTGAGAGCTTTCCCCCTAAGGTCAGGAAAAAGACAAGGGATGTCCACTCTCGCCACTGTTATTCAACATAGTGTTGGAAGTCTTAGCCTTTGCAATCATACAACACAAAGAAATAAAAGGCATCCAAATCAGCCAGGAGGAGGTCAAACTTTCACCCTTTGCAGATGACATGATACTGTATATGGAAAACCCAAAAGATTATACCAAAAAACTGCTAGAATTGATTCATGAATTCAGCAAAGTTGCAGGATATAAAATCAATGCACAGAAATCAGTTGCATTCCTATACACCAACAATGAAGCAATGGAAAGAGAAATCAAGGAACCGATCCCATTTACAGTTGCACCAAAAAAACCATAAAATACCTAGCAATAAATCTAACCAAAAAGGTGAAAAATCTATACACTGAAAACTATATAAAGCTGATGAAAGAAATTGAAGAAGATACAAAGAAATGGAAAAGGATTCCATGCTCCTGGATAGGAATAACAAATATTGTTAAAATGCCGATACTACCCAAAACAATCTACATATCCAATGCAATCCCTATCAAAGTAACACCAGCATTCTTCACAGAGCTAGAACATATAATCCTAAAATTTGTATGGAACCATAAAAGACCCCTAATAGCCAAAACAATCTTGAAAAATAAAACCAAAGCAGGAGGCATCACAATCCCAGACTTCAAGCTGTACTACAAAGTTGTATTCATTAAGACAGTATGGTACTGGCACAAGAACAGACACTCAAATCAATGGAACAGAATAGACAACCCAGAAATGAACCCACAAACGTATGACGAACAAATCTCTGACAATGCAGGAAAGAATATCCAATGGAACAATGACAGTCTCTTCAGGAAGTGGTGCTGGGAAAACTGGACAGCAACATGCAGAAGAATGAACCTGGACCATTTTCTTATACCATACACAAAAATAAACTCAAAATGGATGAAAGACCTCAATGTAAGACAGGAAGCCATCAAAATCCTTGAGGAGAAAGCAGGCAAAAACCTCTTTGATTTTGCCTACAGCAACTTCTTATTCAACACGTCTCCATAAGCAAGGGAAACAAAAGCAAAATGAACTAGTGGGACCCCACCAAAATAAAAAGCTTCTGCACAGTGAAGGAACCAATCAGCAAAACTAAAAAGCAACCAACAGAATGGGAGAAGATATCTGCAAATGACATATCAGATAAAGGGTTAGTATGCAAAATCTATAAGGAACTTATCAAACTCAACACCCAAAAAACAAATAATCTAGTGAAGAAATGGGCAAAAGATATGAATAGACACTTCTCCAAGGAAGACGTCCAGATGGGCGACCGACACATGAAAAAATGCACAATATCACTCATCATCAGGGAAATACAAATAAAAACCACATGAGATACCACCTTACACCTGTCAGAATGGCTAACATTAACAACTCAGGCAACAACAGATGTTGGCAAGGATGCAGAGAAAGAGGATCTCTTTTGCATTGTTGGTGGCAATGCAAGCTGGTGCAGCCACTCTGGAAAACAGTATGGAAGTTCCTCAAAAAACTAAAAATAGAACTATCTCAAGACCCAGCAATTGCACTACTAGGCATTTATCCATGGGATACAGGTGTAATGTTTTGAAGGGACACATGCACCCCCATGTTTACAGCAGCACTATCAACAATAGCCAAAGTATGGAAAGAGCTCAAATGTCCATCAATTGATGAATGGGAAAGAAGATGTTGTGTGTGTGTGTGTGTGTGTGTGTGTATATATATATATATATACATATATATATATATATATATATGAGGACTTTAAGAGACAAAACAGATGAAAATAAGGGAAGGAAAACAAAAATAATATAAAAACAGGGAGGGACAGAAGAGGGACAGGGACAGGGAGGGACAGAAGAGACTCATAAATATGGAGAACAAACAGGGTTGCTGGAAGGGTTGTGGGAGGGGGGATGGGCTAAATGGGTAAGGGGCATTAAGGAATCTACTCCTGAAATCATTGTTTCACTATGTGCTAACTAATTATGATATAAATTTTTAAAAATTAAAAATAAAATTTAAAAAAAGATGTGGCATATATATACAATGGAATATTACTCAGCAATCAAAAAGAATGAAATCTTCCCATTTGCATCAATGTGAATGGAACTAGAGCATTTCACTTACACTAAGCGAAATCAGAGAAGGACAAATGTCATATGACTTCACTCATATGTGGAATTTAAGATACAAAACAGATGAACATAAGGGAAGGAAAGCAAAAATAATATAAAAACATGGAGGAGGACAAAACATAAGAGACTCATAAACACAGAGAACAAACTGAGAGTTTCTGGAGGAGTTTTGGGTAGGGGAATGGGATAAATGGTCAAGGGGCATTAAGGAGGACAGTTAACTGTTGGGACGAGCACTGGGGTTATATGTAGGGGAGGAACCACTGGACTCTACTTCTGAAATCATTATTGTACTATATGCTAACTAACTTGGAGATAAATTTTGAAAAAATGAAAAAAGTAAATAAAAAATTTTCTTTTTATGTCAAAAAAGAAAAAAAAAAAAGGCCCATGAGTATTCCTAACACAACTGGTTAGGAAATGTGGCCTCCAACCAACAGTCAGGGGACAGATCTCTTAGAAGTAGATCATCCAGCCCAGTCAAGTCTTTAGGTGACAGCAACCCCTGCTGTCATCTCATCTCAACTATAGCATCATGAAACTCTGGGCAAGATGTACCAGCTAAGTCACACTTGAATTTCTGACCCACAGACATTGAAATGATAAGGTTGATTTAACCAAGAAAAAGAATCTGTGTGTGTATGTGTGTGTATAAAATGACGTGAAAGATAGGTAATTGACAGATAGATGATAGATAGATAGATAGATAGAGATATATAATGATGATGATAGATAGATGATAGATAGATGATAGATAGATAGATAGATAGACACACAGACCTGGTTGAAACTAAGATGCAAAGCCCCCTCTCCCCACTAGTTAGGAAAGTTGCTTCTTTGGAGCCCACAATTGACTTTTTTCCCTTGGGTACTCCTTCTATTGCCTGATGTCCTTGCACGATCCGATCCTATGCCTCAGCCTCCGCAGCATGCTAAGATGAGATCTAGGGACAACTTGAGTCTCATCCTCCCATCCTTAATCCAGCAAGAAAGAGGGTCTGCACTGTTCAAAAGCCAAACTGGAATATCAATGTGTCCTCTTTTTGTTTCTAGTACAACAGTCAAACTCTTTGTGAGCTAAGGACAAGAATTGTTATTAACCACATTGTAATATGATGGTCAATGAGTCTATTGGGGCAACGGCAGGAAAGACTTGAGACAGGCCACCTTGATTGCATTGTGAACCTTTTAAATCCTAGTACCATCTGAGCAACGAATCACCCTGCAGCTACAGTCCCCACACCACACACACATACCATACCTCAGTCTTGGAACAAGCACTTAAGACTAGATTTTAAATACTTCCTTGGGATATTGTTGTTTCCGTGTCAATAATGAGATGGTGGACAGAACCACTTTTATGCCCTTGACTCTTTTTGTCATGAGATTATTCTACAGAGATGTTCTAGAATGGAATATCTTACCAGCAGAGAGATGATCCTCACTGATCATTTTGAAATCAATGCCGTAGAAATAACTCATCTTAAAACAGAGAATGACAATGTTTGAATGACCTAAGAATGGACATTTATACAGACATATCCTAAGAGAGGGGCAATATGCAACCCTGACTGTGGGGAATTTGCCTAAAAATCACCGGAGCCCAACACTTGATGGAAATGGCCCCAGCTCAGGCAGGAACACTCAGGGAGCTCACTGCAGAGGGGCATTACTAATTTAGCACCCTGGGAGGCCTGCCTCACATTTGCTGGAAGTGGACAGTGCGTGAAAGCAATAATCTGAAGGAAATGCTGTTTTAGACTATACACTTGCCCATGTAAGGGTCAGAGCTAATGCCACCTCCAGTGATGCCTCACCGGCTGTGGGCATCTGCCAACGCAACAACCTGGCTCTGTGCCCTGGACTCATAGGCTGTGGGGACAGGCTTTGTTCCAAGCTTCACCAACAGGGGCTAGAAATTGGCCCCACACAATGATAACAGCCAGAACACTGGGCAACCTTGGAAGGCAAGACATATCTGGACATGAACACCTGACACTATGTGTTTGGTAGGGGCAATTTCCATTCCCTGGAACCACCTGAAAGCCAAGATTTCTGGCAAACATTCTCAGGAAGGAATTCCCAGGCCTGTAGTCGGGAATCATGTGGGACATTAGAAGAGCATACCTATGTTGATTATCAAAAGCTCAGCTCTGTGGTCTCTTCTGCACCAGCCAGGGGACACTGGACACTACTCTCGGCATTCCCACGGTGTTAGAGTCTGGACACATCCTAGGTAAAATAAATACAGAACTGCACACAAAGTAGCAATGAAGTGGTGAATAGCTTCCTAGCCTTCCCCCTTAGGGAACAAAGAAAGGAAGAAGAATGCTAGAGCAGGGGACAATGGACTGTCCGGTAATGTACATAAGGACCTACTCCAGCTGTCTGAAGTCCCTGCCATGTGTGTGAGACTCACCAAAGCTCTACACATCTCTGAAGAAAATAAGAATACCTCCATGACATGGAAACATATATGGAAGCATCAGGTATATTGCAGTTTTAAAAAATATAGAGGTGTAGGGTAACTCTGAAGGGGAAATTAGCACCAAGCAACCTATATCAAGGCTGGAGGGGCTTCCAGAATGGGTAAACAGGTACAGAGAATTCCTAGAATGGTCAGTGATTGAGATTTGGACTTATCAGAGGGTAAAGCAATTGCTTACTGTCTGGAGAAGCCAATGTAGATAGAATCATCATCAATATGACTTGGTAAAAATTTTTTTCAAGAAAAATTACAGGGGACATTTACAAAATGTGTATTCAAAATTCTGAATAAGTTAAACAATATAAAATAAGCAATTGAACATCTGGAAAATTTGCTTACGAAGAAAGAATAATCAAGTATAAAAATAAAAACAGTAAAACCTTGGATTCCGAGTAACTTGTTCTGCGAGTGTTCTGCAACCTGAGCAAACATTTCTAATAAATTTTAACTTGATAAACAAGTGATGTCTTGTAATACAAGTCCTATGTGATGCCAAACATCACATGATCACAACTGAGCCAATGGTTCTTGAAATTCACTGTGATATACAAGTGCTTTCTATTACAAGCATCACTCCAAAATGAATTATGCTCGCAAACCAAGGTTTTACTACATAAAAAAGAAATATTTGGCACAACACTTATCACAATAGCTGACTATAGAAAAAAAATGAATCAGTCAATTCATGGGCACTGTTTAATGTGAGAATGAGTTTTGAGAGGCCTCATCCTGGGAAGGACGCCAGCTCTGAGGGCCTCTGTGCATGAGAACAGGCTGCCAGCTTCAAAGCAGCCTTTTTTCCATCCATAGGGCTATATGGTCACTGAGGCCTGGGGGTCTGAAATCTTACAGCAGGCAAGGAGTGGCAACCCCTTCCCTGATCCACTGCAGCCTCTACGAACCAGCCTCAGCCTGGGCCCATGCCCTACACTTGGGTGACTTCTTATTGTGATTCAGCAGCATCCTCTCCAGGGACTCACTCAGAACTGTGCTCCCCAAAATGTGGTCCAGGACCAGGACCAGCAGCATCCCCCAGGAGCAGGTGAAGATGCAAACTCTCCAGCCCTGCCAGACTTGACTGGGTCAGAATCCTGAGTGAGGAAAAGGTCTGGGTCCTGGGTGTTCATAGGCCTTCAGGGCATTCTTGTCCCCCTGAGTTCACAAGTAGCTGCAGACATGTGCTGAAGCCTTTCACAGGCACAGAGCTGAAGCCTTGTTTGGAAAGATGTGTTCTTTAGTTCTTCCAGAGCCTCGTTTGCTATTCCAGATGGAGGCTGTGAGGGTCTTTCTCTAGAACCCAGACTCTGCACACAAGAGATTGTGTCCACTGAACCCTGAGAACCAAGGCCACTAGAGGGCACTTATGCTCACCTACTGGTCACAGCTCAGCTATCTTGAAGCTCACTGACTTTGCTCTGGGTCTGTCTCTTACTCCACCCTCCCTCCCCTAGAGCAAATTCCTACAAAGGGATCTATAGGCCCAGGGTGTGTCAAGGGTCACCCTGCTGCAACACCTTTGGAGAGAGGACTCTTACATCATCCAGCCAGGCCCCCAGGCTGAGCACATGACTGAGAAGTACAAAGGGAGATGCAGTGAGCTCAGCTGGAACTTCCTGCTTCTGGGATCCCAAACTTCCATAGCCTGGCATAATACCAGGAGTCAATGAGCCTTATCTGCTCTCCTGCTCAAGGTGGGCTGGGAAGCTGAGAAGGGACACAGACACATGGACCCATCAAGACCTCCATGGTCTTTCCTTCACAGGATACCCATTTTCTCTGGACAGGATGCCTTCTGTCTCCCCCAAAGCTAACTCTTGGCAACTAACTCAACCTTTTGGCTCTGTCCTTGTTTCAGTGGCTCTCGTTCTACTGTTCTGCCCTGGGATCACCTTCCACTTCTACCTCTTGCTTTTGTGTCCTTGTTTCAGCCTGTGATTCTGGGGCATACAAATGAAGTCCCTCTCCAGTGAGGTGCTGAGGGAGAGGTTGTCTGGAAATCAGCTACAGGGGACCCCTCCCTCTCATTGCTGGTTCTTTCCAAACCACCCTGCCTGAGCTTGCCCCTGTCTCTAGACAGGAGGCAATTATGCAGCTTGGGATGGGGGAGTCAGGGTGACATGTGGGAAGGGACAGGGTATAATAGCAGAGAGGAGATCCAGAGGGAGGAGTTGTTCTGAAGCTGATATACTGGACCAATTCCCAAGGAGGCTCAGTGGGAGCCTGAGCTAGAAAGACAAAGGCCATGGGTGTCCAAGTATCTGTAGTCATTCCAAACTGGCGGTGCCGGTGGGCTCTGCCCTGGGCCATGCTGCTGCTTCTCTTAGGTTCTGAGTTCCTGGAAGAAGTAGAGAGTGAAGATGAAAAACCTACAGTGAGCTACTTACTTGCAACTGTGGAGTATGCCATACATATATTCAACCTGCAGAGCAACGATACAAATGCCTACAGGCTGGTGCGCATCTTAAAGCCCAGGAGAGAGCAGGTATGTACCACATCTTCTGGCCTAATTACCTGCACTTGCTATGAAGTCAGTATCAGAGGTGCAGTCAGGGGTCCTATCTAGGGATATTGTTCACCATCTGAAGTCCGTAATACAGCAAAAATACAAACACCACAGTTAGTTACAGTTTTATGAAAGAAACAATTTAAAAATGCAAACACCCAGCTCAATGTATACCACATGTAAGATGTTTTCCTCTTCATCATTTTTAGAAGTTACTTATTGATGATAAAAATATGGACTATGGAATGGTAGTCCTATGAAATGATCCTGAGTAAGGCAAAGACCAAGACAGAAAGGAGGAGAAGGAGACAGATTGAGAAATGCAGAGGAGACATAATGAAGAAATATTCTAAGAAAACATATGCAAACAGGAACAGAGAACAGACACCAAGAGAGGTGGGAGTGGGGATGGAGGATCCAGGGAGAAAGGATTCTTCCTCATCCAGAGCAGCCACTGTGACCTCAGGGCCTCTTCTCTGCACTCCTCCCGTACTCTTCCTAGACCATGGTTCTCAATCCTGGAGTACTGTTCTTATAATGGAGAGTCTACAGAATGCAGCCAAGAATGCCATTTTCACAGGGGCTCTAACAGGAACAAGTCTGGTTGTGTGTGTATGAAGGGGTTTGGGGTGTGTAAGTGTGGGTGTGAGTGTCTCAGTGAATTTGAATGCAAGTGTATATGTGTGTTAGTATTAATTTTTGAGTGAGTGTGTGACTTTTTGTGTGTGTAGGTATGAGTGTGAGTGAGTGTGGGCTAGTGTGTAGTATGTCTGTGAGTGTGAGCATACAGCAAGTGTGTGTAAGTATGTATGCCTGTGAGAGAATTGTGTGTGCACATTGGGAGCCCAGGACCTTCCTCTCTCTCTCTCTGGACCTCTGCCCTGAGAGCCTGAGGGAAGGGCAGTGGGAGCTCCACCCTGCATGAGCTCCACCCTCTGCAGACACTGCAATGCCAGCTTCAAGCTGGGTCTGCCACCCAAGCTCTCTCAGGCTGGGCTCTCTCTACTGTGGGTTTCCTAGATCTGCACTTGCACTCAGTTTGGGTGTTGGGGGAAATGGAAGGTGGAGTGGGGAGTATGGGATGGAATGAAGCATAATAGAGTGGAGAAGAGATAAAAAAAAATTCAGAATGTACTTTGTATTAGAACAAGAGGTATCCAGAAGCCATGTTCATGTGCACGCGCATGTGTGTGTGTGTTATGTGTGTGTGTGTGCGTGTGTGCTCACACATGTGTGTGTACATGTGAGTGTTCCGGCAGCATTGCAGGGCATTTTCCTATTGTCAGGCAGGTGACAGGTGTGACAATGGGGCTGTAGATGCGCCTCCCACTCTGGGGCTGTTACTCAGCAAACTCTTACAGAGACAACACCCTGCCAGGCCCTGGGCACCTGTGCCCCAGGGGTGCTGTTGTAGCTTTAGAAGCATGCTGGACGTCAGGCTCAGTCTCCTTGGGGTATTTGGGGACATGGGGAAGTGGGTGTGATGTATTAATGCTGAATGACTCAGCTGGCATTTCCCCCTGGTCTGAATATCAACCACAGGCCTCTTTGCTCTGAATTCCCCAAGCTTGGCCTTACCCCCAGCAAGCTGACCCAGCCCCAAAGGCAGCTCCTTAGTGGAGGAGTGTTTGGGGCTGTCTCTACACTGCATAGATCTACAGTAGCAGTTGCTCAAGGGTACCATGAGGTGGGTTCTCATGTTAATGTCCATGTCTGTAACAGTTCAAGGAGGACAGCACATTGGCATTCTCTTTTGAGCTTCAGCTTAGAAGAACAAGATGTGGGAAATTTGATGAAGACATTGACAACTGTCCCTTTCAAGCAAGTTCAGAGAAGAACAATGTAAGATACACAGCAGGTCCTTTGGGTTACACAGTTGAGGATGCAGCATGGAGCTGAGGAGAGGTGGTGAAGATGACAGTGCCATTCCTTGAGACACAGAGGAGTGAGGGAGCTTCAGGCATTGTCACACCCATGGCTGGTGCTGCAGTTGGAGCCAGCTGGGAAAGCCAGCCCCAAGATCCACTTGTAGGTCCATAGCCAATCTGGGAACTGATTCTGAATGCTCACCCCATGCTAGCTGCCTGTCCCCAAAGCCACAGTGGTATCAGATTGCTCCTGGTCACGAGGATTCAGGTCTCCTGGGAAGGCCATAGGCTATCCCTTCTCTGGTCTTTATTGACCTCCTTTTTCTAAATAATTCAGGGGGAGCATATTGAGATGGGCAACATGACCTTTGCCAAAATGGCTTTCTCAGGTCCCACTGAGAAAAGAATCAATGGGATGTGGATTGAGTAGGGGCCCATGACCCTCCTTCCTATGCCTTGACCAGGTTCCACTGACTTATCAGCTGCTGCTCCAGGGGAAATGATCAAGGTGAACCCCAGCTCTGGGATATACCTCACCTGGAGTGATGGGCTCTTCTGAGCTAGCACCCCCTGGGAGAGAGCACCCCAATGCTCTACTAAGGGTCTGGGTTACACTGGGTCAGCCTAAAGGTCCCCTGGAGACCACTGGCCTAAAGATGAGAAAATGACACAGGAGTCCCTGAGATCAGGACAAGGGCCCAGGTCCAGAACAGGCAAGGGGATGCAACTGAGGGCCACAGCCTGCCCCCCAGCTGCTCATCCTGTGATGTGTGATTGGGATGTGTGCTGTGTTTAATGTTGAAGCTACTATTTCTAACCACTCTCCACTCACCTTCCATCCCTGTGCTTGACCCTCAGATCATCACCTGCTTTTTCACCATCGCCAGTGAGCCCTGGTTAACACTGTTTGAACTCTGGAATAAGACCTGCTTGGATGGCTTCTACAAATGAGACTCCAGCCCATCTGGCTCTGGCTGCTCTCCTCTGGGACACCAGTGTTGTCCTGTGGGTGGCCTTTCAGTGGTTGAGTAGGTCCAAGTTTTGTTCTCTTTATTTGTAAATATCTGGTATCTCCTATTGGGGCATTGTGAAAATTCCTCATTACTTCATATAGAAAAATCATTAAACATTAGCATTCCAAGAAGCTTTGTGTGGCATGGTTCCAGAAGGATGGGACAAGCAAGTGAAGAAATCCTCCAGCAGGGAAACATCATAGTCCCAAGTGTGTGAGTTCTCTTCCCTCTAGGACCTCTGCTTTAGTAAGTCATTAGTCTTATTATCATTCTCTCATTGCTTTTAAAGTTCCATAGAGAATGTGAACACATATTACAATGTTGTCTTTCAGTGAGACTGTATCTACACACACACAGGCAAGGATCGGATTCTGTCCTTAAGGCCATGGATGCCTCCCACCCCCACACAGATTTTCCTCTAGTGCCAGTGCAGCTGGTGACCCCAGGACCTGACACTCCATACTCCACATCAATATCTTCCTCTACCCCTAGCTTTGGTTAGCAAGGCTTTCTCTGTACCAGTGGCACTTCATCAGCAGAGGACACACATCTCAGTGGGGAAAGATAAAGACTATGGACACATTTCACCCCCAGGAAAAGCTTCAGTGGGGAAGGGCTTAGGGTCCCAACCTCAGATTGGCAGCCAGAGATGAGAACCACAGGGTTCTCACACACTTCAGCAGGACAAAACTCGTGGCTGCTCAGTGACTCATAAAACAGCCACATTAACTTTCTCCCTCCTCTGCCTCCCTTCCTCTCTGTGTCCCCCGTCATCACTTCCTAAATGCACTACTTGCCCCAGAAAGTCTTCGTTGCAGGGTCTCCCTGGGGACTTACAGCAGACATGTATGCTACACGTCTTCAGGGCTCATCCTCTACAGAGACCTGGATGGACCTCCCAGGAATGTATGATTCTAGGCTGAGCCACAGGGAGCCACTGCAGCATCCACAGAGGCTGGAGCTCATGCAGGGTGGAGCTCCTACTGCCCTTCCCTCTGGCCCTCAGGGCAGAGGTCCAGAGAGAGATAGAGGAAAGTCCTGGGCCCCCAATGTGCACACACAAACTCATTCACAGACATACACACTCACACACGCTGCAGTGCCAGCTCCCGGCTGGGTCTGCCACCCAAGCTCTCTCAGGCTGCACCTCTGCTGTGGGTTTCCCAGATCTGCACTTGCACTGAGTTTGGGTATTGTGGAAAATGGAAGGTGGAGGGAGGGTATGGGATGGAATGAAGCAGAATAGAGTGGAGAGGAGTAGAGAGAATTCCAGCAGCACTTTGTAATAAGACAAGAAGCATCCAGAAGCCATGTTCATGTGTAGGTGTGTGCACGCCTACATGGAAGTGTTCCATCAGCACTGCAGGGCCTTTTCCTATTGTTTGGCAGGTGGCAGGTGTGACAATGGGGCTGTGTATGAGTCTCCCACTCTGGGACTGATGTTACTCAACAAACTCTACAGAGCCAACACCCACCTGGACACTGGGCACTGGGCACCTGTGCCCCAGGAGTGCTGCTGCAGCTTCAGAAGCATGCTGGATGTCAGGCCGGGTCTTCCAGGGGCATCTAGGGACTTGGAGCTCCAGGGTGTGATGTATTAATGGTGTATGACTCAGCTGGCATCTCCCCCTGGCCTGAATACCAATCACAGGCCTCTTTGCTGTGAATTCCCTAAGCTTGGCCTTACCCCCAGCAAGCTGACCCAACCCCAGAGGCAGCTCCCTAGTGGGGGAGTGTTTGAGCTCTCCCTACACTACATGGATCTACACTAGCAGCTGCTCAACAGAACCATGGTGGGTTGGCATCTAATGTCTCCATGTACCACAGATAGAAAAGAGCCTGGCCTTCTCCATGTAGTTGGAGCTTTGCAGAACCGAATGTGGGAAATTTGATGATGACACTGACAACTGTCCCTTCCAAGAAAGCCCAGAGCTGAACAATGTAAGACACACAGAAGGCCCCTTGTGTTACATAGCTAAGGTTACAGCTTGGGGCAGAGGGGGAGGGGGAGTAGATAACAGTGCCATTCCTTGGGACACAAAGGAGTGAGGGAGAAACCGGCCCTGTCACACCCATGGCTGGTGCTGCAGTAGGAATGAGCCAGGCAGGCCAGGCCCAGGGTCCACTGGTAGGCCCCTAGCCAATGTCATAAGTGACTCTGTCCACTCACCTCATTCTAGCACCTGTCCCATGGGCCATAGTGGGGTCAGGTTGCTCCTGGCCACAAGGGCCCATGTCTCCTTGGGCTGAGACAGGAAGTCCCTTCTCTGAGCTTTATCTATCTCCCTTTCCTGCCTTCAGGAGAGGGGCATGTCAGGATGGGCTACATCGCCTGGCCTGTTGTGGCTATTTCTGAGGTTCTCTTGTCTCTGCTGAGTGCATGATGGTGTGAGGGTTGAGGAGAATCCCACACTCCTCCCTCCCATGCCCTGACCTGCATCCCACTGATCTATCAGCTGCTGCTACAGGGGAAAAGTTCAAGGTGAACCCCAGCTCGGGGACATGACCACCTGGTACGAGGGGCTACTCTGACATAGCATCCCCTGGGAGAGAGCACCCTAATGCTCTACTAGGGGCTTGGGTCACACTGCATCCACCTGAGTGTTCCCCTGGAGTCCACTTGCCTAAGGATGAGAACATGGTACAGGAGCCCTTGAGGTCAGGACAAGGCCCCAGGCACAAAACAGACAGGGCTCAGGCAGAGATGCACCTGAGATCCACAGTCTGCATCCCCAGCTGCTCACCTCAGGAGGTGTGGTTGGGATGTGTGCTGTGTTGAGAGCTAGAGCCTCTGTTTTCCACCACTCTCCATTCACCTTCCACCTGTGCTTGATCCCTCAGACTTTCAACGGCTTCTTCACCATTGCCACTATACCCTGGGAAACCACCTTCAAACTCCTGTACAATGTTTGCTTCGAGGGCTTCCATTGAGTGCTGCTATACTCTGCCTGACTCTGGCTGTTCTGGATCCAGTTGCTCCTTATAGGTGTCTCTTCAGTGGCTGTGCAACACCAGCTCTGTTTGTTTTCTAGCAAGTGCCTGGGTCTCACTTCCAGCCATTATGGAAATTCCTCATTGTCCATTTTTTTTCATATAGAATAGATCATTAAAAATCAGCATTTCAAGAAGCTTTGTGTGTCAGGGTTCCAGAAGGAGGGGATGAGCAAGTGAAGGAATCATCCAGCAGGGAAACCTCATGGTCCCAAGTGTGTGAGTTTTCTTCCCTCTAGGACCTCTGGGCCAGTTCCAGGTGGCACAATCTAGAAGCACAAGTGCTTCTGAGCTGCTGTTCTGGGCTCATGGGGGATGAACTACATCTCCAGATGTGCAATGACCATGACCCTAAAGGCAACCCAAACTAAATATGAACCCAGACAGGCCCTTGGCCCTCAGGACAAATGTGGCACCTGTCTCATGAATCTTCTAGAAGAAAATTTGGCAAACTTTTGTCCTTTGAGGGTCCAATGGTCTTGTTCTCAACTCCCCAGTGTTGCCTTGAAAGTACCATAGACATAAGCAGCCAACTTCAGCTCAGGTCATGATCTCGCAGTCCGTGAGTTTGAGCCCCGCGTCGGGCTCTGTGCTGACAGCTCAGAGCCTGGAGCCTGTTTCAGATTCTGTGTCTCCCTCTCTCTGACCCTCCCCCGTTCATGCTCTGTGTCTCTCTGTCTCAAAAATAAATAAACGTTAAAAAAAATTTAAAACGAAAGTACCATAGACAATATGAACACAAATAAGGGTGTTGTATTCCAGTCAGACTGTATTTACACACAGGCAGGGGCCACATTTGGTTCTCAAGCTGTGGCAGCACCCCCTAACCAGTCATCCCTTCAGTGCCCATGCAGTTGGACTACCCGGTGGCTGACATTCCCTGCTTCACCCCAATGTCCTTGTCTCCCTCAATTTCTTCTCAGGGCTTCCTCTGTGCAAGTGGCACTCCAGAAGCAGAGCAGGCACACCTCAGTGGGGAGAAGTAAGGCAACATTCCATCCCCAGGTAGGGCTGTAGTGTGGAAGAGCCCATTGTCCCAGCCTCAGAGAGGCTGTCAGAGTCAAGATCCACAGGGTATCACACTCTCCTGCAGGACAAAACCCATGGCTGCTCAGTGACCCATAACAACAGCCACATTGACTTCTCCCTCCTCTGCCTCCCTTTTTTTGTGTGTGTGCCCTTGTGATCATCTCCCAAATGAATTATCTACATCCTCCAGTCTGCCTCACAGGGTCTCACTGGGGATTCAGCAGACATGTGGTATTAGATGTCTTCAGGGCTTATCCTCCATAGAGACCTGGATGGGCTTCCCATTATTCCAGACAGAGACAGGGGAGAGCCTGGCAGTGGGCATCCTTGCTGCTGGCTGAGCATCACTCAGCATGGACACAGCTGTGCTCTTGTCCCACAGCACCCCCACCTAGTCCCAGACTTGAGTAGATTTTTCTGAAGATCCTCCCACCCACCACCCTCCTGCCTGCTCCCACATTGGTCTGTTCTGAGTTGTGCCTCAATCCACAGAGGGAAGCATAAAGGGGCCTCTTTATCCACTGTGATCCCAACATATTTTCCATAGTCAATTCCACTAATTCTACTGAAGTACCATCAGGTGGCTCTAGGAGACAGTCTCCTGTGGTGGGAATGGGAGAGGTAACTGTCCAGGCCCTTTGTGAGCTCATCCCACCTCCTGGAACTGGGGGAGTGGAGCCAACAAGGTAAGGCATCAAGTTGCGGCTCCTGGCAGGGTCTCACTAAATTTTGTACCAGATCACATTTGTGGGGCTTCATTAATCGTTCCGCCCCTCCTCCTCCCATGAGAATCTACAGAGAGTAGGGATTTTCTCACAGTTTCTACTGTGCCCAAGGCCCTTGAGGGTGAGTACATGTTTCAGGTGTTCCAGCTTTGTAATAAGTGTAGGACTGAGAGACCAGTTCTTGTGGGAAGACCCCTCTCCCTTACCCCGTCCATCCTTATTGGTTTGGGGTGGTCCTGCCTGCTTCTTTTCCAGAGTCTGTGTGTTAAAGGCACAGGGAAATGGGTTTCTGCATACTCACTGTTGCCATGAGGTAGGTCCTTAGGCAAAGCCCTGCCAGAGGCAGAGACAGAGGCAGCAAATTGCTAGAAACATAATTCAGCTGCCTGGCCAGGTCTCAATTCCCAGAAAGGAAAAGAGGCGCAGTCCATGGCTTAGTCTCAGGAGGGCTCCTTCTTCTCCTGAAACGTGAGTCAAGTGTTGACTCCACCACCCTAGTTGTTGGTTGACCTGTCAGCCTCAGTCTCTGGGTCAAGACCTGAAGCCTTGAAAATAGCTGTACTGGCTATCAAATGCTCTCCACATATTAATAGTGTTCTGCTCTGTGGCCACTTCACCAACTTCCAGGGGACATTGACACTTTCCTCAACTTTTCCAGGGTGTCAGGGTCATGATATAGCCTCAAGTAAATACAGGACTGAACACAAAGTAACCACAAAGTGGAAAGCTTGAGGAGGACTTGGAGGATGCCCAGGCTTCTCCCATTGGGTCCAGAAGGATAAGGGGGTTGGAACCTGGGGGAGGGGGAGCTGGCAGGTGATGTACATGAGAATATATCCCAGCAGCCTGCAGTCCTTGCCATATGCGTGAGCCTTAGCATGACTCTGTACATTCCAGATATCTACTCCAGTCCCTGATGCTGACACCCCTCAGATCTCAATACCTTACATGGGATTCAGACATGGGTTTCTCCCTGGCCCTTGTCTAGCCCAGGAAAGGAGCATGTCCTGCTTCGAGGTACATTTTTGACTCTCTTTTTTTCAAAATTTCTCATGATCAAAGGGAAAACGAGGACATGGTAGCAAAGCCAATGCTTCTGGCTTCCATGTGTCTTCTAAAGAGCACAATTTCCAGAGAAGTGTGAGAGAAGGATGCAATTTCTCTTTGGCAGCTGCCCACACACACACACACCAGTGGCTCAGGCTTAGCCTTAATGAGCCTTCGAATCTTGGAAGGGAATGAGCCAATATTCAGACACTCAAGTGTCTCAGAGCCTATACATCCACACATTCCAGTTCTCTTCATGCTCACATATACCCCTGCCAACTGTCGAAATAAAAACTCAGAAATCTCAGTCAATGTAACTGTCTTGATCCTGATTCTTCATTCTTACTAACTCAGTGCATCAGAAGGGCCCAGGTAGTTTTGGAGAGTTAAACCCAAAGCAGTATCCCACTAATACTATCCAGATGACTTGGCTGTGGTTAGTACAGTCTGATTTGCCCCAGATATTTCAGGTATTATGGATAAGATGCAAACAATTAGTCCAGGGTGTGTGAATGTGTTAGGTCTTTCCATGTGTGGAACCTCATTGTCAGGGCTAGGGGAGAAAGTCATGTGCCAGGGGCTGCTCATGGGAACAAGTGGGGCTGGCTAACTCCAGTTATAGAGCAAGAGAGAAAGTGTGCTGGCAGTTCAGGCTGTGCACCCACAGTGGTTGGGGGCTTAAGTGCAGAGGTGGACAGAGAAGTACAAGATATAGGTGCTGCAGGTATAGGGATCCTCATCCCAAGGTAGGGGGAGCAATGAGACCCACTCTGACTGTGTCCCCAGAGCTCCATGACCATGTGGAGGAGGATGGAGGCCAGGGTGTGCCTTCCCCAGGACACCACTGCTGGCTGAGGTGAGAAGGTGCAAACTGTGTCCTGTTGCCTGGCTTCCCCCAGACATAGCTCAGGTGGTCCCACGCTGTCCCTCACAGTGGATCTGAACTCCACTATGAGGTTGTTTCCTCCAGAATCTGACCTTAAGACAGAAATTCAAGTGCAAGTTGTTTACTTGGAGGTAATTATAGAAAATACCAGAAGACAATAGGGAAGTAGGAATGGGAAGCAGCATACAACAGTGAGCAGATTAACAATGTGGGCAAGTAGGGCTTTTGTCTTTTCACCTCTCGGAGACTGGATAGAATATGCCTCAGTGTTTTCTTCCAGGGGTACAAAGGCTGAGGCATTCCCTCCACAGCACTCCAGACACTTCCCACAGGTGGAGAGAAAGCCTTCAGACAAAGAGGCTCAGTGTGGGTAGTGTTTACCTGTCAGCCAGGTGGCCTCTGATCTTCACTATCTCTCATATGTCTAAGATGACATGTGTCATCTAAGTAGCTCCTGTGCTACTACTGGCTGGCCTTGACCTGCACATTAGTCCTGCAGTTTCCACATCCAGGTTTCAGAAAGTGCCTCTTTCTGGTCATGTTAACTATCTTCATTATCTTAGCCCACATCTACATACACACACACATACACACACACACACACTTGTGCACAAACACACACACAGTGGTAGCCAACCTCCAACATGGCCTCCACTGATCCTCATCTCCTGGTCTCACACCCTTGTAGAGTCCCCCCAACACTGAACCAGAACTAATCTGAGTGGCAAATAGTACAAGGAAGAGGTGATGGTATGTGACATCTGAAGCTGGATCACAAAGGGCTCAATGCCCTTTGGCTTCCATCTTGGTCTCTCAGAACATTCTATCTGGAGGAAGCCATATGAAGCACATAGCAGCCCTGTGGAGAGACTGACATGGAAGAGAACAGAGATCTCCTGTCAATGGCCAACGTCAACTTGTAGTCATGAGTGTGAGCCACCTGAGAAGTGGATTCTCCAGAACCAAATTAACCCTCATGTGAGGGCAGTGTAGTCAATGACTGAGTGTAGATACTCAGACATTCACTCAAGAGAGACAGTGACACCTGGAAACACCTCACCAAGTCTCCCTCAGATCCCTGACCCACCGACACCCTGAGAGACTTAAATTTCTTAAGCCACTAGGGGCAGAGTGATTAGACACGCAGCATTAGATAACTAACACATAAAACTGTGCACACACACATACACAAAACAGCTTACTATCCATGAAACATCAATCCCCTTGCATTTTTTCTGCTTCACGTCAAAACCAAAAGTACATTGCAAATCTAAAAATGACCCAACTATCTTCCAGTTGGATTGGTTGTCTAAAACTGTTTCTAAACCATTGGACTGTATCTTCCCTGGAGTCCTAGGCAGGGAGATTTTTGTGGAAATCCATGGAAGGAATACTCCCAAATAAGTAAGACCCTCCGACCTTGATGAAATAACACACGAGCTCAAAACAGTTGAGCTTAGTTAGTTCTCCAGAAACAGCTGTCCTCCAGTTAGTTCTCCAGAAACAACTGTCAGTTAAAAGTAATTTGTCCTCAGAGTTCAATGAGATATTGGAAACAGGTTCATACGTTCTTCCGTTTATTGGTAGCAGATTGTCCTGCTAGTAGATGACAGAGTCAATTAGAACAGGCTGATCAATACTGTAAAAGGGCATTATGTTCTCAGTATCAGCCCCTAAAGAGTAGATAAAAAAAGCAAAAAAGTCACAAAAATGAAGTCAATGGGTCAGTTTATTTAAATGTTTTGCAAGTGTCTTTGTTTCTTTAAAATGGAAGTGAGAGCAGCTGAATATGCTAGAAGATAATTAGACCTCTTTGCATTGTTTCTTCAGCATAGTGAACTCAAATTTCCAAGGTTTGGTTGCAACAATAAAGGTGCAATAAAACATCTAAAAAATACAAAAAGAATAATCAGCTTATAAGAAAGAAAAATAAAAAGCAAACAAATAAACATATGTTTCTATTTCCAGGTATCAGGATTTGGCTTCAGGGTGGCTAAAGGCTGCCTGAGCCAGTCATGCCTCCACAGTCTCTGGAACTGTTGAACCTGAGGCCATCTGGGAGAGGAGCCAGCCTCATTCACCAGGATGGACCACTGCCAATTCATCTCCATGTGATCTGAAGCCATCACGGATGTCTGAGCCATCATGGATAGCTGGACCCAGAATAGCTGGACCCCAGAAACTGATTATTCTCAGAAATCCTCATCTCCAGATATGTTGCTCATCTAGCCACCCTGACTTCCCTGCAGCCCATTGAGACTCCATGTTGCATGGAAAGCCCAGTGAATCCTACCCAGAAGCTACAACCCAACAAGAATAGTATAGAGTCCTGTATCCCTTGGTGAGGCTGGTCAAAATCAGGCCAGAGATGAGAAGCAAAGACTGCAGCCAGGGAGCTAAGGGGACACACAGAGCTCTTCCCAGGGCCTGCAGAATGAGCAGAATTTCAGGTTCCTGGTGTGGGATGAGTTCAACTAAAATCTTTATTCAGTTAGAATAAAAATATAAACTAGGAATGCCTCCACTATATCAATGGAAACATGAATGGCAACATCCAATATAATTGAAGTTATATAAGATAAAAATACTGATATACAAGTACTGATAAAAAGTCAGCTTGAGGAATAAAATAGGACCAAGATACCAGCAATGCAGACAGACCATTGGAGAACTAAGGACAGTCCAGGGATGCATCCCAGCTAGAGTGGCATCTGGGATGGGTTCAGCTGGTTCCCAGCAGTGGTAGGAAGGGGAGAGAGTGGATTTATCAGAGAGTTAACTAATTGCTTAATTTCTGGATCAGCCAAAGTAGACAGGAAACAATCAGAAAGAAGAGAAATTGAAAAACAAAATATCAGGATCAATTCTAGAGGACATCTAAACAATGTATATCAAAAATCTTTAAGAAGCGAAAAATTACTAAATGAGTAGTTCAACTTCCAGGAACTTTACCTGCATGGAAACAATAACCAGATATACATTCAAATAGAAATAAAAGATATTGATTTAAGCACTGTTCATAATAGCTAAAAATTAGGAAAACTTAACCAATTCTCAGGAATTGGCTTAGAAAAATGTGTAAAACCATTAAATGAAATCACAGTTTCACTATATGATGCTCTCACATAATTTTACAGTTTTAGAAATTCTTAAAACTTATTATTAAGTGAAAATCTAGATTATAATACAGTAGAGAGTATGATCCCAACTGCACAAAATACAAATATAAAATATAGGAAAGTTAATATAAATAACAATATATTGACAATGGTAAACTCTACATAAGAGTATTTATAGTTGATTTTAAGTAATTTAATACTTTTGAAGTTTCCAAATTTTCTACATGAAATGAATCAGGCCAATAGCTATTTAAAATCATATCAAGTTTTAAATTTATATTCCAAAGAGCTCAGATGTTTGCCTTTTCTTCATTTCTAAATCCCAACAAATAATTGAAGGAAGTGTTTAGGTCAAATCTATAAGAGTTCTATGAAATGAGAAAGGACCCTGTGCAAGGACAGAGACAGAGAGGATTCTCCATGTGATAAGAAGTGTATGCAATCAAGGTGATGAAGTCTTCTGAGCAGCAGAAGCTCCATGTAGAGGATGAGATCATAAGAGGAAACCAAGAAAGCAAACTGTCTCTAAACCCCACAAGACTTGAAGTCATCCTCAATTCTTCTCTCACTCTCCATGGCCAATCCATCAGAAATTCAAACCAAGCCTTTCACAGACATCCAGAACCCAGTACCTCTAGCATCCTAACCAACATCACAGACTCCTACTGATCTTGCTGTCTCCATCCCTGCCTCCATGCTGGCTCTTCTCCATGTGTCTCTCCATGTCTGCACTCCTATTTCTACCTGGCATGTCTCGAAAGCCCAATGACTTTTATGGGCTGTGTCAATGGGCACCTTTACCCTATGACCTCTACTGTCTGTGCCAAGGGTGCCTTTGCCCTCCAAGAGCTATGTCAGTGGGCACTCTTGCCCTCTAACCTATATAGACCACATCAATGGGCACCCTCTGGCTTCCAGTTGAGTTCAGCCAAGGAGAGACAGAGGCAGGAAGTGGGAGGCATGAGGAGTTGAGGTCAGAGGGTTCCAATGGGTTGGCTGTGGTTCCTGACAGGGACCCACAGATTGCTCCAGAAAAAAAAAGATATTAAAAAGAAAATCTTAATGATTACTAGGGATATTAAAACATCTCAACCTTACTAGAAATCAGGGAGTGACAATGTGAAAAGGTGACAAGATCACCTTTCTCATACATCAGAATGAAAACATTTAAGACTCAACCCCAAGTGCTGAGGGAACATGAACAACAACACACACCACTGATGAAAGGTATGCTGGTTCAGCCACTTTGGAGAGTAAAACAGGTTTTAAGTCACATGTGGTAGCCCACAAACGCTTAAGCTGCATGTGTGGCAGAATGGTGGCCCCACTCCCGAGCCCCCCCTGCCCTGGGGGAAAGTCCCAAACCTGCTCAGTCAGCACCTGTCTCAACAGTCACTGCTTCACTTGTTAAAAGTGAAAATTTAAGACAACCACAGGTATGTAAAATAGCAAGATAGTTACATACAATGTAATACAGTCATATAAGAGCTTAATATGCACTAATACAAATAATTTTAGCCAATTTCTATATACATTAAATGACCCAAGAAATCATTTGGCATAAATAATATTAGATTGTACTAACATAACAAATCTCAAAACATATTGTTGAGTGGGAAAAAAAAGAACAAGAGAAAGTTCCAAAATTTGTGTACCTTTTGAAAAATACGCAAAACTCTACATACACAGATTAAATATTTTAAAAAAAAACTGGTTAAGAACACCTCTCTCTCTCTCTCTCTCTCTCTCTCTCTCTGCTTCTGTCCTGTTCACACTTTCTCTATTTCTCAAAATAAATAAATAAACTTTAAAAACCTTAAAAAATAAAAATATTACTTAATTGAAAAGAAGTTCTAATAATTTATAATAATAGCCAACTTTCTAGATGTAGCCATCGACTTGCATTTGGTATTCATTAGAATACCTACTATTCATTGGAATATGAAGATGTGTTTTATTTGCACATTTGGGCAATTTTCAGGAACCACTAATCTGCCATTATTTTTGCTTAGCCATGTGTCATGCCAGCTTTAAGTATATACTAAATAGGTGTCTTCTGTGAAGACACAGAAATATACATACTTGTATATGCAGCTTCAACTATGAAAAAGAAAAAATGGATCTTCTATGAAAAGATAACCAAAACAAATTTGAAAAAGTGAAAAGGAAAGTTACATCTGTCCACCTGAACCTAGCCCAGCTTGCACAATAGTGAGAAATAATGAACAGGTGTTGCTTTAAGCCACTAGGTGTCTATATGTGTGCTGGTGGGGTTAGGGGAAGGTGGTATCAGCAAAAAAACAAAACAAAAAACAAACAAACAAACACCAATAAAAATGATAGAAACAATCTCTGTGTCTACAATCTGGCCATCCTGGATCCTGAATATGATCAGAATATGGTTTAGAAAGGAAACTAGAAAATCAAAGCAGGATTGGTCCTATTGATGTTCTCATTCTGGTACACAGACCTAAGGACTGCCCCCACTTGAGGCATATACCTTTTGCATTTGGGGGTCCTGTTGTAATAAGCAGTTTTCATTTTCTCCTGAAATTTTCTTGCACATTGTTCGGGCAATTTTGACTTCAAGAAAGTAATCCAAACTCTCTGTGACCTGTCAAGGAGCAATTTAAAAATTAGAGATCATAAATGAATACATGATATCAACTGTCATCTCTGATAAACGAGTATGTCGTTGACTACTTACAGCTAAAACTGTCTCCCTGTCTGCCTCCCTCCTACAGTTTCCTTGCCAGAAACTTTGGGATAACTGGAGGGGCAGGGGTTCTTCCCTTGATCCCTATCCTTCTGTCTGTCTCTCATCACGATGTTGAATGTTAAATAATGACAACTGTCCCCAAGATAAGGCAAGAAAACTATCCCCCCAAAAATGCTTTCCCCAGAAAGGTAATGGTTTGCTTATTGGAGCCAGGTAAATAAACAGCAGAGTTAAAATATCTTCATACCTAATAGATACTGGGGGAAGAAGACAAGACATCCCAGAACTCAAATTTACTTGGAGGGTATTGCTTCTCTCTCTAGCTTCTCTCCTCGGTACTTTTAGCAACCCCTTGTGATACACTCTCCTAAGTCCCTGACTTCAGATCCTCTTCTTTACCTGTGCAGAACCCCCCACCAGCCCTTGTATTCCAGAGGGACCCATGGGGAAATTGAAATGCACAATGGCAAATGGAGACTTTCATTATTTAAAAGTAAGAACAAGGTAAGATTTTACAAGACTTAAGGGAGAGAAAGTATTAAAGAGAATGACTAAGTTAAACAGAATAATTGACCCTAGAAGAATCAGAGACAATTCAGAAAACACAGTAAGCATTTTGGACATTCAAAAAAAGTTGCCCAGACATTAAAACAAAATGGTTGTGGTGGAAAGAATTCTAAGTATGGTTCTTGAATATCATATATACTTTACATTTTTTCAGTTATGTATATATGTGTATATAAAATGTTTGTAAGGACAGAGCCAACTGCCCTCAGGAAATGATGAGTCAGAAATTGAGTCTTCATTTCCATTTTTTAACTCAGCAACATCCAAACATACTCCTAGAGTTTGTTTTTATGATGGGATAACAAGTTTCTTAATGTCAATACAATCAGCTTTTGGGACTGGATCGATCTTTGTGGTGGGGGCTGTCCTGGGAACTGTAGGGTGCTTAGCAGCACCCCTGGTCTCTGCCCACTAGATGTCAGCAGCAGCCCCCTCTGGTTGTGATGACCAAAGATGCCTCCAGATATTGCCAAAAATTCCCTACCAAGCAAAATCCACGCCCACTTAAGAAACACTGCTTTATATCTGAGTAATACTTCCAAGTTAAAATTATCATAAAAACAAACTTCTCTGAATCATACTCAATAGCCACCAACCGACCACCAGCCATATCTTGACCCCTGATTGCCCAGAAAAGGGAGGGGAATGGGGGTCCTGGCTGCTGAGGCAGCCCTGCCATAGACAGGCCCTCTGACCCTCCGGCTACGGTGTCCCACTACTCACACTTCATTCATATCACTTAATCAGTAACATGTGCTCATTCCTAGCAGATATCCTGGGTTTAAATCTTGGCTTTTCTACATACTAGCTGTGTGTCCCTGAGCAAATTACTAAACACTTCAGTGCCTGTTTCCTCTTTAAAGTGCAAGAAAGTAGTTTCTATGTAATGAGTTGTGAGATTTGAATGAGCATATGAAAAGCAACCAGGCCCCAGGGATGCTGGGTAGTTAAGTTTCTGACTCTCTGGCTAAAATGAACAAATCAGGAGACTATAGATGCTGGAGAGGATGTGGAGAAATGAGAACCCTCTTGCACTGTTGGTGGGAATGCAAACTGGTGCAGCCACTCCGGAAAACAGTGTGGAGATTCCTCAAAAAATTAAAAATAGATCTACCCTATGACCCAGCAATAGCACTGCTAGGAACTTACCTAAGGAATACAGGAGTGCTGATGCATAGGGGCACTTGTACCCCAATATTTATAGCAGCACTTTCAACAATAGCCAAGTTATGGAAAGAGCCTAAATGTCCATCAGCCAACGAATGGATAAAGAAATTGTGCTTTATATACACAATGGAATACTACTTGGCAATGAGAAAGAATGAAATATGGCCATTTGTAGCAACAGGGATGGAACTGGAGAGTGTTATGCTAAGTGAAATAAGTCATACAGAGAAAGACAGATATTATATGTCTTCACTCTTATGTGGATCCTGAGAAACTTAACAGAAGACCATGGGCGAGGGGAAGGAAAAATAAAGTTACAGAGGGAGAGAGCCAAACCATAAGAGACTCTTAAAAACTGAGAATAAACTGAGGGTTGATGGGAGTGGGAGGGAGAGGTGGGTGGGTGATGGGCATTGAGGAGGGCATCTGTTGGGAGGAGCACTGGGTGTTGTAAGGAAACCAATTTGACATTAAATTTCATATTAAAAAAAGGCTTCTGACTCGATTTTGGCTTAGGTCATGATCTCGTGGTTATTAATATGGAACCCCACATTGGTCTTGGCAGTGACAGAAAAGAGCCTGCTTGGGATTTTCTCTCTCCCTCTCTGTCTCTCTGTCTCTCTCTCTCTCTCTCTCTCTTAAAATAAACTTTAAAACAAAATAGAGAAAGAAAAGGAAAAGCAACCAGAGTTGACCCTTGAACAACGTGGGGGTTACAGGCACAGTCAAAAATCCAAGTGGAAATTTTGACTCCTCAATAACTTAACTACTAATAGAAGACTTAACAATAACATAAACAATCAATTAACACATATTTTGTGTGTCGTATATATTCTATACTGTATCCTTGCAATAAAGTGAGCTAGAGTAAACAAAATTTTATTTTAAAAAGTCATAAGGAAGAGAAAATATATTTACAGTACTGCACTGTATTTCTTGAAACAAATTAGCATATAATTGGACCCATGGTGCTCATTTTTACCATCATTCACCTCGCACAAAATCTACAGCAGAGCCTTAGTCAACTGTGAACTAGAGCAAGTGGTTGCAAACTTCTTCTTTAAGAACTGGAGGGTGAATATTTTAGGCTCAGAACACACAGTCTTCTCATTGCAGTGCAAAAGTAGCCTTAGACAGCACTCAAATAATTCAGGTGACAATGCTCAATAAAACTTTATTTATAGACACAGAAATTTAAATTTTATGTAATTTTCATATCACAAAATACTATTTTTATTTCTTATAACCATTCTTAGTTCATGGGGCATACAAAATAAGCAGCAAGCCAGACTTGCCTGGAGGCTATAATTGTCTAACTCCTGATATAGATCTTTGTACGTTTAAGTTAAATCATCCAGTAAAATAAAGCTCTTTTCTTTATATAGAACCTGTGTGTGTGTGTGTTACTAAGTTTAATCTGAATTATCACCAAGCACTTTTCTTTTTGCTTTTTTTTTTGTTTAACATTTATTTATTTATGAGAGACAGAGAGAGAGAGAGAGAGAGAGCAAGTGGGGGAGGGGGAGGGAGAGAGGGAGACAGAATCTGAAGCAGGCTCCAGGCTCTGAGCTGTCAGCACAAAGCCCAGTGAGGGGCTCGAACTGACAAATTGTGAGATCATGACCTGAGGTGAAGTCAGACACTTAACTAACTGAGCCACCCAGGTGCTCCAAGGAATTTCAAATACCTCTGTTCTAGCCTCTTTTTGAATCCGTTTCAACCTGATTCTTTTGAATTCTTACCTGCATTCAAGAGTTACCATGAGCTGAGAAATAAAATGTACATTCATGGGGGAAAAAATAGCACACAGTACAAAATAATTTATAATTTGGAGGACATGAGAATTTGCAGTATATTTGATTAAATACCTGCCTGTAAAGCAGAACCATTTATTTGTGGAAGTGAAAAAGCACAGATAAAGAGAAGTCCATGAAAGTATAGTTTTGGACAAGGTGGGAACTTCATTAAGGACAGGCACTAACCATAAATGAGACCCAAAGACAATTGATATTTATGAGGCTTTACTTTGGCCACCCAGTGGTGAGGGAGAGAGTCAAAGTCTGTGTGTGTGTTGAGGATGGACAAGGGGTCAAATGTCCCAGCCTCATAGAGGATGAAGCTGCCAAATGAGCTTTCTCTCCTGACCCTGTTAAGAAAAGAGTAACCTGAGTAGGTTCCTGGTGACCTGGAGGGATGTACAGCAAAGGTTAGAAGGAAGAGGGGCAAGAGGGGACAGAGCTAGCGAAAGAGGAAGAAAAGCAAAAAATGCATCCCTGTACTACATGTCACTTTGATGTTGCAGGGTAGCCCCCATGCCCCATTAGCCACTCTCTCTTCCCTTTCTTAAAGTCCAGCCAGACTGGATGAACCCCCTTTCCTTCTGTGTGCCTACTGATTATTCTCTGGGGTTTCCCCAAACCACAGTCCAATCATCGTTCTCAGAAGACAGCATTGGTACTCTCTTCTATGATACAGTCCATATTCCAATTCCTCCAACTAGTCCAATAACATCTTTTATATGTTTTTTTTAATTATTCAAGAGATAAGACAAGACCACACATTGAATTTAGTTGTCCTGTTTCTTACATCTCCTTTAATCAAGCAGTTTTCCTGCTTTTTCTCCTTGTCTTTCATGACACTGATATTTTTTTTTCTGAAATTTATTGACAAATTGGTTTCCATACAACACCCAGTGCTCATCCCAAAAGGTGCCCTCCTCAATACCCATCACCCACCCTCTCCTCCCTCCCACCCCCCATCAACCCTCAGTTTGTTCTCAGTTTTTAACAGTCTCTTATGCTTTGGCTCTCTCCCATTCTAACCTCTTTTTTTTTTTTTTCCTTCCCCTCCCCCATGGGTTCCTGTTAAGTTTCTCAGGATCCACATAAGAGTGAAACCATATGGTATCTGTCTTTCTCTGTATGGCTTATTTCACTTAGCATCACACTCTCCAGTTCCATCCACGTTGCTACAAAAGGCCATATTTCATTTTTTCTCATTGCCATGTAATATTCCATTGTGTATATAAACCACAATTTCTTTATCCATTCATCAGTTGATGGACATTTAGGCTCTTTCCATAATTTGGCTATTGTTGAGAGTGCTGCTATGAACATTGGGGTACAAGTGGCCCTATGCATCAGTGCTCCTGTATCCCTTGGATAAATTCCTAGCAGTGCTATTGCTGGGTCATAGGGTAGGTCTATTTTTAATTTTCTGAGGAACCTCCACACTGCTTTCCAGAGCGGCTGCACCAATTTGCATTCCCACCAACAGTGCAAGAGGGTTCCCATTTCTCCACATCCTCTCCAGCATCTATAGTCTCCTGATTTGTTCATTTTGGCCACTCTGACTGGCGTGAGGTGATATCTGAGTGTGGTTTTGATTTGTATTTCCCTGATAAGGAGCGACGCTGAACATCTTTTCATGTGCCTGTTGGCCATCCGGATGTCTTCTTTAGAGAAGTGTCTATTCATGTTTTCTGCCCATTTCTTCACTGGGTTATTTGTTTTTTGGGTGTGGAGTTTGGTGAGCTCTTTATAGATTTTGGATACTAGCCCTTTGTCCGATATGTCATTTGCGAATATCTTTTCCCATTCCGTTGGTTGCCTTTTAGTTTTGTTGGTTGTTTCCTTTGCTGTGCAGAAGCTTTTTATCTTCATAAGGTCCCAGTAATTCACTTTTGCTTTTAATTCCCTTGCCTTTGGGGATGTGTCGAGTAAGAGATTGCTACGGCTGAGGTCAGAGAGGTCTTTTCCTGCTTTCTCCTCTAAGGTTTTGATGGTTTCCTGTCTCACATTTAGGTCCTTTATCCATTTTGAGTTTATTTTTGTGAATGGTGTGAGAAAGTGGTCTAGTTTCAACCTTCTGCATGTTGCTGTCCAGTTCTCCCAGCACCATTTGTTAAAGAGGCTGTCTTTTTTCCATTGGATGTTCTTTCCTGCTTTGTCAAAGATGAGTTGGCCATACGTTTGTGGGTCTAGTTCTGGGGTTTCTATTCTATTCCATTGGTCTATGTGTCTGTTTTGGTGCCAATACCATGCTGTCTTGATGATGACAGCTTTGTAGTAGAGGCTAAAGTCTGGGATTGTGATGCCTCCTGCTTTGGTCTTCTTCTTCAAAATTCCTTTGGCTATTCGGGGCCTTTTGTGGTTCCATATGAATTTTAGGATTGCTTGTTCTAGTTTCGAGAAGAATGCTGGTGCAATTTTGATTGGGATTGCATTGAATGTGTAGATAGCTTTGGGTAGTATTGACATTTTGACAATATTTATTTTTCCAATCCATGAGCAGGGAATGTCTTTCCATTTCTTTAAATCTTCTTCAATTTCCTTCATAAGCTTTCTATAGTTTTCAGCATACAGATCCTTTACATCTTTGGTTAGATTTATTCCTAGGTATTTTATGCTTCTTGGTGCAATTGTGAATGGGATCAGTTTCTTTATTTGTCTTTCTGTTGCTTCATTGTTAGTGTATAAGAATGCAACTGATTTCTGTACATTGATTTTGTATCCTGCAACTTTGCTGAATTCCTGTATCAGTTCTAGCAGACTTTTGGTGGAGTCTATCGGATTTTCCATGTATAATATCATGTCATCTGCAAAAAGCGAAAGCTTGACTTCATCTTTGCCAATTTTGATGCCTTTGATTTCCTTTTGTTGTCTGATTGCTGATGCTAGAACTTCCAGCACTATGTTAAACAGCAGCGGTGAGAGTGGGCATCCTTGTCGTGTTCCTGATCTCAGGGAAAAAGCTTTCAGTTTTTCCCCGTTGAGGATGATGTTAGCTGTGGGCTTTTCATAAATGGCTTTTATGATCTTTAAGTATGTTCCTTCTATCCCGACTTTCTCAAGGGTTTTTATTAAGAAAGGGTGCTGGATTTTGTCGAAGGCCTTTTCTGCATCGATTGACAGGATCATATGGTTCTTCTCTCTTTTTTTGTTAATGTGATGTATCACGTTGATTGATTTGCGAATGTTGAACCAGCCCTGCATCCCAGGAATGAATCCCACTTGATCATGGTGAATAATTCTTTTTATATGCTGTTGAATTCGATTTGCTAGTATCTTATTGAGAATTTTTGCATCCATATTCATCAGGGATATTGGCCTGTAGTTCTCTTTTTTTACTGGGTCTCTGTCTGGTTTAGGAATCAAAGTAATACTGGCTTCATAGAATGAGTCTGGAAGTTTTCCTTCCCTTTCTATTTCTTGGAATAGCTTGAGAAGGATAGGTATTATCTCTGCTTTAAACGTCTGGTAGAACTCCCCTGGGAAGCCATCTGGTCCTGGACTCTTATTTGTTGGGAGATTTTTGATAACCGATTCAATTTCTTCGCTGGTTATGGGTCTGTTCAAGCTTTCTATTTCCTCCTGATTGAGTTTTGGAAGAGTGTGGGTGTTCAGGAATTTGTCCATTTCTTCCAGGTTGTCCAATTTGTTGGCATATAAGTTTTCATAGTATTCCCTGATAATTGTTTGTATCTCTGAGGGATTGGTTGTAATCATTCCATTTTCATTCATGATTTTATCTATTTGGGTCATCTCCCTTTTCTTTTTGAGAAGCCTGGCTAGAGGTTTGTCAATTTTGTTTATTTTTTCAAAAAACCAACTCTTGGTTTCGTTGATCTGCTCTACAGTTTTTTTAGTTTCTATATTGTTTATTTCTGCTCTGATCTTTATTATTTCTCTTCTTCTGCTGGGCTTAGGCTGCCTTTGCTGTTCTGCTTCTAGTTCCTTTAGGTGTGCTGTTAGATTTTGTATTTGGGATTTTTCTTGTTTCTTGAGATAGGCCTGGATTGCAATGTATTTTCCTCTCAGGACTGCCTTTGCTGCGTCCCAAAGCGTTTGGATTGTTGTATTTTCATTTTCGTTTGTTTCCATATATTTTTTAATTTCTTCTCTAATTGCCTGGTTGACCCACTCATTCGTTAGTAGGGTGTTCTTTAACCTCCATGCTTTTGGAGGTTTTCCAGACTTTTTTCTGTGGTTGATTTCAAGCTTCATAGCATTGTGGTCTGAAAGTAAGCATGGTATAATTTCAATTCTTGTAAACTTATGAAGGGCTGTTTTGTGACCCAGTATATGATCTATCTTGGAGAATGTTCCATGTGCACTCGAGAAGAAAGTATATTCTGTTGCTTTGGGATGCAGAGTTCTAAATATATCTGTCAAGTCCATCTGATCCAATGTCTCATTCAGGGCCCTTGTTTCTTTATTGACCGTGTGTCTAGATGATCTATCCATTTCTGTAAGTGGTGTATTAAAGTCCCCTGCAATTACCACATTCTTATCAATAAGGTTGCTTATGTTTATGAGTAATTGTTTTATATATTTGGGGGCTCCGGTATTCGGTGCATAGACATTTATAATTGTTAGCTCTTCCTGATGGATAGACCCTGTAACTATTATATAATGTCCTTCTTCATCTCTTGTTACAGCCTTTAATTTAAAGTCTAGTTTGTCTGATATAAGTATGGCTACTCCAGCTTTCTTTTGGCTTCCAGTCGCATGATAAATAGTTCTCCATCCCCTCACTCTCAATCTAAAGGTGTCCTCAGGTCTAAAATGAGTCTCTTGTAGACAGCAAATAGATGGGTCTTGTTTTTTTATCCATTCTGATACCCTATGTCTTTTGGTTGGCGCATTTAATCCATTTACATTCAGTGTTATTATAGAAAGATACGGGTTTAGAGTCATTGTGATGTCTGTATGTTTTATGCTTATAGTGATGTCTCTGGGACTTTGTCTCACAGGGTCCCCCTTAGGATCTCTTGTAGGGCTGGTTTAGTGGTGACAAATTCCTTCAGTTTTTGTTTGTTTGGGAAGACCTTTATCTCTCCTTCTATTCTAAATGACAGACTTGCTGGATAAAGGATTCTTGGCTGCATATTTTTTCTGTCTAGCACCCTGAAAATCTCGTGCCAATTCTTTCTGGCCTGCCAAGTTTCAAAAGAGAGAGGTCAGTCACGAGTCTTATAGGTCTCCCTTTATATGTGAGGGCACGTTTACCCCTTGCTGCTTTCAGAATTTTCTCTTTATCCTTGTATTTTGCCAGTTTCACTATGATATGTCGTGCAGAAGATCGATTCAAGTTACGTCTGAAGGGAGTTCTCTGTGCCTCTTGGATTTCAATGCCTTTTTCCTTCCCCAGTTCAGGGAAGTTCTCAGCTATGATTTCTTCAAGTACCCCTTCAGCACCTTTCCCTCTCTCTTCCTCCTCTGGGATACCAATTATGCGTATATTATTTCTTTTTAGTGTATCACTTAATTCTCTAATTTTCCCCTCATACTCCTGGATTTTTTTATCTCTCTTTTTCTCAGCTTCCTCTTTTTCCATAACTTTATCTTCTAGTTCACCTATTCTCTCCTCTGCCTCTTCAAGCCGAGCTGTGGTGGTTTCCATTTTGTTATGCATTTCGTTTAAAGCGTTTTTCAGCTCCTCGTGACTGTTCCTTAGTCCCTTGATCTCTGTAGCAAGAGATTCTCTGCTGTCCTCTATACTGTTTTCAAGCCCAGCGATTAATTTTATGACTATTATTCTAAATTCACTTTCTGTTATATTATTTAAATCCTTTTTGATCAGCTCATTAGCTGTTGTTATTTCCTGGAGATTCTTCTGAGGGGAGTTCTTCCGCTTGGTCATTTTGGATAGTCCCTGGCGTGGTGAGGACCTGCAGGGCACTTCCCCTGTGCTGTGGTGTATAACTGGAGTTGGTGGGTGGGGCCGAAGTCAGACCTGATGTCTGCCCCCAGCCCACCGCTGGGGCCACAGTCAGACTGGTGTGTGCCTTCTCTTCCCCTCTCCTAGGGGCGGGATTCACTGTGGGGTGGTGTGGCTCGTCTGGGCTACTCGCACCCTGCCAGGCTTGTGATGCTGGGGATCTGGCGTATTAGCTGGGGTGGGTAGGCAAGGTGCTCGGGGGCAGGAGGGGCAGGCTTAGATCGCTTCTCCTTAGGTGATCCACTTCAGGAGGGGCCCTGTGGCAGCGGGAGGGAGTCAGATCCGCTGCCGGAGGTTTGGCTCCACCGAAGCGCAGAGTTGGGTGTTTGGGCAGAGCGAGCAAGTTCCCTGGCAGGAACCGGTTCCCTTTGGGATTTCGGCTGGGGGATGGGCGGGAGAGATGGCTCTGGCGAGCGCCTTTGTTCCCCACCAAACTGAGCTCTGTTGTCAGGGGGCTCAGCAGCTCTCCCTCCCTTTGTCCTCCAGCCTTCCCGCTTTCCGAGCAGAGCTGTTAACTTATGACCTCCCAGATGCTAAGTCGCGCTTGTTGTGGGAACACAGTCCGTCAGGCCCCTCCGCTTTTGCAAGCCAGACTCGGGGGCTCTGCTTGGCCGGCGAGCCGCCCCTCCGCCCAGGCTCCCTCCCGCCAGTCTGGGGAGCGCGCACCGCCTCGCCGCCCTTCCTACCCTCTTCCGTGGGCCTCTCGTCTGCGTTTGGCTCCGGCGACCCTGTTCTGCTAATCCTCTGGCGGTTTTCTGGGTTATTTAGGCAGGTGTAGATGGAATCTAAGTGATCAGCAGGACGTGCGGTGAGCCCAGCTTCCTCCTAAGCCGCCATCTTGCCGCAACTCCAAGCATCTGACACTGATATTTTTAAGAGGTCTTACATAATGCTCTATAATATGGATTTGTCTAACTGTTCCTTCGTATTACCTTCAGGGGATGGATTTTTTTTCTCCCAAGATTTTATTTAAGTTCAAGTTAGTTAACATATAGTGTAGTATTGGCTTCAGGAGTAGAATTTAGTGATTCATCACTTACATATAACACCCAGTGCTTATCACAACATCACTCCTTAATCCCCATCACCTGTTTAGCCTGTACCCCCACCCATATCCCCTCTAGCAACCCTCAGTTTGTTCTCTATAGTTAAGAGTCTCTTATGGTTTGCCTCCCTCTCTGTCTTTATTTTATTTTGTTTGTTTTGTTTTATTTATTTTATTTTGTTTTGTTTTGTTTTGTTTTTCCTTCTCTTCTTTCAGGGGATGGATTTTAGACAAGAACACCATAGAAAGATAAGGTTGTGTCCTTTCCATGACTTCACATCAGGGACACATGATGTCAATTTGTCCCAGTGTTGGTGATGAGCATTGGGTGAGCCAGGCATTCACCAGATTTCCTAATTGTAAGGGTATATTTTCCCTTTTATAATTAATGAAAGAATCCCTCCAGCAATTTGTCCTCCACACTGTCCCACCAAGTGGATGTAGGATTCATTGATGATGTTTGCCTGAAGTAGTTGTTGCCATTATGATTTGCTACTTACATAGTCTTTTACATCTAGAGGTAGGCATTTTCCTGTAAAGAAGAGCCTTCCCTTCTCTGTCCTGGTTCCTTTTTTTCAGCAAAAGCTGGACGTGCACTTTCTTTGCTTTTTCACTGTTACAATCCATGCCTGTAATTACTCATTTTGATGATACCAGCCCAAACTATCCCAAACTGGGCCCTTCAAGAGCCCTTCTTGGGTTCTCACCTATGCTTTCTGATATGACTATAATCAATTCTGTTATTTTAATGGATATTTTATGTTTCATCCTGGAATAATAAAGGATGAATCCTAATTAATTTTCCTCCAAAAAACCCTAAAATAAAATTAATATATATTTGGCCAAAGACATTTCTCAGCTCTTTTCCACTCCCTGGTCTCTGTGGCCCTCCATGGATAATGGTACCCCCATGACTGCATCTTGGAGAGAAAGAGCAAGAATAAAATGCTCACTGACCTGCTCCTGGGATTTCAGGACCTTCACCACCTTGTAGCTGTACTTGTCTTTGCTGGTCTTATTAAATTCTTTCATGGCAAACCACAGTGCTTGTTGCACATAGACGTAGGTTTCAGGGATGTCTTGGAATTTCCTCACCACCTTTGGCCTGCCCCAGGCATGAACACTTCTGGATACAAGGGCCACAGTGGCCACCAGGAGCAGCAGGCTCTGGCAGAGTCTGGCCATGGCACCTCAGCCAAGGGGGCACACGCCTTGTTCCTTTTTTCCTTCCAGGGCTGGACTGGGCTGGGCTGGCCCTGCTGCTTCTGCACCCCTAGATCTTCCTGGCACTGCTAGGAGTGAAAGAGGGATAACTTCTGTTATCTTTGTGGCTTCTGGGCTTCTCTTTCTCCTTTCCCAAAGAGAAGAGGAGTGAGAAATCACAATCACAATTCAGAGCATTTTCCCATTTTGGCTGTTTCTTTTTGGAAGGATGCATGCCTCCATGCACTCACAACCTTTCCCTTCCCTACCAGGAGATTCCTGCCTCCTTGTCTGTGAGGTCCCAACACATACACTGCAGGTGCCTGCCTGTATCAGGTTTCTATGCACAGAATGGGATAAGGACCTGCAACAGACACACTGCCACAGGGAGAACATTGGTCTCAAAACTCATCTTATTATTTCCTCTCCAGGAGCATGTATGAAAATCCTCAGCCAGAGCCTTTGTCCTGCCTCAAAAGTACCCCCTGCATCTCCCCTGTTTCCAGTCAGGCTCACTATCAATCACACTGAGATCTATTTATGGAGTATTATTGAGTCGTGCCAGGCCTCATAATAAGGATGTCACATGTTTCTCTTATTTAATCATCCCCTTTTGGGCCACATAACGAGTAACCCCTTTTTACACAGGAAGAAAGTGGGACTCACAGAGAGTTCAAGTAAATGCCTCAGGCTGCTTGACTGAGTGTCATAACTTTTGCCTGCCTGACACATACCTTCATACTTACCTCAGTCTAACAGATGAGAATGTGTAGATCACAGCTTGTAGTGTAAATTTGTTTTTGAGGAGATTCCATTCTACTACAGAAGGTGAATCAGGATGTAGTTTGTGAGACAGAGGCACAACAGTTAATGTGTTAAATATAGGTAATGAAGAAACAAATCGCTTGAGAGATGTAGGGGTCAAGATCAGACCACCTCAAAACGAGCCACTTTAGCATGAAGATTATTTTGATTTAAAAAAAACAATCAAAACCAGGGCTCCCAGGTGGCTCCAACTCTTGATTTTGGCTCCAGTCATGATCTCATGGTTCATGATCAAGCCCCATGTTAGGCTTCACGCTGACAGTGCAGAGCCTGCTTAGGATTCTCTCTCTCCCTCTCTCTTTCTCTCCCTCTCTCTCTGCCCTTTCCCTGCTTGAGCTCTCTCTCTCTCTCTCTCTCTCTCTCTCTCTCTCTCTCTCTTTCTCTCTCTCTCTCTCTCTCTCTCAAAATAAATAAATAAACTTTACTTTTTTATTTTTTATTTTATTAATGTTTATTAATTTTTGAGAGAGAGAGAGCACTAGAGGGGGAGAGGCGAAGCAAGAGAGAGACACAGAATCTGAAGCAGGCTCCAGGCTCTGAGCTTCCAGCACAGAGCCTAATGTGGGGCTCAAACCCACAAACTGTGAGATCATGACCTGAGCCAAAGTTGGACGCTTAACCCACTGAGCCACCCAGGTACCCCTAAATAAATAAACTTTAAAAAACTAAAAATTAAAAGTAAAAAACAATCAAAATCTAGTAGATTCAGGAAAAGTTCTTTACTTCCTTCCCTCCCTCAATTGCCCAAAAAGAATTTAGATAGAGGGTCTGCTCCAGAAAGAGAGCTACCACCACAAACAACTATATTATGCTGTGAACAAGGTATGGTAGACAGGAAGGAACCTAGCAAGGCCTGTTGGATCAAAGCCCTCTCTGTGTTCCATTGTTTCTGTGGGCCCAACAAAGATTTGTTTACCAAACATCTATTCTTTTTCATTCTTCCTGAGGATTACATCCCTTCCCCTTGAAGTTCCAGACCCTGCCCCTTTTTCCTTAATTCAGAATCACATCCATACCTCAGTTTGCCTGTCTTTGGAATTTCCATATCTGTGTGGGTTCCCCATGTATATGAAATTAAATTTTATTTTTCTCCTGTCAATTTGTTGCATGTCAATTTGGTTCTTAGTCTGGTTAGAAGAATCTTGAAGGAGACAGGAAATTTTTCCTCCCCCAGCAGAGACAAAGGCAGAATCCATAAGTTGTGTTCATCACAGACAAGCAGTAAGTACATCTTGCCTAAGTTGAACAAGGAATGTGATGGCAGAACGAAAAGACACCTGATATCCATCAGACACTAACTACACATGAGTTCCATGGAACACAGAATATTTATGATGTCTTATGTCAACCACACAACAATGATGCTATCCTGGCTCCATGTGTCCTCACCCTAGGAACCACCAACCAAATCCTCAGGATGTCTGGCTGTGACAGGCAGACCTGCCTGTGTGTCTCCTCAGTGCCAGGGTGTGCTTCTGACCTGCTGTGCAACTTTGATCAAACCCCCACTGTGGACACCATAACCCCATCAGTGGGGAGCCTGAGGCAGCAAAGAGTTGCCCAAGGTCCTGGCAAGATGGCCTTTCCATCTCCCCTGCTTGCTTCCATATGTGGAGTGTGTTAATCTGCTCCCTTTCCTTTCCTAGCCTTTCACCTGATGGTTTGCACTGACTTGATACACATGGGACTTGCTCAAGCAGCTAACTTTGGCCTATGAGTTTCTCTGCTCCATGATATCTGAACGAATTGCCCGGGGAACACTTGGAGGCCACCCAGGCATCACAGTCCTTCCCCACCAGCTACACCCCAGATGTACCTTAGAACCAAGCTCTTCACCACTTTCTTGCTTGCTGAGGCTTAAACTGGCTGTCCTCACCCACAGGTGGTATCTTTCTCCTTCCTGAGGACTTGAGCTCTAAGCAGCTCCCTTCGTGAGCCACTCTCCAGCCCCAACACATTCAGTTCATGCCCCTGGTCAGGGTGTCAGACCTGAGCTCAAGGGTGCTTCTGCCCTCTGGTTGCACTCCCTGGTCAGGTGGTCACATCTATGACCCCTTTGTGAGGTAAGCCCAGCCCCTCTGATGCTGTTCAAGTGTGGGGCACTTCTGATTGGTCGCTCAGGTCTCAGAGGCCCACAAGGTCAGTAAGAGCCACCAGTATCTGCCCCTAGTGCAGAAATCTTGCCTGTTCCATACCTCCTTGCTTTCTAAATTCCTGGGCTTTGGAATTGACCCCTTGGGAATTAAAGCACCTCCATGGCCATTTCTGTCAGACTTCTGTTATTTGACTCCATAGTCCTAGAGGCAGGATGAGGCACCACACTGCCAGTCTCAGGGAATCTGGGACCAAGAGGCCCTTGAGGAGGTGGTGCCTATGGCTTGCCAGGAGCTGCCCCAGAAACACCAAGTAGAAGGCATCATTTGGCAATGGCAGTGCTCACATAACATACCTCTAGAGGATGAACAAATGAGCAGACCCATTAGCTATATTTCCATCATTAACCTTGTCCCAGATAAGCATTCCCCATTCTGCCTCCCTCCCCCTTGTTGGGGTTCCCTCTTCTGGTAGTGATTCTCAGGCCCCAAGCCAGGCTCCGCTGAGGAGCACCCTCCATCCCACTCTGTAGTTAGAGCTCACAATGACAATGAGGGAGCTCCCAAGAATTCAGAAACCTGGGAATTAATATTTGTGTTTCCAGAACAAAATATAAATCAGCATAATGAGGGTCATACCTGAGATATATAAGCTAAAACTCCAAACAGGAAATCTTAGGCACATAAAACTTGAGTCACCTGGCTAACAGGTGTTAACACAAACACAACTGTGTGCTCTATTCAAGGAGACCTTTCTAAGCATGCATAAAACCCAGACACCAAAATGGTAAAGAGCGACTGATTTGGCCACACATTTTGTTGCACATGCACACGTGTACACAGAGTCAAGAGATTGGGAACACAGACTAAGTTATTTGGAAGATATTTCATATTTGGCAAAGGACTAAATTCTCTTTTATGGAAAAAGCTCTTTAAAATCCAAAAGTAAAAGACAATTTCCCCATTGGCTTGGCTCAAAGTGAACCAAGAATTCAAGCAGACAATATACTCAAAAGGAATCCATTTCTCCCCTTGGCCACACATCAATTGTTAGAAAACAACTGGCTTGTGGTGAGGCCTCTCTGTAGCCACCTCTGTTGATCCACATTATACCTGGCATCTGTGCCATAGGTCTGGACAGGAACCCAGGCATTTGTGACCCCATATCTTCTGAAGAAGGTGGTATTCATAAGGTAAGAGGGGCTGTGGGGTGGGAGAGTGGATGAATGCTGTGATGGGCGTGGACCCACAGGTCATTTTGCTCATGACTTCAGCATCAGGATTTGAAGAAAGGCCCAGCTGGGTGCTTGTCACTCAAAGTGTCCCTTGTGTTCAAAGTGCAACTGGGATGCATCTGGGCTCACTACTCATGTGTAGGGTAGTCTTCTAAACAACTTTATCAAAATCTAATTCCCATACCATTCATCCATGTATGTAAACAATTCAGTGGTTTGTAGCATATTCACAGAGTTTAATGTCCAAACCCACAATCAAGTTTACATTTTCATTACCCCAAAAAGAAACCCAGCACTACTAAGCTGTCACCCCAGCCTCTTGACCCCTTTTAGCCCTAGACAACCATTAATCTCTTTCTCTATTGATTTAACTATTCTGGACATTTCATATAAATGGAATCATATGATACCTGACATTTTACTGGTCATGGCTTCTTTTACTTAGCATTTTTTCAAGTCATTCGTGTTATAGCATGTCTTGCTACTTCATTTCTTTTTATTGCCAAGTAATATTCTCTTGTATGTGTACATCACATTTCATTGATCTATTCACCAATTAGTGCACATTTGGATTGTTTCTACTGTTAAAAAGAAAACCACAGGTCCAAATATCATCACTTAGGTTAAGGCCCCAAGTAAGTAAACCAAGACTTAATACCTAACCTAACTACAGTTTCAACCACATAGAGATGGAATCTTTAACCAGTCAACATGGAATTTCCTGGTCAGCACTAGGAAATTAACTGATAGCCCCCCTTTTTTTTTCCTTAGAAGGGCGACTTTGCTTAAACTTATTCCTTGCAAATAAATTCCTTTCTTCTTCTCCTACCCCTCATCCTCCTCTACCCCCTCTTTGTCTCCCTCTCCCTTCTTCTTGTGCCTCTTCTTCTCCTCTTCCTCCTCCTCCTCCTCTTTCTTCTTCTTCTTCTTCTTCTTCTATTGCCCTCTACCTTTAAAAACACTTGTTTATTTGTTTGTTTGTTTAACTCAGCAGAGTTCCCTTCTAGTTTTTAGACAGGTAATGCCTAACTCATGAATCATTTAGTAAATCCAATTAGACCTTCAAACTTATTCATTGAATTTCCTTTTAACACCAATTTTTGGTTATTATGAATAATACTGTTATGAATCTTTATTCTAAGCTTTTGTATGGACACTTGAGTATATACCTAAGAATGGAATTATTGGGTTGCATTGTAACTCTATATTTAATTTTTTGATGAACTACTGGATGGTTTTCCAAAGTGGGTGCACCATTTTACATTCCCATCGGCAGCATATAATGTTTCTAATTTCCGTGCATCCTTGCCAAAACTGGTTATTGTCTTTTTGATTATAGTCATCTTAGTGGGAAGGAAGTAAGACAAGTGCTAAGAATTTGACAAATGTGACACAGTAAATTTTAATTTCCATAATATCAAAGTGCTTTTAGGAGTAATTTTTTAAGACAAGAATCCAATAGGAAACTCAGAAAAAAAGTCATGAACATACAAATCACAGAAAGGAAATATATATGTCTGTGATACTCATGTGGAAATAAGCTTAACTTCAACAATAAAAATTCAAGTTAACCCAGCAATGAAATGTCACTATTCTCCCATACATGGGGGGAAAATTAAACACAATGACAATGCTCTGTTGATAAAGCACCTTCATCCGCACTGACAGAGTAGGAATCAAACAGTCTTTGTTAATAGTGATTTAGCAATAACTGTTAAACATTTAAAAGTTACATATTATTCAGCACAGTGTTCCACAATCTGGGACATTGTCTCACAGAAATACTTTACTATCAGCACAAAATTGAAAATTATTCACTGTATTACAGTTTCTAATAAAAAAAAAAGACATGACGAAAACAGCCCAAATATGTATCTATAGTAGACTACTAAATAAAATGTTTAATATTCTGCAGCCACTGTGGAAAACAGTGTGGAAATTCCTCAAAAAATTAAAAATAGAACTACCCTAAAATCTAGTAATCACACTACTAGGTATTGACCCAAAGAATACAAAAATACTAATTCAAAAGAATATGCGCACCCCTATATTTATTGCAGCATTATTTACAATAGCCAAATTATGGAAGTAACCCAGGTGTCCATCAATAAATGACTGGATAAAGAAGATGTGATGTGCGATATAGGTATATATATACATATACATATATATGTGTGTATATATATGACTGGATAAAGAATATGTGAGATATATATATATATAATACATCCATAAAAAAAGAATAAAATCTTGTAATTTGCAAGAACATGGGTGGAGCTAGAGTATAATGCTTAGTGAAATAAATCTGTCAAAGAAAGACAAATACCATATGATTTCACTTATATGTGGAATTTAAGAAACAAAACAAACAAGCAAAGGAAAAAAGAGAAAGAATTAATGAGAGAGAGAGAGAGAGAAACCAAGAAATAGACTCTTAACCACAGAGAACAAACTGATAGTTACCAGAGGGGAGGTGGGTGGAGGGATGGGTGAAACAGATGATGGAGATGAAGGAGTGAACTTGTGATGAGCACTGAGTGTTGTATGAAATTGTTGAATCACTATATAATACACCTGATACCAATATAACACTATATGTTAACTACACTGGAATTATGATAAAAACTTAATAAACTAAAAAATATGTAATATCTATGAAATGAGATCTAAAAAAATCAATCAAAGCATGGGCATGTATTAACAAGGAATGATATCTGCTCTATATAAATAAGCAAGGTGTAAAACATTAAGCAGAGAAAGGTCTGGATTTGTTATGAATACATCATGATTTGTCAAACTCAAAAAAAAAAAAGAAAAGGAAATTTTAGGGTTTTGAACCATTCACAGGCCAGTGCCTGATGTATGGGAATACACAGGAACATCATATTCTTTTTTTTTTAATTTTTTTTCAACGTTTATTTATTTTTGGTACAGAGAGAGACAGAGCATGAACAGGGGAGGGGCAGAGAGAGAGGGAGACACAGAATCGGAAACAGGCTCCAGGCTCAGAGCCATCAGCCCAGAGCCTGATGCGGGGCTCGAACTCACAGACCGCGAGATTGTGACCTGGCTGAAGTCGGACGCTTAACCGACTGCGCCACCCAGGTGCCCCAGGAACATCATATTCTAAGTCAATTATTTCCATAATGCTCTAGCTCTTAATAATAAAATAGAACTAATAATAAAGTGTAATAACTTCTATAAAAATTTCAAAGCTCTATAGTAAAAATAAATGTAGAGAAGACCTTAAGATGCAGAAAAGCAAGTGCCTAATCCACTCTTAACCTCTCAGTTCCGGGGCGCCTGGGTGGCGCAGTCGGTTAAGCGTCCGACTTCAGCCAGGTCACGATCTCGCGGTCCGGGAGTTCGAGCCCCGCGTCAGGCTCTGGGCTGATGGCTCAGAGCCTGGAGCCTGTTTCCGATTCTGTGTCTCCCTCTCTCTCTGCCCCTCCCCCGTTCATGCTCTGTCTCTCTCTGTCCCAAAAATAAATAAAAACGTTGGAAAAAAAAACCTCTCAGTTCCATTCCACATGACTCATAAAAGATATTGTGAGTTCTTGATACAAAAGATGAGAGTTTGGTGCACATGCTAGCTCTTTATCTTTCCCCTTCTGCTCATTGGATGGATGGATGAATGGATGGATAGATGGATGGATGGATCAATGGATCAATTGATCAATCAATTGATGGACTGATGGACGGATCGATTGATGGATGGACTGATTGATGGATCAATCGATAGATATTCTACTTGTTACTTGTATAAGTTTAAAAATATTATTAAACCTCTTTTGATTCATCAACTTCCAGGAACTTCTTTTGAACCTATCTCCATAGGATAAGGGTGTTAGCAGCCCCATCTATTCAATTACCTCCTTTATCCCTCTGTCCCACCATGTGTTGTTCAAATCCTCATTTGCCCCTCTTCCCACAACTGTGCTTTGCCTGTTGGATGATCCAAAAACTTGAAAAACAAAACAATAGATGCTTAAATATGGCGTTATAGAGGACTGCCATGGTATGATTTCTAATTTTTTTAATGTTCATATCATAAATTTTATTGGGCCAAGAAGCTGACAAGTTTGTTCAAAAATGATGATGGACAGATTTCTGAAACAAAAAGTATCAATAGCAGCTTTTAAAGAAGGATGCCTTTGTTCAAAACATTTAATGTCCAATGTAGTGAGTACTTTCTTCCTTTTCTAGTCTTAGAGTGTTTTTTATGGCAAAGTCCATATTTTCTTGAAATTCTTGATATGTATTGGTGATTGGAAGAGCTAAACAGTTATTACACTTGTTTCCAACAGGAAAACTCATATGAAGACACTCAATTGAAAGTTGAGTTGAAAGTTGGTTTAAATCCAGCAGGTGGAATGGAATTGCAACCAGTTGCAAAAATAAGAATGTCTTCCATTGTTACTGCAGATTTACCATCCTCAACAGCCTGTAAATAACTGTTCCAAAACCCCGAAGACTGTACATTGGATAATGTGCGGACTGTAAAAAAGATCACTAAGGATTTCTGCAGAAAGATTCTCAGGTTTATGACAGAAGATGCTATAAAGTGCTTCTGGGTAAGTCTGAATTTTCTCCAAAACACCAAGAGTTTTCAGACCCTGCTTAAAACTTTCAAAGGGTGCTTGGACTCTCTTAATTACATGGTAAACTAGTATATCTTTTGCCAACATGTATTTGTCACTTATTAATGTTATAAGTCTTAGACATCCAATAAGCTCGAGATAGTTATAGCATTCATTTACTATTGAGTTTAAGTCAGCCACAGTTGTTGCAGTATTTACCCTGATTATCATTTGCACCACGTCAAAGTCTGAAACATCGTCTAAAATTGGTTGGGTATTTTCTGGTCCATAAGCAAGGCAGTTAAACAAGGTTTTAGAAAAGAAACCAGGTGAAGGACTACCATGAACCAAGGAAATGGCAAGGAGTTTGCCAGCTTCATAGTAAAGATTCTCTTTCAGAGCTTGATAATTTAGAGACAAGTTCTTAGACAAGAACCCTTCAAATATTGGTGAATTCTCAAGATGCTGCATTAAGAGACTTAGGAATTCTTGCTTTGATCCAGGTGATTTCTAATTTTTAAAATATTCTCTCTATGATGAGAGATGATTGATTGAAATAAAACAAAAGTGGCAGAGGTTGGATTCTCAGTGAAAAGGTTGTTGGGATATTGCAGTTGGTAGGAGATGGCTGCTGCTGGAGTATAAGCAAACAAAGGGGCAAGTAATGCCTGGAGTTATGAGCTGGTTGAGCTAACCAGGCCTGGAAAAAGAAGAATCAAAAGTCAAACATGACCCTAGATAAGTGGCTTATGCAGCAGATGGTGTGTCATGAGCTAAGGTGGAGACTGGAGAAGGTTTGGGCAGGAAACATGACAGTTGAATGTGGGGCAAATGGAATGTCAGGTATCTGCATGATACACCGGTTTTGGGTAGTCTTCACCCTTCCTACCCCCTTGCCAATCAATCTCTAACCCACTAACCCATTCTATTAGCACTTATGAATACTGGAAATAATCGTATTCATTTGTTCATTGGTCTGTTGTCTGTTGCCATCTCCCTCTTTCCCCATCATATAAACAAGACCTTTCCACCTGTGATGGCTGAATAATGTCCCATGATTGATTTAGTCTAGCCTCTATTCTGAACACGTCATCTGAATCATTGCTAGTATTATTAGCAGCATAATGATCATTCTGTGCATATCTCTTTGCACATATCCAATTTATTGCTTAAATATTTTCTTGAAAAATCACATAGTCACCATGCATGCAAATGTAATAAGCAGAAACTCCCTCAAGCACTGTAAAACAATCTCGTGTGTGTGTGTGTGTGTGTGTGTGTGTGACAGAGAAAGAGAGAGAGAGAGAGAACATTAGCAGTGTATATAACTCATTAAATTCCCAAAACCAGGAAGATAAGCTTCTGTACATGGATTTAGTGATTGACATATACCTTGTTCCCACATCAAGGCCAGTGGAGAGATGAGAAGGAAGTGGAAAAGAAAATGAGAGAAGAGGAAAAGAGAAACAGGGAGGAAAGTGTGAACCAAATGGAAAGCAAGTAGGAACAAGAGGACAGTTCTGAGTCAAGGTTAGGGATTCGGTGAGGCCTGGGAGCTCTCAAAAACTAGGACAGAGACCAAAATACAGACATGTGTCTTGTACCTTCCAAGGCTTTGGATGTTCCTCATCCCCTTCCTGAGGAAGGGGAGGCTGGGATCTGTTCCTGCTCCTTCACCTGCTATCTTTAACCCACAGTCAATCCTCAACAATGGGATGGAACCTCCTGAAAAATGGTTCCTGGTCCCACAAACCCACTCCAGGAGGGTGGCAGGCTCTACCTGGGTGCCTCCCTTTTTGGCCTTTCTGGTTCAGGGCTGCGTGTTCTCACTTGCTGGGACAGGTACCTGCACAGACACCCACTATCATTGGGGATGTGTCTGTGCCATCTGGTGGTTCTTCTGACTTCTGCTGTCTCTATTTTGAAGCATATATATAATTTGGGGTGCATTTAAGTTCAGAATTAACTACATTTTCAGGATGAGTCATCTTTTATGACATTAAGTATTGTCAAGAGATATGTTTCTAAGGTCTCCTGCATAGTCACACTGTTCTAAACATGACAGTCAGGGCTGGGCTTCCACAGAGCATGGATGGTGGGGTGCACACCTGCTCAGATAACTTATACAGGTCCAGTGACTGGGTATATTTTTCACCAGACTCTCTTAGATTCTCCGGAAAAACAGTCATACAAAAAGAAATTTCTTTAACCTATTTGCTAGTATTTGCACCAGTTCTTCCTCACTGCATTTTCTAAAACTTTCTAAACCAGCATCTATTCTAGTTCCTGTGTCCTATTTTCATCCATCTATTCACCTACAATCTTTCTTGTCATTTCGATTGACAGTTATCTCTTGTAAATGTTATATTTCTGGACATTAAAAATATGAAATTATCTGCTTTTGAAGAAGGAATTTAATCCACTCACATTTTTATGATCTCTAATGGATACACTTTTAATCCTTACACAACTATTTTATTTTCTTTAATCATGAACATAATTAGAAATTTTTCAATTTAATTCTTTTCTATTGGTTTTATGTATTAAGAAATATAACTCATGAAGATCTTGAAAGGGACAATTATCCCAGATTATCAGGCAGGTGCAATGTAAACACAAGACTGCTTATGAGGGAAAGTGGGAGGCAAGAGAACGAGTGAGGATGTGACAGAGACAGATGTGAAAGAAGAAAAGGTTGGTGCAAGGATGCTGCATTGCTGAATTTGGAGATGGGAGAGACAACCAAGAGCCAAATGCAGGTGACCTCCAGAAAATGGAAAAGACAAACAAATGAATTCTCCCCCAGAGCCTCCAGAAGAGATACAGCCTTGCCAATCCATTTTCAACTTCTGGCCCCAGAACTACATGGTAAAAATAAGTGTTCTTTTAAGCCCCTCCAAAAAAAAATAAGGAAAGAAATGTAATTTTTCATATGCCTTTTGTTTTGTCACTAGGTTATCAATAATGCTAGCCTCTATTCAAACAACAGAAATTTAGAAAGGCTTTACTTAATTCTGCTCACCCACCATCCTAACCAAGTCTAACAGGTGCTGTGGAAATCATTATTACTTTTTATAATAATTGAATAAATTATTAAATAATTAAATTGGTGTTGTGATAATATTGATAATATTGAAGATAACATTGATTTTTAAGCATAGCTCATGCTGGCCTTTTGACAGCTGCTGTATCCTGGATTGCACTCAGCATTTTCTCATATACTTAAGAAGTCATTACATGTGCTTCTTTGTGCCTTTTAAACTGTTCTTTCTCAGCAAAGGGAACCCTTTCCAGCTGAACCATACAGGCTATGGGCGTGAGATGATGCTGGTAAGAAAGAGCTGTGTTCCTACCCTTCCCGTGTGGTACTGGCAGGTTTCAGGATGTTGAAGTTTCTTCAGTGGATCCCAGAGGTGTTTTTGTTCACAGAGAGCTAATTGATGACCTTTGTGGAATGATGGATGCGGGGTCTCCCATGTTGCCTCTTAGAGATGTCACTCCAACTTTTTCTTGGTAGCCAGACTCAATGTCTTGGGTAAAGTGAACTATAGTAAACATGCCTTCAAGAGTGTGGTGGTTGGTGTGGGGGAGGGAAGTGCTCTATAGTCCCAGGGTTAAATCTGTCTTTCAGTGATCCTGTGCCTTTCATCTGTGAACTTCACAAATGGCTCCCCTGTTGTCGCCCCACATAGGTGGGGACAGCATGGCTAAAGCCAGCTAGAAGATGTATAGTTCCCTTCCCAGTGTCAATGAGGATCTGACAATATCCCCAGCAGGCCAAGCCCTGGTTAACTTGTTTCCCCTGAGGGATGGCCTGGTTAAGGACAGAGAGCTTATCAGGGATATTGGCATAGACCTGTAGATATTGGTTGTGTCTATATCCCTGATGAATCTGGATGTAAAAATTCTCAACAAGATACTAGCATATTGAATTCAACAATACATTAAAATAATTATTCACCATTATCAAGTATGATTCACTCTGGGCTGTAGGGCTGATTCAATATTCACAAATCAATGTACATGATGCACCACATTAATAAAAGAAAGAATAAGAACCATATGATCTTGTCAATAAATGCAGAAAGGCATTTGACAAAATACAGCATCCATTCTTGATAAAAATTCTCAACAAATCAGGGACAGATGGAACATAACTCAACAACAAAAAGGCCATCTACAAAAGACCCACAGTTAATATCATCCTCAATGGGGAAAAACTGAGAGCCTTTCCCCTAAGGTCAGGAATAAGACAATCACATCCATTCTTACCACTGCTATTTAACATAGTACTGGAAGTCTTAGCCTCAGCAATAGGACAACAACAAAAAATTAAATGGCATACAAATCAACAAGGAAGAAGTCAAACTTCCACTATTTGCAGATGACATAATACATTATGTCGCAAACCTGAAAGACTCCACCAAAAAGTTTCTAGAATGAATACATGAATTCAGCAAAGTCTCAGAATATAAGATCAACATGCAGAAATCTGTTGCATTTATATACACCAATAACAAAGCAGAAAAATAAATCAAGGAACCAATCCCATTTACAACTGCACTAAAAGCAATAAGATACCTAGGAATAAACCTAGCCAAAGACTCAAAAGATCTATATGCTGAAAACTATTGAAAGATTATGAAAGAAAGTGAAGAAGACACAAAAAAATTGGTAAAACATTCCATTCTCATGGATCAGAAGAACAAACATTGTTAAAATGACTATACTACCCAAAGTAATCTACCCATTTAATGCAACCTCTATCAAAACACCACCAGCATTCTTTGCAGAGCTATATCCAACAATCCTAAAATTTGTATGGAACCAGAAAAGACACTGAATAAACAAAGAAATCCTGAAAAAGAAAAAGAAAACTGAAGGTATCACAATTCCTGATTCCAAGCTATCTTACAAAGCTGTAATCATCAAGACATATGGTATGGCACAAAAATAGACACATAGATCAATAGAGCAGAATAAAAAACCCATAAATGGACCCAAAAAACTATATGGTCAACTCTTCTTTGAAAAAGCAGGAAAGAATATCCAGTGGAAAAAAGGCAGTCTCTTCAACAAGTGATGTTGAGAAAAATGGACAGTGACATGCATAAAAATGAAACTGGACCACTTTCTTATATCACAACAAAAATGAACTTAAAATTGGTGAAAGACCTAAATATGAGACAGGAAACCATCAAAATCCTACAGGACAACACAGGCAGCAACCTCTCTGACCTCAGCCAGAGCAACTTCTTACTGGACATGTCATAGAAGGCAGGGAAATGAAAGCAAACATGAGCTTTTGGGACTTCATCAAGATAAAAAGCTTCTGCACAGCAAAGGAAACAATCAACAAAACTAAAAGGTAGTCTACATAATGGGAGAAGATATTTGCAAACTATACATCTGATAAAGGGTTTGTATCTAAAACCTGTAAAGAATTTATCAAACTTGACACCCAAAAAACAAACAACCCAGTTAAGAAATGGGTAGAAGACATGAATAGACATTTTTCCAAAGAAGACATCCACATGACTAACAGACACATGAAAAAATACTCAACATCACATCATCAGGGAAATACAAATCAAAACCACAATGAGACACCACCTCGCACCTGTCAGAATGGCTAAAATTAACAACACTAGCATTCTTCACAGAACTAGAACAAACAATCCTAAAATTTGTATGAAACTGCAAAAGACCCCGAATAGCCCAAGCAATTTTGAAAAAGAAAACCAAAGCAGGAGGCATCACAATCCCGGACTTCAAGCTGTATTATAAAGTTGTAATTAAGACAGTATGGTACTGGCACAAGAACAGACACTCAGATCGATGGAACAGAATAGAGAACCCAGAAATGGATCCATAATCATATGACCAACTAATCTTTGATAAAGCAGGAAATAATATTCAATGGAATAAAGACAGCCTCTTCAGCAAGTGGTGCTGGGGAAACTGGAGAGCGACATACAGAAAAATGAACCTAGACCACTTTCTTACACCATACACAAAAATAAACTCAAAATAGATGAAAGACCTAAACATAAGACAGGAAGCCATCAAAATCCTAGAGGAGAAAGCAGGTAAAAACTTCTTTAACCTTGCCCGCAGCAACTTCTTACTCAACATGTCTCCAAAGGCAAGGGAAACAAAAGCAAAAATGAACTATTGAGACCTGATCAAAATAAAAAGCTTCTGCACAGAGAAGGAAACAATCAGCAAAACCAAAAGGCAACCAACGGAATGGGAGAAAATATTTTCAAACGACACATCAGATAAAGGGTTAGTATCCAAAATCTATCAAGAACTTATCAAACTCAACACCCAAAAAACAAATGATCCAGTGAAGAAATGAGCAAAAGACATGAATAGACACTTCTCCAAAGAAGACATCCAGATGGCCAGCCGACACATGAAAAAATGCTCAACATCACTCATCATCAGGGAAATACAAATCAAAACCACAATGAAATACCATCTCACACCTGTCAGAATGGCTAACATTAACTACTCAGACAACAACAGATGTTGGTGAGGATGCAGAGAGAGAAGATCTCTTTTGGACTGCTGGTGGGAATGTAAACTGGTGCAGCCACTCTGGAAAACAGAATGGAGGTTCCTCAAAAAACTAAAAATAGAACTACCCTACGACCCAGCAATTGCACTATCTGGTATTTATTGAAGGGATACAGGTATGCTGTTTCAAAGGGGCACATGCATCCCAATGTTTATAGCAGCACTATCAACAATAGCCAAAGTATGGAAAGAGGCCAAATGTCCACAAATGGTTGAATAGATAAAGAAGATGTTGTATATATACACAATGGGGTATTACTCAGCAATCAAAAAGAATGAAATCTTGCCATTTGCAACTATGTGGATGGAACGAGAGGGTATTATGCTAAGCAAAATTAGTCAGTTAGAGAAAGACAAATATCATATGACTTCACTCACTTGGGGACTTTAAGGCACAGAACAAATGAACATAAGGGAAGGGAAGAAAAAATAATATAAAAACAGGGAGGGGGACAAAACATAAGAGAGTCTTAAATATGGAGAACAGAGGGCTAGTGTAAGGGTTGTGGGAAGGGACATGGACTAAATGGGTAAGGGACATACTCCTGAAATCATTGTTGCACTATATGCTAACTAACTTGGATGTAAATTAAAAAAAGAAATTAAATTTTAAAAAATAAAAAAAGTAAAAACATCACTCAACTATATGCTGTCCAAAAGAAACTCACTTTGAGTCTAATCATGTAGGAAAGTTGAAAGTAAAGGATGGATAAAATATGTCAGGCAAACATTAAGCAAAGGAAAACAGGACTGGCTATATAAATATCAGAGAAAGTAGACTTCTGAGAAAAAAAATTAAAAGAGACAGAGAGGGACATAATGTAATGATAAAAAAGTCAAGAAGGCATAACAATCCTAAATGTGCATGCACCACACAACAGAGGTTCAAAATGTGTGAAACAAAACTAATAGAACTGAGAAAGAGAAATACCTAATTCCATAATTACAGTTAAAGACTTCAGTTGTCTTTAACTTTGTCAACAATAGATGGAACAAACGATAGAAAAACTAGACATAAAATCAGCAAGGATACAGAAGAACCTGACAATTTCCCTGACCAACAGGAATAATCAACATTCATAAACAGCTGACTACACATTCTTTTCAAGTGTCCACAGAACATGTACTGAGATGGACCACATTATGGGCCATAACACACACTTTATAAATTAAAAAAAAAACTTATAAAAAAATCTTATGGGGCACCTGGGTGGCTCATTCAGTTAAATGCCTGACTCTTAATTTCACCTCAGGTCCTCAGATCTCACCGTTTGTGAGTTTGATCCCCACATCAGGCTCTGTGTTGACAGCGCCGAGACTGCTCCAGATTCTGTCTTCCTCTCTCTCTGCCTTTCCTCCACTTGGTCTCTATCTCTCTCTCAAAAACAAATTAACAAAAAGTCTTAAAATCAAACAGAATATGTTTTCTGACCACATGGAATCAAACTAAAAATCAATAACAGGAAGATCACAGGAAAATCTCCAAACACTTGGAGACTAAACAGCACAGTTCCAAATAATTCATGGTCTAAAGAAGAAGTTTCAATGGAAATAAAAAATACATTGCACTGAATTAAAATGAAAATACAACGTATTTAAATTGTGAGACATAGCAAAAACTTCTGAGAGGGAAAATTATAGCACTAAATGCATGTATTAGAAAAAAAGAAAACTCACCAATCAATAATGCAAGTTCTCACCTAAAGAACCTAGAAAAAGAAGAGCAAAATAAATCCAATACAAGCAAAAGGGAGGGAATAATGAAAAAAATCAATGAAATTGAAAACAAAACAAAACAAAAAATCAATGAAACAGAGTTGCTTGTTTGAAAAGATCAATAAAATTGACTATCTTCTAGCAAGACTGTCTAAAAAGTGAGAAAAGTCACAAATTACTAATAACACAGGGGAAAACAGTATCACTACAGACACAATCATGAAAAGAATAAGGGAATGAACAACTTTATTTACAGACATTTGACAACTTAGATGAAATGAACCAATTCCTCAAAAAACACAAACTACCAGAACTCAACCAAAAGATATATAGATGGCAAATAAGGTCATGCAATGTGTTCAACATTACTAGCCATTAGGGAAATTGTAATTAAAGTTCAATGAGATACCGCTATACATTATCAGAATGGCTGGAGAAAAAAGAGTGACACTGCCAAATACTGCTGAGAAGGCAGAAAAGCTGGGTAATTCCAATCAACATTGCTTGTGGGAACGTAATACTGTAAAGCCCCTCTGGAAAACTGTTTAGCAGTTTCTTTAAAAATTGTGGGGCACCTGGGTGGCTCAGTCGGTTGAGCATTTGACTCTTGATTTCTGCTCAGATAATGATTCCAGGGTGGTGGGACCCGTATTCCAGGGTGGTGGGACTCGAGATGTATTGGGCTTCACGCTGAGTGTAGAGCCTGCTTAAGGTTCTCTGTTCATCTGCCCACCCCCTTCTCCCTCTGTCTCTAAAATCATAACAAAAAAAATTAGATATGCAATTACCATAAGACCCAACAATTTCACTCCTGGAATTTACCCCAGAAGATGAACTTGTATCCACACAAAGATCTGAATATGAATGTTTATGGCAACTTTATTCATAATAGCCCCAAACTGGAAACCATTCAGACACTTTTCAGTGAATGGCACACCCTTACTATGAATACTGAAGAATAAAAAGGAATAAACTATTGACACAGGTAACCACCTAGAGGAATTTCCAGAGAATTATGATGAGTGAAAAAAAATCCCAAAGATTGTATATTGTCTGTTTCCATCATATAATATTCTTAAAGTGACAAAATTACAGAAATAAGGAACAGATTAATGGTTTCCAGGGATTGAGGTGGGGATGGAAGCATGATGAAGTGGTGAAGCTATACAGGTGTCCCTGTGGTGATGGAAATGTTCTGTATTTTGACTGCCTCACTGTCAATATCCTGGTTGTGATATTGGAGTATAGTTTTGTAAGATGTTACCATTGGAGGAAACTGGGTAAAGGATACACAGAATCTGTGATTATTTCTTACAACTGCAAGTGAACTGGAGTTATCTCAAAATAAATAAGTTTAAGTTTTAAGAAGTTTTTAAAAAAAGTCCTGAGAACTTGGTATTCACTTCTCTCTCCTAACAAAGAACAAGCTGAATAGATTGACAAACTAACAACCCTTCATGGATTCATAAGAGATTGGAAGATACAGGACAAACTGCTGCCCCCAATATTGGAGAGTCCCAGAGGCAAGTACAGGGGGTTATGGTTTACCAGAACAGACACTAGCAGAAACTGCTGCTGGAGCCAGTGTCAGAGAAGGCAAGCCTAAACTTCAGTTGACAAACTGCTAGAGGCTCAGTGAGGACAGCTCTGAGAAAAACTCCAGGGAAGCCCAGGCATTGCAGTTATGCGACGGGTGTCCACACAATATTGTGAGATTGACCACTGGCAATTCAACCTGATTCCCACAGTAAATAGAGAAAATCCCCCTCCTGTTTGAGGCAGGAGGAAGGAAAAGGAACCATTTGAAATACCCCAGAGTCCTCAGTTCTTTTTTTTAAATAAAAAATAAATTGTAAGTAGTTAATATACAATGCAATATTATTTTCAGAAGTAGAATTCAACAATTCATCACTTACATAAAACACTCAGTGCTCATCACAAGGGCCCTCATTAATACCCATCACCCATCTAGCCCATCTCCCACACACCTCCCTCCATCAACCTTCATTTTATTCTCTATTGTTAAGAGTATCTTGGGGCGCCTGGGTGGCGCAGTCGGTTAAGCGTCTGACTTCAGCCAGGTCACGATCTCACGGTCTGTGAGTTCGAGCCCCGCGTCGGGCTCTGGGCTGATGGCTCAGAGCCTGGAGCCTGTTTCCAATCTTGTCTCCTTCTCTCTCTGCCCCTCCCCTGTTCATGCTCTGTCTCTCTCTGTCCCAAAAATAAATAAACGTTGAAAAAAAAATTAAAAAAAAAAGAGTATCTTGTAGTGTGTTTCCCTATCTTCTCTTCCTCCCCTTCCCATCTGTTCATCTGTTTTGTTTCTTAAATTTCACATATGAGTGAAATCATATTTGTCTTTCTCTGATTGACTTACTTCACTTAGCATAATACATTCTAATTCATCCACATCATGGCAAATGGCAATATTTCATTTTATTTGATGGCTGAGTAATATTCCACTGTGTGTGTATGTGTGTGTGTGTGTGTGTGTGTGTGTATATATATATATATATATATCTCACATCTTTATCCACTCAGTCAATGGACACCTGGGCTCTCTTCATAGTTTGGCTATTGTTGATAATGCTGCTACAAAACATTGGAGTGCATGTATCCCTTCAAATCTGTATTTGGGAATCCTTTGGGTAAATACCTAATAGTACAATTGTCAGATCATAGGATAGTGCTATTTTTAGTTTTTTGAAGAACGCCCATGTTTTCCAGAGTGGCTGCGCCAGTTTGCATTTCCACCAGCAGTGCAAGAGGTTTCCCCTTTCTCAGCATCCTCACTAACACCTGTGGTTTCTTTTGTTGTTAATTTTATTTATTTTTATTTAAAATTTTAATGATTTTTTAAAACCTTATTTATTGTGCAAAATATCATGGTAAATAATGCAAAAGTATGGCTCAGTGAACAAATTTTTACAAATCCAGCACCTGTGTAACCAACACCTATGGTTAGAAATAGAATATTGCTAACTAATTGCCTAGTGATTTTGAATTTCACATAAATAGAATTATTCACTATATAGCTTTTTTTAATATCTGGCTTCTTTTGCTTATTTTGTCTGTACATTCATTCATGTTATGATGTATGGCATGTTTCAGTACTATTCCATTGTTTCCATATACCCACTGTACTTTTCCACTTTCCTTTTGGTGGAAATCTGGATTGATTCCAGCTTTTGTCTCTTTTTTTTTTGTTACATTTTAAAAATTTTGCATTTAATTTTTATTTTAATTTATATCCAAGTTAGTTAGCATATAGTGCAACAATGATTTCAGTAGATTCCTTAATGCTCTTTACCCATTTAGCCCACCCCCGCCCCGCACAACCCCTCCAGCAACCCTCTGTTTTTTCTCCATATTTAAGTCTTTTGTGTTTTGTCCCCCTCCCTGTTTTTATATTATTTTTGCTTCCCTTCCCTTATGTTCATCTGTTCTGTGCCTTAAAGTCCTCAAGTGAGTGAAGTCATATGATATTTGTCTTTCTCTAACTGACTAATTTTGCTTAGCATAATACCCTCTAGTTCCATCCACATAGTTGCAAATGGCAAGATTTCATTCTTTTTGATTGCCGAGTAATACTCTATTGTATGTATATGTGTATATATACATATATATGTGTATATATATGTATACACACACACACACACACATATATCACATCTTCTTTATTCATTATTGATGGACATTTGGCCTCTTTCCATACTTTGGCTATTGTTGATAGTGCTGCTATAAACATTGGGATGCATGTGCCCCTTTGAAACAGCATACCTGTATCCCTTCAATAAATACCAGATAGTGCAATTGCTGGGTCGTAGGGTAGTTCTATTTTTAGTTTTTTGAGGAACCTCCATTCTGTTTTCCAGAGTGGCTGCACCAGTTTACATTCCCACCAGCAGTCCAAAAGAGATCTTCTCTCTCTGCATCCTCACCAACATCTTTTGTTGTCTGAGTAGTTAATGTTAGCCATTCTGACAGGTGTGAGATGATATTTCATTGTGGTTTTGATTTGTATTTCCCTGATGATGAGTGATGTTGAGCATTTTTTCATGTGTCGGCTGGCCATCTGGATGTCTTCTTTGGAGAAGTGTCTATTCATGTCTTTTGCTCATTTCTTCACTGGATCATTTGTTTTTTGGGTGTTGAGTTTGATAAGTTCTTGATAGATTTTGGATACTAACCCTTTGTCTGATAGGTCATTTGGAGTGATTCTTTTAAATCCACTCTGCCAGTCTCCATCTTTTAATTTGTGTATTTAGACTATTTAAATTTAATTTAATTTAATTTAATTATTAGTATGTTAGGACTTAGGTCTGTCATTTTATTTTCTTTGTCATTTCTCTCTCTCTCTCTCTCTCTCTCTCTCTCTTTTCCATTTCATTGATTCTTCCTTCCTATGAATTACTTGACAAATGTTTTCAAATCTCATTTGTATTTGCCTTGTTTTGGGGTGATATCTCGAAAGAAGTGACAGCTTCTTTAATGGTTACTGGAAATAATTATACACACACACACACACACACACACATAATTATCACTGTTGCTGGCTCCATCATTTTACCAGTTCAAGTGAAGTATAGGAACCTTTACATTTCTCTATATCTTATTAACTTCCCACTTAATATGTTGTCTTACGTATCTCCTCTACATATATTTAGAACCACTTCAGACAATGTTATGATTTCACTTCAGCCATCAAATATAATTAGAAAACTCAAGAGTAGAAGAAAAGCCTATTTATTTACCTACATTTTTGTTTCCTGTGTTCTTTTTTCTTTTATGATGTCTTAAGTGTTTCTCTTCTTCTGTTTCTTTTCTGTTTAGAGAACTTTCTTTAGTGATAATTTTAGTGTATGTCTCCTGGCAACAAATTTTCTTTGTTTTCATTCATCTGAGAATGACTTGATTTCCCCTTCATTCCTAAAGTATTTTCTTTTACCGTTTATAGGATACTGGTTTTACATGCTTTGATGGAAAAAATTTATACCAGTTCTTTCTTGCTCCAAGGTTTCCAATGAGAAATAAGCTGTCCCTCAAATTGGTTTTCCTCTATAGTTAGAATGTCATTTTTCTCTGACTGGTTTAAAGATTTGTTTCATTTATCTGTAGTTTTTAGAAGTTTAAGTTACAATTTTTGTGTAGATTTTGTTGGAATTATTCTGTTTGTGATTTTCTCAGTTTCTAGAATTTGTACAGTTATGCCTCTAGCTAAATTTAGGACATTTTCAGCCATTTTATTTTAAAGTTCTTTTTCATTTATGCCCTCTTTCCCCCTTTCTAAGACTCTGATGAAACAAATTTGAGACCTTTTTGTGGTCATACAGGTCCCTGAGCTCTGTTCTTTTTTTTTTAAGCCTATATTCTCTCTGTTGTTCAGGTATCTATTATTTTTTTTATTTTTTTTAAATGTTTTTTATTTATTTTTGAGACAGAGAGAGACAAAGCATGAGCAGGGGAGGGGCAGAGAGAGACAGACAGACAGACAGAATCCCAAGCAGGCTCCAGGCTCTGAGCTGTCAGCACAGAGCCTGACATGGAGCTCAAACTCACAAACCAAGAGATCATGACCTGAACTGAAGTCGGACGCTTAACTGACTGAGCCACCTAGGCTCCCCTCTATTATTCTATTTAAAGCTTAGTATAATTTTCTCTGTGCCCTCCATTCTTATAGTGAGCCCATCCATTCAGTGTTTTTTTTTCTTTTTAATTTCATCTATTATAGTTTTCATTTATAAAATGTCCAGTGAGAAGTATGGTGGGCTATGGTGGAAGCCAAGGGTCTTGGTGCCCCTTTTTCCATGGTTATATCGATCAGTATTTTCTCCACTTTATATGAACAATTGTACCTTTCTCATTCCTACATAAACTGTGGGAAAGCAGATCTAGACAAGTCCTCCAACTCCTCTTCCACCCAGATTGCTATGGGTGAACCCATTCTTTGCAGAAATTCTGGAACCACCCAGGCTATAGGACCAGGTAACATTACTGAATTTTGTTGTTTATTTCTCTCTCTCTCTCTCTCTCTCTCTCTCTCTCTCCAGGCCTCTTTCCCTCTGCTTTGACCACCCTGAAGTCTTCTTCACCTGTACAACTGAGGATCTTCCCAGGGGCATGGATGCTAGCCATTTCCCAGAGAGAGACCCCCCGTAACAGGCTGTGTAACTGAGGCTTCAAATTCTTCCTCAAGGGAGCCCTGTTACATTTGGATTAATGACTTTGAGAAGCAAATGAGCCTGGGAAGTAAAGTTCTCCTATCATCCATTCCTTCAGGTTGTCCATTGTTTACTGGCCATTTGCCAAGGCAGATGCTGAGCTACTGAGGCAGTAATAGCCAGGGATGTTGCCAATCCAGCAAAACACAGGACATACCAGCCCTGGAGTCAGGACACCTGGGATCTCATCCCATTTTGGAAAAGTTGCCTATCCTTCCTGGCATTCTGCTCTCTCTTTGGGGCAGCTGACTTATAATTCTAGCTATGTCTTATAATTCCAGCTATGATAGTCTGACTTGATTCTTCTTATAGCAGTGCCTTTAAGCTTTGTTACAAGGGTGCCTGAATTGGGAAGGATTCTGCAGAAATCACCCTCATTTCAAATAAAATCTCTTTTTGGCAGGAGGAAGTCCAGGGACTTTAGAACAATTCTCTCACCTGTAGCCTGGCTCAGGGCCTTCTAGTATCAGTGAAACTTGCTGTAACACGAAGCAAATTGAAGCTAGTTCCACATAGGTCAAGCTCCCCATCTTGGCAATGAGAACAGTCCTACATCCCTTTTCTTTTTCCAGTGGAAAGGAGAGGCTGAGTGAGTGAGCGCTGAAAGAGTTTCTTTTGTATGCACACTGCAAAAGGGGTCAGGTGTAGGCCATGAGTTCCCAACAGAACAGATCAGAGCAAACTGGGCACCTGAACACATGCGCATGCCTTGGGGTAAGCCCACTGTGTCAGGAAGCTCTGGGGGGCCATCACTACAGTCTCCAAGATGGGAGGCTGTGCGGGGCAGGGAATGAGATCATTACCCTCTGGCAATTCTTTTTCTAAGAGTGGCTCACAAATTCATATCCCCATTCACATGGATAAGAGGGTGCATGCTACAGATGTGCCCTTGTATCTAAACAAAAGCTGGAAAGCTCCCAAACTCAAGCCCTCCCTATTGCCAATCCAAGGACTCTCTGTTCTTTGGCCAAGAGCATTGCAGTCTCTCTTTTGTCCCTGGCCTACTTCGAAGTTGCAACAATCAAGCTCTATGTCAGCTCAGGAATAAAGGAGAGCATAGAACTAACATTTTTCAACTGTTTGGTGGGACAAAGCCTAGAGTAAGTGGGAGGAGGCAACAGAGGCAAGGACTCAGATCTTGCCACTTCTATCATCTGCCCCAAGGCCACTGCCCTGGTCTGAGTGGTGACTACTGGTGACCCACAAATGTAAATGTCCTAATAGACCCACAACCAGACAGGGGACACTCAGCCCTGCCACCACGTGAAGTGCACTGAAGCTGACCTAGTACCTGCATTCCCACTCCCTCTCCTAGTTTCCAACCACCCTGCTGAGACAGGCAGGCATATCATTCTCCCAAGTTGAAGGTGAGCCATCTGAGACTAACTTACGTGGTGAAGGCCTTAAAATGGACAACTTGGGACAAGAACTCTTGTCTTCTGAGCTGACTCCCTACTGTACCCCTGCCCCTATTGGTTTCAGCAGCCTGGGGCTCAGAGATGCTGGTATCCATGAGGGGACCACAAAGTCAACCCTATTTTTGACCTCGTTTCCATGGCCAGTGAGGCTCCTGTGGCCTGGCTATGACTTTGAAAACTCATTTTCCTTGTGCTCACATATGCTCATGTCTGAGAAAGAAGACTATTGGCTAGCACTAGTCACCATGTAGCCAGGCACTGCCTGCCTGCACAGATGGTAAAACATTTGTGGGGAAAGGGCCAGCCTCCACCCACCCTCCACCTCCTACCACCAAGCCTGGTTCCACCGCCAAGGGTAGTAACCCAGACCACCCAGTCCTCTGTTCATGTCCCATTTCCCAGTTGCCTCTGTTTTCCAACTCCTGGGGCTCCTAGGCTCTCATCCTTCTGTGGCCCAGGCCGGGCCCCCAGGGATGCAGCCAGTGATCTGGAAGGCTGTCAGTCACTGGGGAACAGCCCTGGTCAAGAGTAAAAACAAAGGTGTGTGAAAAGTCCCTGACAAGGGGGTACCAACCCCAGGGTGGGAACACTTCCTGGGTCATGGTGTGGAGTGAGGAGGGCCTCCTGGGAGAGAATAAAATGGCTCTGGGCAGGATTGGAAGCACAAAAGGGGGGCTGTCCTATCCCCACCACCAATAATGTCACCAGGCCCGCAGAGGGGCCATCCAGGCACTGAAAGTGTCCTCTCCTTCCTGATGAGCCATACCGATAGGCCCATAGGAGATGTCTGATTCCTTGGGGAGGACTGAAGGGTCCCTCTCACTGGCCTGGATGAGGTTGATGGCAGTGAGGTGACCCACCCCCAACACATCCATTGGAAGGCTGGCAAACAGGGCAAAAGAGGACTTTTGTCATGTCCCTTTGCTCTGCAGAAATCAATGTCTAATTATCTACTTTTGAAAGTAAAGAAAATGCATTAAATAAGAAGAGAAATGGTCCTGATTATGCACAAGTGCCCTTGATGGCCCTTTGAATACTCAAGGGTAGGGGTTGGTGTCATGATAACAGTCACATATTGGCACTGGCTGAGCTAGGAGGTGATGGAGAGGGAGACTGAGAGTTGCTGGGAACATGCCACCTTCAGGCCCTGCCATGAAATCAGGAGCCTTGGGCACACTTGATGGAAGTGCTATTTTCCAAGGACAACCAACAGGGAGAACAAAGGACCCACAGTCAGCAGTAGAACCATCTTTTCTATCCCTCAACCTGAACGGGTGCCATCTGGGGTCTCCTGGCCATTCTCTCAAGCCCCACAGTCCTGGGCTTCTCTCTCTCTCCTTCCTCTTCCCTCAGAGAGTAGAGCAAAGTCCAAATTTTTATGTCCCTCAGAAACAAAAGGGCCTTATTATTTTATTTATATCATCTATTTTTTTCATATTTTCCCCCTACTTGATGTGCCAACTTATTGAAAGAGATTTCTCAATCTTCTATTCTATTTGTGATTTCATTATTTCTGTACTATTCGACTTGGGTGTCCATCAGTGACAGTGTATTTGTATTTTCTTGGTATCTTAGAATAAATTTTACAGGGCAAGAATTCTTCTTCATCCCACTTAATGCTCTTTGCCTAAATTCTACTATCCCTGATATTAATATTTTCTCTCCTTTGTTCTTTAATTACTAGTTCTTTTGGTTTCTTTGTCCATCAACAAATCTTCAACATGCTGGGATTAGTTTGTGGTAGATGTGTCTCTTATGAATATCCTACAGGTGTGACAGTTGTTAGAAAATAAAATTCAGCTGAGTAAAGTTTAAACATCTTATTGGCTTTATTCAGTGATTCATGAGTCGAGCAGCATCCAATCCAGCAGATAGAGAAGAACTCAGAGGAACTGTACAAAATGAAAGACTTTTATAGGCAGGAAGGAGCATGAACAAGGAGGTTACAGTGGGCAAAAACAAACAGGTTGGTTATCACCAGACCACTTTCCATTAGAGGATGGCAGTCAGATTACCTCACTAGTGCTGATCAGAAGATTCCTGATGACCATTTTAAGATTCCATTTCTGGGAGAGCCCAAACTATAGTTAAGGGATATATAACTATAGTTATATAAGGGCCTGTTTTCTTGTTTTTAACATACTCTTACAAAATTCAAGAGTCTCCATTTTATCAATTTACAAATTCCAACCACATTTTGATTTTCTTAGTTTGGTGCTCCTCTTTATTATGCTTTATCTCCTGGGTTTGGTTTGGGTGTATTGTTGGCATTCCTCTGGATTTCCCACTTATGGGTTTGTAAATGCTACCTATTTTGTAAATGTTACCTATTCTGCTAACACTTACTGCTAAAACTTATAAACTATGTATTTACTCTGATTTGTTTTCAGTGCATAGATCAGTATCTTCCCCCCCAAAAAAAAAAAACTTTTTTACAAGTTTGACATTTGCCAGAGGAAACTGGTTTTTCTCCTTTCTTTTTTTTTCCACAAAAGCTAATTAATCTTTTTTCATCTTCTTTTTAAGAAGGCAATGTGTTCTTTTTGCAGTGGAAGCCAGATTCTGGGTCATTAAATTCTCCCTCATGAAAACTACCTCAATGACACTTACTAGTTTGCTAGAACATCCCTGCACCATCCTTTCTGTTTTATTTAATTCTATTTTTAAAATGATGTGTGTGTGAAGGCAATTTTAAATGTACATGCTCTGGTCAGATCTCTACTCTGGACATGTGGTTTTCTGGACCCATGCTTCAGCAAATGCTGGCTTTCCAGCAGCTTACAGGGATACACTAGTGTGGTTCTCTTTCAAAATCAAAGTCAGTGGCTAATTTGACAATAAGAAATGGCTTTTATGGGGCCCTGAGGTTTTTGTCACCCTATCTCTGGCACAAGGCCTAGTTCCTGAGTCTTTGACTCTCATATTTGGGGTTTTGCCAGCTGCACCTGGGTAGTCTAGCTACACCGTTGGTGCAGGTGACAAATCCCTAGGAATCAGGTTAACAGGGAAGAAATATGGCTCTTCAGGCCAATGGGACTTGCAGTCAGTGCTCTCTGGTGTTCACTCATAATGTCTCTGTTTCTGGGGAATCCAGATGTGTGTTAGAAACAAACAAAAAAAAACTCTGAAAAGTTTGGAACCGGAAAACAGGAAAGTCTATTGCTCCAAGAGCAGGTTGCTCATTTTCTTGCCTCCTGGCATCCTAAGTTCATAAACCAAAAGTCCCTATCTGCAATGGGGGGGGGGGGGTGGCAATAAAGGCAGTGTGAAACCTTACCTAACTACCTGGATAGGAGGAGGTATTTAGCAAGGGCCAAATATGACATTCTTGGTGTCACTTTCTCTGGATTCCCAGCTGACTAGTGGGTGTTCCTGACAGCTTCTAAGCCACTGAACAAGGGGCCAGTGTTTATATCCATCAGGACAGTTTTTGACTCACTAATATCTTTATTTATCACTGTGGTCTTGACCATTTCTCCCCTCCATGGCAAGTGGTAGGTGTGTGAGGAGGCCTATTTCAGACCTATTTCAGAGTCTCCCTGAGTCAACCTGGTGAAGGATGGAACTCAAAGAGAGAGGGAAGCAGGTCCTGAATGCTATGGGACATACCCAATGTCTGGCATGTGGAGAACTTTGGGAGGGTCACATGGAAGTGTCAAAACATAATTTTCAGAAGATTACAAACCTGATCCACTTACTCACAAATATAGAATGTCAAGGGGTTAGTTACAAAATGAGCTTATTTCTCAGAGAGCAATAAAACCATAACCAGTGGGGTGAAATTTTCTATTAGACAGTAATCATTTGCACCTCTCAGGGACAAAAAGACCCACAAGTAAACATATAACTTCAGAGTCTGGTCTTTACTCAATAATGAACAGAACATCAAACAGAGTTACATTCCCTGGATAACTCAATAATCCCCATTAGACCCACCGAACAATGTTCAAAATGGCATGGAAAGCACGTGCTGACTTCTCTGTAGCTTATTCTAAGTTTCAGGTAATTTTTTTTTTAACAGAGAACGAGAGAAGAGCAAGGAGTGAAGAACATGGCACTGGGGGAGGGGAAGAGGGCCAGCCTCTTCTCTGAGCCTTGGGTCCATTTCCAGAGCTTGGCCAGGAGGCCCACCCCCATGAAGCCCCCACCACAGAGCATGGAAATGGAGATGGTGCCCCTCCACACTTCCCACACTCTCAGCAGCTGCCATCTGTCCCTGGGTCTTGATCAACTGTCCCTGACTCCTCTGGAGACACTAGAAATACATCTACTGTATCTAGATGTACCAACTGCATAGAAGGCTCACATGGCAAATGACTTTGCTTCCATTCCAGCAGGCCTTGGGAGCCAGGTAGTCCAGATGCTGTCCCAGATCATGGTGTACAGACCAAGAGTAGGTTCAGTGGTAAAGGTACTACAATAGAAAGTGACAGATCTGGGACAACACTCACATCTTCTGAGATGGAGAGCAAGACCAGGCTGCACTCTCCACATGGCCCACTTGGCCTTTTCCTAGGTCTGAGGCCCTGAGCTCCCTTCCACTGCTGTACATGTGTCCCCAGAGCACTCACTTCTGGTCCTGGCAGGCCCCTGCCTCTGGCCTCATTTCCCACTAGCTTGTGGGGTGTCAATCACCCAGCCCAGGATTGGACTAAATGCATTCATTCCTTGCTTTCACACACAGAATGTCCATGACTGGTCACCCTGCTAGAATGGGCACGGGACACCCCCCCCCCCAACTGCCGAAATCAGTGCTGAGCCTGGGCAGCATCCAAGGCCATGTGGCTTTTCTGGTTAAGCCCCATTTCCCAAATGTCCATGGCCTCCCATGGCCCTAGTGCTCCTGTGTCCCAGACCCAGACAGACAGAGCTTGGGGTCCAGACCCTACAGGTGGAGTTTTAGTAGAACCTAGTGGAGACTTCAGACACTAGCTTGGGGGACTCCTCTCCTCCTCTACAGGGAAAGTGAACGTGTGTGTGTGTGTGTGTGTGTGTGTGTGTGTGTGTTGGAGAGAGATAGAGAGAGAGCACAATAATAACATCTTAGCAAAAAGGACATGAAATCCGGCAAAGGAAAGCCTTGTATTTTATTTAATGTTCAAATAGAGGAAATCAAAGAGATTTGGAGAGATAGGTTGAAAAGAGATGAGGTTAAATTAAGTAAAACTTTAATGTTTGTTAAAATATACTTAGAAATAGACCCCTGCACATAAGCACATGTGCACACAAAGCACGTCTCTGGTCCTGCCTACTCCAGATGTCTGATTCCCTGTGCTTCTCGCCCACCTGCCCATAAGAAAAGACAATTCCACAATGTTGTTCCAAAAACAGTCTTTCCTAAGATACTTACATGTACTTACACTTTTCCACAAACAGCAGAGACCCACAAAGCTGTAAGCTGACCCGTCCTGCAAGCCCCCTAAAACTGGGTGCTGGGTCTGCTGCTCTCATATGGGGTGTTCCATCAGTGTATCCAAGGTGGAGGGGTGGGGGTGGGAGGGATTTTTGATGGAGATCTCCTGGCCTAAAGGAAAGAACCCTTTTTAATCAGGATAAGTACGGTCCTATAATAAGTAGGTCCTGTAATAAGTAAATCCAAGTAATGCAAAAATATGTTTAAGATCCAAACCCTAATAAGGATATTGAGAAGGGGAAGAGAAAGCAGGGCAGCACTTCCTCAGAGAAAAGTGGGCATGGAGGTGGGTGTGCCTGGATGAGGGGAGAGTGGAGACAGCCAGAGGAAGAGCAAGGTCTTTTCAAGGTGAATGTCACTTGTCCCCTGCCACTCCAAATGGTATGTTTTCTCATATGTGAAACATCCATTAGGTAAAACACAGGGACTAGAGACAAAAGGAATGGCCTTTGAGTTTCATGGCCTCTTTCACTCTGGGGCAGAAATACTGCAATCCCTACCACCTGCCAGGCCCTGTGATGTGAAGCCTGGCCGGTGCATGTGCACATTTGAAATTTAGTTGGCCTCTGGAATCACACCCAACACCACAGCTAAAACAGCCATATCTACTTATTTTTTAAAAATTTTAATCATGGTAAGTACACATAAAATCTACCATGTTAACCATTTTTTAAAGTTTATTTGTTTTGAGAGAAAGAGAGTGTGAGAGAGAGAGCACAAGCAGAGGAGGGGCAGAGAGGAAGAGAGAGAATCTCAAACAGGCTCAGTGCTATCAGCGCAGAACCCTATGTGGGGCTGCATGTGGGGCTTTCAATCTCATGAACTCTGAGATCATAGACTGAGCAGAAATCAAGAGTCAGATGCTTAACCAACTGAGCCACCCAGGTGCCCCAACCATCTTAACCCTTTTTAAATGTGCAGTTCAGTAGTATTAAGTATATTCACCCTATTCTGTAACTAATCTCCACAACCCTTTCATCTTGCAAAGCTCAGTACCCATTAAATAATTCCCCATGGACAGACTTGTTTAAGTTTATTTATTTATTCTGAGAAAGGGAGCACAAGCAGGTGAGGAGCAGAGGTAGAGAGAGAATCCCAAGCAGGCTCCATGCGCAGCACAGAGCCTGATGCAGAGTTCAATCTCACAATTATGAGATCATACCCTGAGCTGAAATCAAGAGTTAGATGCTTAACCAACTGAGCCTACCCATGAACCCCTAGACAGACTTATTTTTAATGATGATTTTATTCAAGAGAATTTCATCTCCTGCTATCATCCCTGTTTTCCTATTTCCTTCTCCACATTCCCAATCATCTCTCTCTCTCTCTCTCTTTCCTTCCCTCCCTCTTTCTCAGTCTCTATCTCTACACACACAACAACAACAACAACAACAATGCAGCTTATTATGAAGGCAGTATTGCCCTCCCCTTCTCTCTGTATGACCACTGTTGACATTTGCATGAGAAGAAACACACATTCCCTACTTCACAGAGACCCTGAAGGGAAAGACTGTTCCTCCAAAGGGGTTCTCCCAACCCAGGTGACCTGTGGGCTCAGGACCCTCAGGAGGAAGGAGCCTCAGGTTAAAGGAGGTATCCAGAAGGAACCTGCTGAGTTAACACCCACTGGCTTAAGACCTCTGGAAGGAGTTGTTACCTAATCAAAAAGGGATCCCTCCTCAGATTTGCAGTGAGAATGGAATCATACTTCACTCCAAACTTTGTAGTCAGGGACAAACTTATTCCTGGGGGTGAGCCACCAACCTGGCCAAAGTCAAAGGGCCTCCCTTGAGGAAAAAAAAAAAAAAAAAGAATTGGACATACCCATCTTTTGTCATCACCTAATAAGAAACTAGGAAACTAGGAAACAAAACAAGCAGAGAGGCATGCATGAGGAAACCACAATGGTAATACCAGTGCATGCCATTTTTCTCTTTACAGAGAAAGGTAGAGATGGTGGTAGGGGCGAGTTCCAGAACCCCCTAAGCATCCACACACTGCTTCTTCATCACCGTGAATTCACCATTCCAGGGGAGTGCTCCGACCAAAAAACTACACATTACTTTCTGAAAAAGACCACAACCACAACAAAATCAGTAATGCCAAAAAGAAAAAAAAATGTCCTGTTGCTAGGTGTTAGCTTAGGAATATGCTAGAGGATAGGTCACCAGCCATCAAGGCATGCTCCCAGGAATCTGCTAGATGTTTCTAACCAACAGCAGATACCTGGAAGGGTCTCTGTTCCCAAACCAACCATGGATACACAGCAAATACTAACAATCATGGTGTTTTTCTGGGAGATCAGATATAAAATTGATTTTAATTCCCTTTAACATTTTCCACAATGTAAATAAAGCAATCTTATGTCAGATATAAACTAGCATATATTATCTTAATTAAATAATGTCTTTTGTTCTAATAACAAGCCTTTTGTCTAATAACAAGACCAGTTTAAAGGGTTTCTAGCACTTACCATCTTTTATTCCAAAGAGCTCTTCTCTCCATTTCAATTTTTTTAAATGTTTATTTACTTTTGAGAGAGACAGAGACAGAGAGAGAGAGAGAGAGAGGAAGGGCCAGAGAGAGAGGGAGACACAGAATCCGAAACAGACTCCAGGCTCTGAGGTGCCAGCACAGAGCCTGATGTGGGGCTCGAACTCACAAACCATGAGATCATGACCTGAGCTGGAGTCAGACACTTAACCAACTGAGCCACCCAGGTGCCCCTCTTCTCTCCATTTCAAAATACTATTGAAATAACAAATGAATATTCTATGTGTGTGTGATAGATCAATGGGTGGATGGATAGATAAGTAGATATATAGACAGATTACAGATGATAGATAGAAGATAGATAGATAGATAGATGATAGATAGATAGATAGACAGAGATCATACATATATAGAAATCCTGCAAAAACAGCAAAGAGCATCCTAAATACCTGGAAGCATTGAGGTACTCCCAATGAGCTGTTAGGAGTCAGAGAAGGGAAGCTTGGTATCTGCTGAATATTGGGCACATGCAAAGAAGGACTAAAGAGGTCTTTTCCCCCAGAAACCCAGACAAAAAATATCAAACCAAGGTGGCTTTATAGACAAATTATACCAAATCTTGGGACCCAAAAGCTCCCATGATCTCTAAATTGATCAGAACACACACACAAAAGATGGAGAGCCTTCATTCTTATTAGAAAGAGAAAAAGCTGAGGGTTGCTGGAGGGGTGTTGGGTGGGAAGATGGGTTAAATGGGTGATGGGCCTTAAGGAAGGTACCTTTTCAGAATGAACACTGGGTGTCATATGTAAGAGATGAATCACTGGGTTCTACTCCTGAAGCCAAGACTACAGTTAGTATGTTAACTTGAATTTAAATTTTAAAAAATTTTTAATTAAAAAATATATAATGGAGGGGTGCCTGGGTGGCTCAGTAAATTGGGCATCCGACTTCAGCTCAGGTCATGATCTCACGGTTTGTGGGCTCTGTGCTGACAGCTCAGAGCCTAGAGCCTACTTCAGATTCTGTGTCTCCCTCTCTCTCTCTGCTTCTCCCTCACTCATGCTCTCTGTCTCTCTCAAAAATAAACGCTAAAAAGCTCAAATGTATCTAAAACAAAAATCTTAAAACAAAATACTAGCAATTAAAGGCAGTTACATATTAAATATTTAATGTCACTAATGCACTGTTTCTCAGACATTCCCAGTGATATAAAATATGTAGAGTGTCTGTATCTGAAAATTCTGATTCAGTAGGTTTGGGATGAGGTCATGGAATGTGTGTGTGTGTGTGTGTGTGTGTGTGTTCACCACATGCTGCAAGTGATTCTTTTTTTTTTTTAAGTAATCTCTACACCCAATGAGGGCCTCAAATCCACAACCCAAGATCGAGAGTCACACACTCTACCAATTAAGCCAGCCAAGCACCCCTGATTTTTTAACATTAGGGAAGTTTTAAGAGTTCTTAATGTATATATAATCAAAATTCCTAAATAAAAAAAGTAGCATGTTTAATCTCACCATATTCTATTGATTTTGAAGGGAGTTCTCTATGTCTCTTGGACTTGGTGCCTGTTTTCTTCCCCAGATTAGGGAGGTTCTCAGCTACAATTTGTTCAAATAAACCTTTTGTCCCTTTTTCTCCCTCTTCTTCTTCTAGGACTCCTATGATATAGATGTTGTTTTGCTTCATGGAATCACTTAGTTCTCTAATTCTTCCCTCATGATCTAGTAATTTCCTTTCCCTCTTTTTTTCAGCTTCATTATTTTCCATATTTTCTATTTCATCTATTCTCTCTTCTTCTTCTTCAGTCCTCATTGTCACTGTATCTAGTTTATTTTTCATCTCACGTTAAAGCATTTTTTTAAATTCATCCTGACTAGTTCTTAGGTCTTTGATCTCTGCAGCAAGGGTTTCTCTGGTGCGTTCAATGCTTTTTTCAAGCCAATATGTTGTTTTATGACTGTTGTTTTAAATTCTTATTCAGTTATATGAGCAATAATTTGGCTGTTATTTCTTCTTGACTTTTCTTTGCGGGATAATTCCTCTGTCTTGCCATTTGGGCTAAGTTTCTGTCTTTGGCATTTTTTAAAAGCTTATGTGTCCTGCACCTGAGAGTACTACTGTATTAAAAAGGGGTCATACTCTGTTCAGGGCCTGGCACTCCAGAAGTGTTTCTGGTGTATACTGTGTGCACTCTGCTGTTGTGTTTTGGCTACTCTATCCCACTGGTCAGTCCTCTGGACAGTTCCTCCTTGCTTGCAGTGGTGGAGTATTTGGACCTTTAACTAGGGTGTTCTTTGATTTGTTGAAGTAACTCTGGATAATAAGAGTGAGGCTGATCCCATAAAAACAGAAAAAGGAAAGAGGAGAAAAGAAAACCAAACAGAGAATCAAAAAGCTATGACTGATTTCAGGGAAAGAGAAGGGAAGAAAAAAGGCAGAAGAAAATAGAAAAGATGGAAAAGAATAGAAAAGACTGAGATATATATATATATATATAATATTATATATGTATATATACATATATATGTATTATATATAATATTATATATAATATTATATATGTATTATATGTACTATGTATATGTATTATATGTATTATATATAATTTATATGTAATATACCATATTATATATAATGTATAAAATTATATATACAATATATTAAAATTTTTCTTATGTATAAAATAAGAAATGACAAAAAAAAATCAGAAACTATGAGCCTGATTCCAAGAGAAAAAAAGAAGATGGAGGAAAGAAAGGGAGAAAAGAAAGAGTTGCCTGTTGGTGCCTGGGGCCGGTGGCTCTGCTGGTCTGGAGGAGAGGCCAGCTGCTTTGTTTCAGTCTTGACCAAATAAATCAGCATTAGCCAGGCACAGAGAAGCAGTGTTTGGTGTCTTGCCTCCACCGGGGGCCACTGTGCTGCTCTACGAAGTCCCACCCTGCTGGTGTTGGGGGGAAAATGGCATCATCCCAATCTCTCCTTCCCAGACCAGGTGTCTCAATCCTGCTGTTCAGGTAGCCTTCACAAAATAGCAAGGGCAGTGAGCTTGCCCTTGCCACAATTCTCCTGCAGCTTGTCCTTGGCATTCAGCTGGGATTCAAAACCTGAAGTCTTAAAGGACCTGGCATAGTGCAGACCTGCGCCCCTCCTCTGGAGTAGAGGCTTTCCACCCTGCTGATGAAAGGCCTTTGGCTGGCATCTGCAGGGGTTCTGTCCTTAGGGAGACAATAAACTCTCTTGCCAAAGCACTCCAGGAAGGAGACTGTTCTCTCCCGTGCACCCCGGAGATTGCTGATCCACACTATGTACTCCAGGGCTAGCTCCCTCCTCCCCAGGAGCACGTGCCATGGATCCACTCTAGAAAAAGTCACACACTTTCAAAACCTTGGAGTTTTTAAACAGTTCTAAAGGCTGTTTGCAAAAAAGAACTAGTACACTCGGTACTTCTCGCTCCCTGGTCTATGGCCCAAAGAGGTTTTCCTCTTGTGCTAACTCAATGCCACACTTTCGCAAACCCTCTCTCTCTCCCTTTTGTGTCTCCACAGAATGGGTTCCCTCTCCTTCATAAGTTTTCCGTTTTATCTCCCCCAACTCACATACACACACACCTTGACCCTGCCGAGCTGTCCAACTGTGGAGATCCTTCTGCCACTCTGCAGATCTATTTCCTGGGTGTTCCAGGTGATGTGATCTCAATACAGCTATGTTTGAGGGACAAGGAAAATCCCAGTCCCCTTTATTTCACCATCTTAACTCCTCCCCCCACCCCCAAATCCCACCATGTTCTAAAAGACAAAGGCAGACAATCCATCATTCTCTTCATTTCCAAACTGGGCCTAACAGAATGGCTCCCACAAAGAAAGGCAGCAAGAAGAAAGACTGTTCTGGTATCAGTGATGTGACCAGAGAATACACCATCCATGTTCATATAACATCTATGGAGTGACCTTCAAGAAGTGTGCCCCCAGAAAATTCAGAGAGAGCTACAAATTTGATGTGAAAGAGATGAATGTACATATTGACACCAAGCTCAGCAAAGCTGTCTGGGTCAAAGGAATAAGGAGTGTGCCATGCCATACTCATGTGCAATTGTCCAGAAGACATAATGAAGATAGAGATTCCGTGAACAAGCTTATATATCAGTTACCTATGTAATTGTCACCACTTTGAACAACCTGCAGTCAGTCAACATGGAGGAGAACAAACCACTGACAATCCAAGCTATAAAGTCCCCTTCAAAAGAGGCCATATTCTAGACATGTAAGAATGACTATTAGTGAATTCATTATTTTATTACACTAATGGATCAAAGAAGAACAATTATTCAATATACTTGGTAGACACTGAAAGAATAATTGATAGACGAAACATTCTTAATTCAAAAAAAATAACTCTTGGCAGAAGGAATTGGAAGAATTCCAGAAATCAGCACTTGATATAATATTTAAAATAAGATATAAATACTGAAAGCACCATAATCAAAGCCAGGAATAAGAAAAACTTCCCAGCATTACTATTCTTCAGTGTTATTCCAAAGACTTGGAAAGAAAAAAAAATAGTTTTCATTATTGACAAATGTGTGTGCTTAAAAACATGCACCTTAAAATTTGGGATGGTCCATGGAAGCTTTTTAGATAAAATAAGTGAGCTCCTTGAGGACAATTCTCCTTAATTCTAAGATTTTCTATAAACAGGTAAAAAAGGAACAACTTTTCTATAATCCTAATGGGCTCTGTAGAGAATATAAATTTGAATCACCCATACTTCTACTAACAGTAAAAGATAAAGAAAAGTAACATAAAAGCCAGATGGCATGAAGACATACTCCCTGTTTAAATGTTTGCCCTGATAGGTGTCTACTATTAACTGGAAATGATTGGATTTGTTCAGTTTGAGCATACAGTGTCAGCTTTAGTGAGACATAGCAGAAGTACACTTTGTTAATGGGCCCTTGCAATTTCCTGTTCCATGGCTACATGAAATAGTGGTTCTCCAAGTATGGTCCCACAGCCAGCAGCAGCAGCAGTGGCTGGAAACTTGTTAAGAATGTAAATGTTGGGATCCCACTCCAGACCTACTGAAGACATACTGAATCCAAAACTCTGCAAGTAAGACCCAGTCTTCTGGGTTTATCGAGGCTTCCAGGTGATTCTGGTGCCTGCTCACTTAAAGAACCACTGGTGTAGGGGCGCCTGGGTGGCGCAGTCGGTTAAGCGTCCGACTTCAGCCAGGTCACGATCTCGCGGTCTGTGAGTTCGAGCCCTGCCTCAGGCTCTGGGCTGATGGCTCAGAGCCTGGAGCCTGTTTCCGGTTCTGTGTCTCCCTCTCTCTCTCTGCCCCTCCCCCGTTCATGCTCTGTCTCTGTCCCAAAAATAAATAAACGTTGAAAAAAAAATTAAAAAAAAAAAAAAAACCACTGGTGTAAACAAAGGCAAAGACACACCTCTTGGTCAAACCTGCAGAAAGTCTGGGGCCTTCACCAATCTCTTGCATGAATCTGGGGCTCTCCCCACCTCTGAGATCAGAAATACAGGCTTGATGCTAAAAGCTCCTGAGTCAGGTCAGCCCGTTGGTGGGGATCTTTGGGCTCTTCTATGACCTTCCTGGAAATCATGGCTGACCCTGGCAAGAATCAACTGTAAGTCTGGAAGGATGGGAACACTGGCCTAGTCACTGCTTAATCTTCAGCACCCAAAATAGCACCTGGTGCAAAGTAAGCTTTGGTGAGTAGCTAAGTGAATGAACAGGTTTCTTTTTGTGCCTTCACAAGGATGAGCAACTGTGGGGCCACCAATGGTTAGGTTGCTCATCTTGGTCAAAGAGGATAGACTTTCAGTGAACATGTGTTGGAAAGTTTTTCTGCACCAGGAGACCAGAGTTGATGAAGCTTTCACAATAAGAATGACCCTGACAGCATTCTGTCCCTAAGATGAGGGGTGGGGAAAGACTCAGAGGGATCCACCACATTCCATCACTCTGTTGCCTCTACTCTAAAAGTCACAAGGTTGCCCATCTCTAGACAAAAACTTGGGGAGTGATCCAGACCTTAGAGAGAGGGTGTGTGCACCCCAAGTTCTTCTTATTAGGGCTCAGAGCAGCCAAGACCATCACAGAATGTTAGTCACTTACCTTTTCTGGTTTGGTGTTCTCTTGAATGACACAGTTTTCAGTACCATTTGAAAGCTTTCTGCAATTGCTGCGGGCAATTTCAACATCAATAAAGTATTCCAAACGATCTGTGACCTGTCAATTAGCAATTGTGCAATTTTATTCAAAAAAACTTTTATTTTACTTTGTTAAAGTTTTAGCCAAAAAAAAAAAAACTTAAAAAAAATTCTCTCCCCCTCATCCTCTCTCCCTATCTCCTACTCCCTACCCCTTCTCTCTCAAACATATCTTTAGAGGAAGGTCTATGACATCCACTGCCTAGATTCCTTTGCATGCTGATACCAGTTAGACATTGGAAACCACTACCTGGAGCTGTATGCTCAGGGAAAAGTCTCCTTTTCAGTGTAGGGCCTCCTTGAAGGCAAGACTTTCTAATTCCATTTCTGTCCCAAAATCCAGGGCATGCTTCATGAGATGGGGGAGAAGGATGAGTCACCAGAACCATCAGCTCTCCTGAGCCCAAAATGTTACAGGTTCACACTGAACAGATAGGAGGACAGGCCCTGTGGCCACACTGGATGCCCCTCCCTGATTCCTTTCCCACACCTCCCTTCATGGTCTGTTTTCTGGTGACATCTCCTGCTTTGGAGGGCTTCCCCCCACCTTAGGAAGCAACCCTTAAAAGTGTCATGCTGGTTGGAGTTTGTCATATTGTTCTCTGTTGAGTGTTTAGTAAGCAGACAAACAGTAGGTCTACAGCAAGGCATCAGTAGTTACTGAACTCATTAATGACTGACTCTGGTTAAAGCTACTCATGATGCCCGTTTAAATCAACTTTCATCTGGTTTTAAAAGATTATAGTAGGAGGAAAAGAGGAGTGTCTTTCTTCATTGCTATCTGCAGCCTTTAATAAAGTGGTATTAAATTTTAGTTACATTTCAAAGAATTAACAAGGTGACTTTAGCCTGCATGGGAGAAGCTGGTTAGATAACATCAAGAGCTGCTGGTTTGAGAATGAAGTTGGTCCTTAGGGAACCTCAAAAATACCATGGAGGCAAACCCAAACACCCACAGCACTTCTTATCAAGTCCTAATGCTTGCTAACGCTCACAGAGTGCTTGCTCCCTGCATAACACTGTTCTTGGGGCTTGGCACATGCCCACACACTAACCCCCTACAGTGAGGCTGTCACTACCATTGTTTTCAGGGAAGGAAACTAAGCAGAGGAACTAAGTGACCATCCAATTATCAGGCAAGATAATCACCATGCTGTCAGGGTAGAGCCTGCTTGGGATTCTCTCTCTCTCTCTCTCTCTCTCTCTCTCTCTGCCCCTCCCCCACTCTTGCAAGTTGTGCACACACTCTCTCTCAAAATAAATAAATAAACTTAAAAAAAAACAGTCTAATCACATGGATCCCTAGAACTCCCTGACCTAATGTTTATTTGGCATCTCAACATTCCTAAGATAGAATAAAAGATTTTGCCCATGGCTTTCAAGACCCTGCATGGTCTGGTCCCTACCAGTCACACTGGCTCCTTTGAGTTGCCGAAGTGGGCCATGCTCCTTCCCAATGGCAGCCTTCTATGCCTGATTGATCTTCCCAACCCCTGTGCACCTTCCCACCATCCCCCCTGCTCCTGTCCTGCAGCAAATGCTGTGAGTGGTGCCCATGGCCCTTGCCTTGCTGTTCCCCAAACACACTGTCACTTCCCAGGGTTCCCTGCCTGGAGGCTTCCTGACCAGCAGGAGAAGCCAAGAGTAGTTCTTAGCCAATGACAGACAGGAATTGATACGTAAGCAACCAAGCTCCTATCTTATAGTGTGGCTCAACTCCAAGGCAGGCTATGCACCCTCTCCTGAAGCCCCAGGAAGACCAAGCCCAGAGGCCAATGTGGTCACCTGCATAGTAACTCTGTCTGTACTGACCACTTCCCCCACCTCCCTTCCCCTCCAACCTCCTGGTGCTTCCCAGGATGGCCTCCCAAATAAAACACTTGCACTTGACTTCTAGCACTAGCATCTGCTGTGGCAAACCCAAACAGAAACACTTCCCACCAGCATCCTTCACCTGATTCCCTCCTAGTCTGCCCTCAGGTTTAGCTTCAAAAACACACCCTAGGGAGGTGGTTCTCAGCCTTGACTGTGTATTGGGATCACTTGGAAGGTTTTAATACCTATTGAGACCTAGGTCTCACACATGGATCTTCATTAAATTGGTGATGATGCAGCAGGTACAGTAGGATATTTACAAGCTCCTCAGGTGAGAGTCTGTTCGAGGAAGCCTTCCCCTGACCCCAGACCCCTAGGTACCACGCCACCAGGTCAGATGCCCCAGCTTTCATTCCAGGTTTAGTGCTGTTTCTTTCTGACTGGAATGCTGGCTCCCTGGGAATGTGATTATTTCTGTCCATCTCACCTCCCCATCTATAGCAGTTAGCATAGAAGTGGCTGAGAGAAACTTGCTGAATGCATGTGCTACATGGATATCAAAGAAAGACAACTGTTAAGGGGCCTGGGGAAGCTACAAGAGTCAGAATCCATTCTCTATTTCAAAGGGCTGCAGGAATGCCCTGGTGAATTATGCAGTGTACCCAGTCAATAAACAGAGTGCTATCAGCATAGTGTACTGGAGATATAGGCTGGTGGCTCACATGGTCCCAAAGAGACAGGGTCAGAAGTACCAACAGAGAAACTGGCTCAGTTCCTGCAAATGAACATGGCATATGGAGAATATAAAAAATGAAGTAAACTCAGCCAACAATGACGTCTCTGGTAAGTATCTTTACAATTCATTTCCAAAAGTTTCACGGTGGAATTACAAGCCACAGCATCAACCCACAGACTGAGGATGATACAGTCAGATGAATTCCAGCTTTGGGGGATTTTTCTCAACCATGGCAGGCAAGGCCATGTGTTTCTTTTTTTTAATGTTTATTTATTTTTGAGAGAGAGAGAGACAGAGCATGAGCGGGGTAGGAGCAGAGAGAGAGGGAGACGCAGAATTGGAAGTAGGCTCCAGGCTCTGAGCTGTCAGCACAGAGCCCGACGCAGGGCTCAAACTCACAAACCGTGAGATCATGACCTGAGCTGAAGCTGGACACTCAACTGACTGAGCCACCCAGGTGCCCCAAGGCCATGTGTTTCAAGTCACCCTCAATGGAACCCAAGTAAGCAATGCTTCCTAGCATTTGGACCATGCATAGTCATGTGAGGAGGGATACATTTTTCTGAACACTAAATCAGAATGTCTGTACTTCCACTAAATGAATGTTGGATTCAAATAATTATAGAATATAGGAGGAAGGACTTTATTACTTACATATTGAATAGTGCCACATGTCTCTTTTCAACCCCACAATGCACGCTATGTGTTTAGATTGAAATGTTGCCTTCAGCAGCATTATTGCAAAATATTCATGGCACTCAATTTGTCTCCCAATACTAGCAAATGCAAATCATGGACATTTGATTTGCAGTTTAGAGTCTAAATGAATAAATACACATAAAGTACTTAGAACAACACTATAAGCATATATAGAAAGTGCAGTGATGTTATAGCGACATCCAAGTGAGTATGTACTTGAGCACTCACATATTTAGAACTTTCATGTATCATTGTTTTTCTTGCAAGCCCATTCTTTCAGTATGGCTTCAGTCTGTGCCACCATAGCAAATATACATATTGGGAGAGAACACCCTTACCTGCAACTGGGCTTGTACTGTCTTGATCACCTGGAAGATGTACTTATCCTCACTCTCTTTGTTGTATTCTTGCATGGCAAACCACAGACACTGCTTCACGTTGGCATTTGAGGCATTGATCACTTTTAATTCCCTCAACATTTTGACTTTATTCTTGTCTGGATCTGTGCTGGCCACCAGGGCCACCAAAATGGTGATCAGGAGGAAGCAGAACCCCCAGGTTCTGGTCATGGTCCCTCCGTCCAGGGACACAGGTGAGCCTCCTCGTCCTCTCAGGGCTGGAGCTGCAGGTAGGGTGCAATTTCTGCTGCCACCAAAGATTCAAAGATCTTACAATAGCATCAGCCCAGCTACATTCAAGAAAGAGCCATTATGTTCACTCTTTAGGGCTATCCCTGTCTCCAAGGAAATAAACCTACAAGAAGCCAGTTAAAGAGTCCCTGCCACCAGCCTTCTGCCCTCTATACCCCAGGTGTGGTCTGCAGTTCATGGAGAACACTTAGGCCCAGGTATGCCAGCAACTATCTTGTGCACCTCACCCCCCACTCCTGTTTTTGTACCTCAGGCCTGTAAGATGTGACCGTGAAAAATGTTGCTGCTCCAAGGTTTCCTGGCTCCAACTCTCTAGGTGTTCTCCAGCTGGCTGCACCCAGTGACTGCCCCCTCCTCCTTTTGCCGTTGGCTATGGCCCACGCCCCAGCCTGTGGTTCTCCTGGCTCTCCAGTGCTCAGTTTGTGCCTAGGCCCTGGTCAGGGGCCTCCCTCACTTCTGATACTCTTCCCTGTCCATGCCCTTGCAGGCATGTCACACTTTGTGATGTAATCCAGCACCTGTGACACTGCCACTGTCTTTCAGTGCAGGCAGTTCACATACAACAGGCAAGCTGTGGGGGCCCCCAGAAGTTTCCTGCCCACTTGTGCAGTGACCCCAGCTTCCTAAATTTTGGCCTCTGGACTCCCTCTGTTTGGGCCAATAGCACTTCATTCTGCTGTAATTGCCAAGGTGAGGGTCACTCAGCCCACCTGATGCTCAAGACCATGTCTTAGCAGAAGGGGTGCATGCAACCCTGAGCTCTTAGATATTCTGCTTCTTGTGAAAATCCCAAGTCAATGTCCAGCAAGTTTCTGCAGGGGCAGAGAGGTGGGCATTTGTCTCAGAGCCAGAAGACTGATGGGCTCTTGACCATGAGAAGTGGCAATGTATAGGAAATCATAGACAGGCATAAATATGTGAAACATTGCAATGTGAATATACCCTATTGTATTTAAACTGACTGCCTGTTGATGGTTGTTTGGTTTGTTTCTCATTTAAAGCTGTTACAAACAGTACTGTAGTGGACAATACTTTTCCAATATCTTTATGAAATTACACAGTTATTTCTGTATAATAGAAGACTAGATAGAAAATTGATGCAAAAGCTTTATTCAAATTAAAAGTTAGTATATACTGCCAAACTGTTAATTCTGTGCTAGTAACATATCAATGATTTTCAAATTTTGCTACATGTTAAAGGCACTTAGGGTGTTTTAAGGAGTACCGAGGCCACTCCCACCATTAAAATCAATCTTCAGAGAGGGCCCAGTGATGAGGAAATCATCACTTTTTAAAGTTTCTAGGGTTTCAGTGCACAGTCAGTTTGAAAACTAGTGTACTGCATTTATGTTTCTTGTGTATCAATGTGCACATGAACCAGGATGCAAAACACTAAATAACCAATTCTTCATAGATAATTTTTTTTTATAAAACAAATGTGAAGGCATCTTTATCACACTTTAGCTGTGTGCACCCACATCTTCAACCACATCTCTAATAGCCCCTCCCACCTCACCAAGGACCAAGCAGTGCCCTGCCTCCATACTCAGGCCCAGCCTCCTTGCTGGGGCTTGATGTTACCTCTGCTGGATATTCATCCCTCACCTCCATCCAGTAGTTCATACACCTGCAAATCTCAACACATGTGTCATTGCCCCCACCCAAATCTAAAGTGCCTCTCCCAGCTACTCCCATATATTCCCAGTTACTCCCAGCTACTATTCCTGCCTACTCCCTACCTACTCCCACCTACTACTAGCTGCCTGCAAGGATCAGGGCACATGGATCTCCATTCCACTTCTATTTTACCCAATGGTAGCCCTCGGGCCAGGGACCTAATAACTCTGAAAGCCAACACCCATATCTGTAAAATGGAGACAAACTTTTTCCTATCTCTGATGGTTCCCATGACACAGGGAAATAGGGTGGGTGAGGCCCTTCAGGAGTGGAGCCCATATAGATTGAGAGGTACCCCAAGACCCTTACTGGGCTCCATCGTCAAGGACCAACCCCAGAGACACAGCCCAACAGAAAGAGAGTCCACTTCAAAGGGTCTCTGGCACAGGGAGCCCCACCACACCAGGGCCCACTGAGTCTTGGCTACTAGAGTAACTCCACTAAATGCCCATCAGCCATTTCCTAATTAATAACCAAATCCAAAACACTTGTTTGACTTTCTCTGCCTCTATGGTGCATTTGAGTTTTTTGTTTGCTTGTCTTTTTCTTGGCTTATGAACTGGAGTTGTCCAGAGTTTGCTTAAACATGATGTTTTCCTTTGTTCATGACACACCTGGCATTGGTCCATGTGTGGCTGTATGAGGCAATGAAAAGCCCACGACCCATCAACCAAACCAAGAGCTAGAATGTTATCAATATCTGAAAATATGTGCTCCTTTTTTAATACACAATACCCAGTGTCCCCCAAAGTGACCCTTACCTGAATTTCATATTTATCATCCCTGCCTTTATTTGCACACCTGACATGCCTAGTTTTGCTTGGGTTTGTACTTTGTAAAAGGATAACTACCACAGTGTATGTAAGACTTCTGGGACTGAGATTTGTTCATTTAGCATTATATGACCAAGTTTCACAGACTGAGTCATCACTGAAGTCCTCCAAGCCTTCCTGTTTAAGAAAGGTTCATCTGCACCCATTGCCTTCTCAGGACCTCCCCCTACAGTGGATTGAATCTATTTCTCCATCCATTGTGGTGGATTTGGGCATATGGCTGGTTTAGGCCTGTGCGGTAGAGGCAGAAGTGACCATGTGTCAGGATTATAGTGAGATGTGAAGATGTACTGCCTTTATCCACTTGTCCTCAGGTCATTTTCCAAGGTAAGGGGGTGCCCTAGGACATAGACTGAGAATATGTCATGTAGGAACACCCAGTCCAGGCCCCAGAACAATGTTCAGAACCTACATGAAAGCAAGCCCAGCTGCATCATCCTAAAGTGGAGCCACACCACCACACCTCCTAGACCAGGTAGTATAAGCGCCTGACATTAAGCTTACTGATTGTAATGTGAGTGCCTGTCTTGAGTTTTCATTGCCAAGGCATCCATTTCAAAGACATCTATCTCAAATAAACACTGCCAGCTATAGACACAACCACTAGCAAACAACTAGATAAGGAAGCAGGCCACCCCACCATGAAGGTCCTTCTTTCAGAGAGCCTTGAGTGACCTCGATACCTGACCATGTGAATGACCCCACTTCTCCCTTCCCATGCTCCATTTCCCGTTCCTTTTTTTTAAAGTTTTTTTTTAATTTATTAAGTAATCTAGAATTCACAATGCCAAGATCAAGAGTCACATGCTCTTCCAGCTGAGCCAGCCAGGTGCCTCTCCACCTCCCCTGTTTTGCTTTAAATTTGTTAATAAAGAGTGAACCCATGAAACCCTGGATACCTCTCCCTCAGCCTCTAATGAAGGTGGAGCTCCAGGTCTGTGCGTATTCTCTCTCTCTCTCTCTCTCTCTCTCTCTCTGAGACCTTGCTGTGTGGCCACCAGGTGTGTCACGTGCCCTCCAGGACTTGTGAGTAATAAAACTTGTTATTCATATTTCTCTGATGATTTTGCTGAGGTGTGTCCCTCTGTCATAATGGTACCAGAAAGGCCAGTCCAGCCACAACACTGACCCCAATGGGATGTGGTGGGGGTAATATCTGTGGGGCTTGTTATTAGAAAAGACAGGCTCAAGTGAACATGCAACCCTGTGAATAGGCTTGACAACAATCAGCCAAGCTGCAGTCAGCCCTGAGACCCATGCACTGTGTATTAGACACTTGCAGTGGTTAGCTATGATGGTAAGGAGTAAGTACACAGCATGTCTTTGCAAACAGCAGAATAATACACACTAAAATCCACGCAATTAAGGCAGTATTTCTGGGGTAGGTTTTAGAGAAATATATAGTTATAGTTGTTGATTTTGTAAAAGATCATGCCTCTAACTCTCATAACCCTTTGGTCTCACAAGTATACACACACACACACACACACACACACCATCATAATGTTGATATTACCTAGACAATTTTAATTCTGTGCTTCTCTGAACATAGTCAAGCTGTTTTTGTGATTCTGCATACTTGTCAGGGAGGAGTAAATGCTTTGCTATAGGCTACTGAGATTTTCAGGCTGCAGCTGTAGCTGATTGATATAAAGCCTTTATACCTGAGGTATTTTGTCTTCCTTTTAATTTTGGACAATGTGTCTCCATTTTTCCTTCAAATATTTCTAACTTTTTATTTTTGTTTCCTTTGGGATTTCTATGTTCCCACTGTTGCAGTTGTCACTTTTACTTCTCTCCTTTGCATCAGTTCATTTTTCTCTTTATTATTTTGTCATCTCCTGCTGCCTCCTGAGAGCATTTCCCAGCTAGCTTGTCCACCTCGTGATTCATTTCTCTCTTATATGTGTCCCTCTTAATATCCTATCTGTTTCCCTGCTTTACTTATCCACCCCTTGGGTTTTTTTATGTCTACTATTTCCACATGGTTCTTTCTTTTTTAAATAAATGCTTGCCCATTTTTTTTCAGATTACAAAAACCTTTCTTTACCTTCTTAATCATTTTATCTTGCTTGTTTAAAATTTTTCAGCAATCTTGTCTGACAATTCTGCTTCAAATGGTATATTATAGAGCAAGAACCAGAAAACTTTTTCTCTAAAGAGGCAAATAGAAAATATTTTATGCAGTCTCTAAGAATTTCTTAACTGAGCCATTGTAGCCTGATAGCCACCAGAGGCAATATGCCTCTGTTCCAATAAATAAATATTTCTGTTCCAATAAAACTATTTATAAAAACATGCAGTGGTGGGGGCGGTACCTGGGTGGCTCAGTCAGTTAAGCATCCAACTCTTGATTTCAGCTCAGGTCATGATCTCACAGTTTGTCAGTTTGAGCCCAATGTCAGGCTCTGCACTGACAGTGTGGGACCTGCTTGGGATTCTCTATCCCTCTCTGTACTCCTTTCCTGCTCGCTCTCTCTCTGTCTCTCCTCCCTCTCTGTCTCTTTTTCAGAAACAAATAAATGAAACTTAAAGAAAAAAACAGTCAATGAGCCAAATTTGGTCCACGGCCAATAGTTTAATCACTCTTATTTAGTTGAACCACAAGGAATTGCTAATATTTGGCTGATATTGATCTATAAAAACAGTGGTTTTATTTGGTTTAGCCTAATTATTGTAGTCCTCAGGTTTTTTATTTATTTTGGCCAGAAAGTTCACATTCCCTTGAGATGTGCCAGCATCTCTGTCTGGAATGGTGACCTGGATTAGGACTTTAAATTTGGTGAACTTAAGGAAAGGAAAGGTGATGCATCCCAGAGCATGAAGGTCCAGGTACCCTAGAGGCCTTGTCTATCACCTGCTTTGTGCCACTCCACTAAGCAATCCCTGAAGTGAAGAATTCACCTTTCAATTGTGATGAAGCAACCTTCAGAGGAGGCAGACACCCTAAAATAAAATCTACCTGTTTCAGTTTCCTGTTGCTGCTGTAACAAATTACCGCAAACTGAGCAACTTAAAACAACACAGATTTATTGTTCTACAGTTCTGGAGGTCAGAAGTCCAGAACACTTTTCACTGGGCTGAAATCAAAGTACAGGCAGGTCTGCATTCCTTCTGGAGACTCTATAGGGAAGTGTATTTCCTTCTCTTTTCCAGCTCAGAGGCTGCCTATATCCCTTGGTTCACTGTCTCCTCCTCCATGAAGCATCTTCAAACCTCTCTCTGTCAACTTCTCTCTCTCTCTCTCTCATCTATCTCCTCTGCTACTTCCATTTTCATATCTTTGTCTCTATGATTCCGAGCTTCCTGCCTCCCCCATTACAAGGACCTTTGTGGTTACACTGGTCTACCCATATATTCCAGGATAATCTCCCATTTCAAGGTTCTCAATTGCATTTGCAAAATCCTACATGCAGAATACATTCACCCCAAGCCAACATCCCCACCAGTCTTAATCCCTTTATAGAACCACAGATTTGAAATGAGCTACATAGCTTCCTGGAAGCAGACCTTGACCTCACTGGTTTTCACCAGCTCTTCTTTCTGGAGGGAACCTTGTCTTATTTTGACCCCACAGCCCTGGTACCTGCAGCCCTGGAGGTTGCTGCCAATTTCTATGGTGAAAAGGTAAATAATGATTACCATAAAACAAGAGTAAACCTGAGCCTCCACAGGAGTCTCACATGGTTTTTGTTTTCTTATGCTTTGCTAGTTTACAGGAATCTCAGTTTCTCTCATTTCTATAGTCTTTCTAGCATTGATCCTGGGAAGGACCAAATAGCCTCTGGTAGTTCACCACCTTGGCAGGAACTGGGAGCCACAGGAGTAAATAAGCATGAAAACGGCTTTGAAGTTAAGTGGGCAATAATCAAAAGAACAAAAACAAAATGGAACCAGCAGAAGAAACTTCAATTTACCCATTGAAAATTAGATTAAGAGGGCAAAAACATAAAATTAGAATATTCAATAAAAGAGAAGTGTTTAAAATGGCAGAGAAGGGGCGCCTGGGTGGCGCAGTCGGTTAAGCGTCCGACTTCAGCCAGGTCACGATCTCGCGGTCCGTGAGTTCGAGCCCCGCGTCTGGCTCTGGGCTGATGGCGCAGAGCCTGGAGCCTGTTTCTGATTCTGTGTCTCCCTCTCTCTCTGCCCCTCCCCCGTTCATGCTCTGTCTCTCTCTGTCCCAAAAAATAAATAAACGTTGAAAAAAAATTAAAATAAAATAAAATAAATAAATAAAATGGCAGAGAAGACATGTAGCATAATAGTAATAAAAGTAGTTCATTAAATAAAATGTTGAAATTCACAGATTACATTTTTTTAAAATGTAGATACCACAGCGTGGTATCTACAAAAGATACACTTAAGACAAGAAGGCACAGAAAAGATAAAAATAAAAGGACAGAAAAAATAGGCATATATGAAGCAAAAAGAAAATTAGAGCATCAGTCTTTAAAAAAATGACAAAATAAAGCTTAAGGCAAAAAAAAAGTCAGACTATGGTAAGCAGAACTCTAAGATGACCCCCAAGATATACCCCCGGTATATACACTCTGTATACTTCCCTACCATTGATTGTGGGTAGAACATGTAAACATGTGAGATACCATTCCTGTGATAAGGGTATGTTATATGGCAAAGAAGAAGACATTTTGCAGAAGTAATTAAGATCTTTAGTCATTGACCTTTAAGATAATACAAGGAGAAATTATGGGTAGAGCTGACCCAATCAAATGAGTCCTTTAAAAGAGGGTCTAGAGAAGAGTTTCATTTTCAGGATGGTAAAGAATTCTATGGGCCCATTATCCATAAAATGCAAGGAACCCAAACTAGACAAAAAAAGTTGCAAAAACAGGACAAACTTTGAGAACTCACTCTTTCCAGTCTCAAATTTTACTCCAAAGCTACAGCAATCCTAAAAATTCAGTCCTAGCATAAGGATGGATATGCAGTTAATTTTTACAGCCATTGGCTTTAGACGTGGGACCCAAGACAATTTAATAGGAAAATACAATTTTTTTCAACAAATACAATATTTTTTCAACAATATTGGGGCAACTCAATATTCACATGAAGAATGAAGTTGGACTCTACTTCACACCATATGTAAAAATTAACTCAGAATGGATTAAAGACCTAAATGTAAAAACTAAAACAACAAAACCCTTAAAAGAAAATATTGGTATACATCTTTAAGACCTTTTTTTTTTAATTAAAACCTTTTTTTCTTTGTTTGAGAGAGAAAGAGCATGCACGCAGGGGACAGGGGCAGAGAGAGAGAGTGAAACCCAAGTAGATTGGATGTGGAGCCAGACACAGGGCTGGATCTCATGACCCTGGTATCATGACCTGAACCAAAATCAAGAGTCAGCCCAACTGACTGAGCCACCCCGGTGCCTCTCTTTGTGACTTTTGATTAGGCAATACCAAATGCACAAGCACCAAAAAAAAATGGATAAAAGGACATAATCAAAATGGAAAACTTTTGTATTTCAAGAGCCACTACGAAGAAAGTGAAGGCAATCCACATAATGGCAGAAAATTTTGAATATCACATATGACTTAAGAGATCTGAATCCAGAATATATTTTTTAAAACTACCACAAATCAATAATACAAAGGCAAATAACCCAATTAAAATATGGGCAAAATATCTAAATGGAAATTTCTTCAAAGAATATATGCAAATGTCCAATAAACACATGAAAAGACGTTCAACTTTATGAACCATTGGGGAGATGCAAATCAAAGCCACAATGAGCTCACTTCACACCACTGGGATGATTAGAATAAAAAGGATGGATTATTTCAAGTATTAGTAAGGATGTGGAGAAATTGTAACCCTCATACACTCCTAGTGGAATGTAAAGTGGCACAACCACTTGGAAAACAGACTGGCAATTCTTCAAATGATTAAAGAATAGAATTACCATATGTTCCAGCCCTACTACTTCTAGGTATATACCCAAGAGAAAAATTATGTCCACGCAAAAATGTATACACAGCACCATTACTCATGACTGATTAAGGGTAGAAACAACCCACATGTCCATCACGTAAAAAATGAATCAAATGTAATGTGGCATATCCACACAATAGAATATTACTAGGCAATAAAAAGGGATGAAGTACTGATTACATACTACAGCATGAATGAATCTTGGAAACATTATGTTAAGTGAAAGATGCTGAGTCATTATATTGTATGATTCCATTTATGTGAAATGTCCAGAGTTGGCAAATCTATGCAGACAAAAAGCTAGTTGCTGATAGGCCTGGGGCAGAGGGAGATTAGGAACTGGAGGGTAATACCTAAGGAGTATGGCATTTCTTTTTTGCATTGATGAACATGTTCTAAGATTGATTCTGGTAATGGATACAAAACTTTGCGAATGTAGGAAAAGCCACTGGATTGCACATGTTAAATAAGAGAATTGTATGGCCTGTGAATTATATCTCATGAAAGCTGTTTTTAAAAAAAATTATCTAGAAGTAAGAGACAAGAAGAAGCAGAGACACTTGCCTGTTGGCCTTGAAAGAGCAAATGGACATGTTGAGCAGAAGGCTATGTTAACAGAGGATAGCAGCCTCTAATGGCTGAGAGTCTCAGACCTACAACCACAGGAACTGAATTCTGCCAACTACCACATAAACTTGGAGGAGGACCCCTTCTCAGATGAGTACGCAGTCTTGGCCAACACTTTGATGCAGTCTGCAGAGACCCTGAACAGAGGACCCAGATAAGTCTGACCCACAGACACTGTAAGGTAATAAATGGGTATTGTTTTAAGCTGCTAAATGTGTGGTTATTTGTAACGGGGTATAGAAAAACTAACATAGGAACAAAAATGGACAAAATAAGAAATAGAACAAGAAGATACAGTCATGAAAATATCAATAGGCCTAGCACAACCTAACACAAACCTAGCAAGAAATGAGACAGCTGCAGGGGAAAGAAAACAAGTAAGTGGTCAGCTTTTTACCTGACAGATAAGAAGACAAAAATTAGATAGATCAAGAAGGCCCCAAACAAGCAGAGGTGAAAAGGCCTGAAAATACATTAATAATCTGTAGTATGAAATGCCACACTCCAGGTTAAAACTCACAAAATTTAGCATGTCTGTTTCACAAAAGATACCATTAACAAAAGTCAAAGACATTTGACAGTTAGGCATTGTCTGAGGGGAAATCTCAGACTGAGCCTATCAAAATATATTCAAACCCACTGGTAACCAAAGAAGTGAAAATAGGTATCACCAGTGAAATGGGTTAATCCTTTTCACCTACTAGGCTATCAAAAATGAGAAAGCTTGATGAGACTGATCAGGGGGGCACAAGTGAGCTCCTGAGCTGCTGGGGAGCATGAGGACTGGCACCTCCATTCTGGAGGATAAATTGAGGGTTTGCAAAGCCCAAGATGCAGCAAGTCTGTTCCTGAGTACCAATCCAAGGAATTTCTCAGCATATCCATAAATGACCTAAAAGAAGACATTCACTACAGCAAATTTGATAGGAAACTCAGAAGCTCTCTGGAAGTGGAGAAAGGTGGGTAAAGTATGACTCAGGTCTGGAAGCTAGCCTGGATGTATACAGAAAAAGAAAAGTGGATCGTTTATTTATTTTTAAATGTTTATTTCTTAATTTTGAGAGGAAGGGGTAGGGGTAGAGAGAGGGGGGAAGAGAGAAACCCAAGCTGACTCGACGTTGTAAGCGCAGAGCCTGGTGCGGGTCTTGATCTCAGGAACCCTGAGATCATGACCTGAGCCAATATCAAGAGTCAGTCACTTAAGCGACTGAGCCACCCAGGTGCCCCAAGAATGGATCTTATAAAAGACAATGTTAAAAGGAAAAAGTCAAATTCAAAAGAAAATATATCGTACAACCCAATTAAATAACTATTTTGGACACACTCTTCAAAAATACTGATGCGAAGGTACACATAAAAGGCATGAGAATGGTTGCCTAAGAATAGGGGAAGGGGACTAGAGTAGGTGTGGGGAAAAAGATAATAAATTAGTGAATGAATAGGAAGCAAGCAAGCCAGAGAGGACTCCCAAGTTCTTGAGAGGGTGAGGAGGAAGGGCTAGGAGTCAGAAAGTATTGAAAACTGAGTCTGAGTGAAGAAAGTGTCAAGTGCCCCTTTTCCATTAGGAGGTCCCCCAAAGCAGTATCTTGGTGGAGCACCTTCCCTGTGGGTTGGAGGGGCATGTGAGCCCTTGCCTGCAGTTCTCATCAAAGACTGCAAATGTGTACAAGGGCTGGTACTCAAGGCCAACTTCTGTCATGAAGCCTTCCAGATGGAGCCTTTATAATTAACTGCAGCCTGAAAAGTTACTTCTAGGAGTTTGGCCTGGATCCAGTCTCCTCGGAGGGGATCCCCTCAGAAGTTTCTCTGTAGGCAACAAATCCTCCAAATCCATCCCCCTTAATCTCTGGGTCACTTTGAGGAGAGAGCCAGCAGAGAGGATGGGAAGGGTCCACAGAAACAAGAGAAGCTTCTTCTGATCTCTGGAAGTCTCTTGCATTTTCATATTGATTTCCACCTTAATTTCACCGTGGTTATTAAATGATCTGCATAGTGTCAGGCCTGTGAATTTTGTTGAGACTTACTTTGTGATACACAATTGATCAATTCTGGAAATGTTTCATATGCACTTGAAAAGAGCATGTATGCATGATCAGTGTGTAAGTGATGTTCAGTGTAAGTCAAAAAGGACAAGTTGGTACATCTCTATAGGAACTTTAGAACATGACTGATGTACTATGCCCGCTGAGTTTTATCAGCCCCTGTGTGTTTTGTATCCTCTCGCTATGATGGTGGATTTATCTCCCCTTTTTATTCTTTCTGTTTGTGCTTTGGGTATTCTGAGACAGGTGCCTACATATTTAGAGTTGTTACACATTCTTAGTAGACAAACATTTCCATCAGTAAACTGGCCACCTTTATTTCAAGTGCTGTCTCTTGTCTTAGGGCTTATGGAATCTTAGTACTGTTATACTGACATTTTTTTGGTTAGCGTTGACATAGTATACTTTAATCCATTCTCATTTTTCCAAAATCTCTGTGTTCATGTTTAGAAGTGTTTCCTTTTTGTTTTGCCTTCTTGTACTTTTCCAGCAGTCAACTAACTTTTAATTAAGGTTTCCAGTGCATATACATCATCCTAGTCGCATTGATTCCTGTTCCACCTTTGTGCTATTTTCATGTATACTAATTCTATATGTATTTAACAATATTCAATACAATATTATTTCTTACAGTCAATATATCACCTACATTTATTTACATATTGTTCCTTTTGAGTGTTCCTCCTTTCTTCCTGCCATACTATTTTTCCATCTGGACTTGTTTTTCCTTCTTCCCAGAGAATTCCCTCCAGTGTTTATTTTAGACCAATTTTACTGGCAACAACTACACTCCATTTTGCTTGTTTAAAATAACTTGATTTTGTATACATTTTTGAGAGAGGTTTTTGCTGGCTGAGGGATTCTAGGTCCATAATTAATTTCCTCCAGCAGTTAGCACGTGCATGGCATCTTCTGACATTTCGTTGTTTCCTGAGCTCAGCTGAAAGCCCGATAATGGTTTGTTTGAAAATAAGAGATATTTTTACCTCTAGCTGATTTTAAGATTTTTTTCTCCTTAAATTTGACTTTGAACTCTTTTATTCTCAGTTATGGGTTTCTTTTATTTTACCCTGCTCGGGTTTATAACATTGCTTAAATCAATGGCTTGATGTCTTTGGTCAGTTCTAGAGAACTCAAGCTTTATATTTTTTTCTTTTTTTAATGTAATTTGGCTGTATATGTATTCAGTATAATACAAGTTGGCTAACATACAGTGTATACAGTGTGCTCTTGGTTTTGGGGGTAGTTTCCCGTGATTCATCTCTTACATACAACACCCAGTGCTCATCCCAACAACTGCCCTCCTCAATGTCCATCACCCATTTTCCCCTCTCCCTTGCCACCCCCCATCAGCCCCCCAGTTTGTTCTCTGTATTTAAGAGTCTGTTATGGTTTGCCTCCCTCCATCTCTGTAACTATTTTTCCCCTTCCCTTCCCCCATGTCTTCTGTTCAGTTTCTCAAGTTCCACATATGAGTGAAAACATGATATTTTTCTCCAACTGACATTTCACTTAGCATAATACCTTCCAGTTTCATCTACCTTATGGCAAATGGCAGGATTTCAATCTTTCTTATTTCCAAGTAGTATTTCATTGTATATATAAACCACATCTTTATCCATTCATCAGTTGGTGGATACTTAGGGTCTTTCCATAATTTGGCTATTGTTGAAAGCACTGTTATAAACATTGGGTACGTGTGCCCCTATGAATCAGCAATATTGCTTCTGTCCCATGGTCTGTTTCTTCCTCTATGAGGGAGATCTCATCTTGCCTTTCTCATGCTTCCCATCTTGTATCTGCTCAAGTCTGCCTCCCTGCTGTCTAACTCTCATGTAGCTGCTCTGAATCTGAGGTTAACCTGCCTATTGCATTATTCATTTCCATTACTATATTTTTCAGTTCTAGAACTTTCCTTTTATTCTTTTTTGGTAGCTTCTACTTCTTTGCTGGTACTACCCATCTTTCTCCCCTGAACCTATTCATCTTGGACACATTAAAGCCCCATATCTGACAACTACACTGTCTAGGTATATTTTCAGTTTTGTTTCTATTATTGAATTTTGCTCTTGATTTACCCATCAAGTCTTGTCTTTTTTATGATTGCTTTTGACTGAGTGATGGACATTCTGTGTTTTAAACATGTGGAACTAATTGAGGCTTTGCATGACTTGGAAAATATTTTACCTTGATCTGACAGCAATGCATACGATGTAACCATAGGACAGGTCTACATAAAATATAGATAGACAGTTTCAGAGATAATAGATGTCATGATCTAAAGAGTAAATTCTGAAAGTGGGTATGACCAGGAGACTGGAGAGGAAGGAGAGGTCATACCGGCTTTATGAGCACACTGGGAAGACATAGGGCAGATGCTGAGGAATGGCACCTGTGTCTAGGGCAGTTGGAGACAGAGGTGAGGTGCTCAGCCTAACAAATATGATGCTTCAGGACATTGATTTGTTGGTTTTGATTCGCTGATGCTATTCCTGGGCTGACAGTGTAGCTTCCTAAGAGAGGACAGGAAAGCTTATAAACAGCAGCAGTTTTCTGTGGTATATGATTTTGCTTTGACAATAATATTTGGAAAGCATCACAAAAAGGAGATAACAAATGACTAGTTACATGTATTTCTGAGCCTTTGTTTCTTTGGTAATGTCTATGGATCTTTGCATTTGGAAATCAAAGAGTTAACATGGGTAAAAAGAACTAGATTCAATCTGTGAGCTCAGTTTAGGAAAAGCACAGTAGAGAATCATGAGACTAGCTGCCAGGGCCCTGGCAGGGAAATGGGGAAGGGTGCTGGTGGTGAGAGTTAACAGAGATCATCTCATTAAATTTCATGACATCAACCTTGCAGGGAACATTGTTCCCCTATTTCTCTTTCACCTCCTCCCTTTTCACTTTGAAGCTTCCCCAGAGAATTCAGTGCTGAGATTTTGGTTTAAGCCCCCATTTCAGAAGGGGTCTCACAGATATATTCCAAAGACCTCTGCTCCTTCAAACCAGTAAATCCCATAAAACATTCTGGGTTTGTGGAAATAAAGAATTTCTGAAATCATGTCAATGTTTCTATATGGGTGATTATATTGTAACTTTCAAGTATATTTTTACTCCCTACTGATTTTGGGACAATGAATGACTGGGCTGGATCTGGAGAGGTCTCTCTAAGACACATTGACACAGGACAAGCTGCTCCTGGTGCTGACTCACCTTGGATAATGCTGTATCATTCAAAAGGTACTGTGTGCTCATCAAAAGCAATGGTGGCAGGCACATTTACCCACCTTGCCAAAGACTCTTGCACAAACCATGACCTGTGAACATGAGTTGAGTGAATGGGGCCATGTTTTTAATTCTATATTCTATGAAAGCATGAACCAGAGGAAAGACATAGGTCACAAACAAAATACACTAGCTACATTTCACACATTTCTAAATATTTCAGTTCCTTAGATAACTATTTTCCAACTGTGGCCACAGTGCCAATCACCTGGAGACTGTATGTATTTCTGATTTTGGTTCACAAAGATTCTTCTTTAGTAGAGAGGGTGGGTATGGCCTGATCTCTAGGAAATTTGTAAAATTAAAGGGGTTTGTAAAATTAAGGGGTTTTCATGGATCAGAAGACACAACAGACATAGTGAGAAAGAACAGGACACTAGGCCTTCCTCAGGTGAAGCCACAATTCCTCAGAACCTGAGAACTCTCAAGCAAGGATGGGTAGTAGTGACCTATTATCTGTTGGCCACACAGACTTACCCTTGTAAGTTTGTTTGTGTCCCTACCAAAGTGTGGGAGAGGTCACAAACTTTATACACAGATGTGTCAAAGAACCAAAGCTGAACCAGACCACTATTTTTGTGCTATACCCAATGGAACTGTCCAAAATTGTCTTGGAAAATTCTGTCACATCATCCCTATGACCATTTCATAAAAATAGATGGGCCAGGAAACAGGCAGACTTTCAACAAGGAGCCACTCAAATCAGAGTCCTTAGAAACCCAGGAAGAAGGAAGAAAGATGCTCAGCCCCTCCATTCTGAAGTATTCCTCCAAGTAGTATTGTTACTGCCTCTCTGTCCCAGTCATTCCCCCAGGTGCTCCCACACTCTCTTTACTCTGCCCCTCCAGGCCATCCCCATGAGTATCTCAGAAGACAGACTTACTCATCAGGTTGGGTGTCTGTAACCACAGTGGCTGTCCCAGGAGTAGTGATTGGCATTGACAGCCACGGAGGTCAGCCTGTGCTGGGAGGCGGTCACAGGCCTCAGGGAGCAGGTGAGACATAGAGACTGGAGCTATTGTGTTCTGAGCTATCATCAGAGGCTTTGGAGAAGATCTAATTATGTGTCAGTGAGGCTTATGTGCAGATGCCCTGATGGGTGTCCAAGAAGGGCAAAGCCTTTTGTCAGCTTCATTCACCCACCTCCAATCCCTGTGATGAGATATGGCCCCTCTTCAGAAGGACCACCCCATTGTGAGCCTTCCCTCAGAGCTGAAATAAAGAAGATACAGATGGATGTTCCCTCACAAAATTGTCTGCATTCCTTTTGAGTGGAATAGATGAGGGGCTGGAGAGATTGGAGAATGAGTGAATAAATGGATACATGGATGGATGGATGGATGGACGGACGGATGGATGGTTATATTAATGGATGACTGAATGAATAAATATACCAACCAACCAGTGGGGGCCCTGAAAGAATCACGAGGGTAGCCTCCCATGAGTTGGGAATTCTGATTGACTCAACACTGTGCACCAACAGCCAATGTAAGAATAATAAGGATGATCAATTCTGTACTTCTTGTCACAGCACCAACATTTATAAAATAAAAATGATTCAGGAAAGTGCAAAACTGACAGGGACCCAAAAAGTGCTCTGAGATGCTTTTAATTCTCCTGGTGCTGAACAGACCTGGGACTACATACAGACTGTTGCTCTCTGGAGGAAAAGGATCTTTTGTATGAGGAGCCAGGGACCCCTTCCCAGCCTATTTCTGCACACAGGTGCTGTTCAGGAGGGAGAACTGGGAAAGCCATGGTCTGATATCCACAACAAAGGTGCAATCCACCTAAAAAAAAGTAATTATGAGATTAGAACAGTTTCACACATGGAGAACATTTAGCATGAAGGACTGAATAGGAGTTCAAGGTGCATGAAAAACTACAAAAGATGAAAAACAAAAACAAACAGTGACCTGGGGTAGGATTTGAGGAGCTTAAGATTCCACCAGAATGATGGGCAGGGGTTGCTTAATCTGCACATGTGGAACAAGGGTTCCTGAGAGGGCATGTGGTGGGACCATTACTTGCCCTTTCAGGGTCTTGTCAGTGCAGATTATGCTGCCTTAAGCACCTGCCCCCGCCCCCCTGAGTTCTTAGGGAGCCAGCAGACTGCCCAGGAGGTGGTCCACCTAGTGCTGCCAACACTCAGCAGCAGCTGCAAACCTACCCTGAAAGGATGCTACCCCCAAGTCTGGGATGGGAGTACCGAGATAAGCACCCATCCTGGCTGAGCATCATCCTGACTGAGGCTCATGCCTGGGGTCCAAGTCTCCTGAATAAGATCAGCTCATAGATGATAACACAAGAAGGCTACTATACAGGCCAGCTGTAAGTACAGGGCTCAGCTCGCTGCCCTTCTAGGAGCAGCTCTTGTCTGCCTGGAATGACCACATCCCCCTTCAATGGGAAGCCCTGGGACCTGGGGAGAGAGGAGCCAGACTCTCATTCTGGCCCATGACCGTCCTGACAATTTCCCTAAGCCTCCTCCCATCAACCCTCCTTTATGTGAATGTTCATCACATTCTCAAACCTTTTTCTCTCTCGGGCCTTCTTGTAAGGGACAGTTTTCCAGGTCTTCATCCTGTTTTGAGCAAATGGTTTGGCCCAACTCCAACTCCATTAAATATATCAAAGTAAACTGCTGTTAAGAACAAATTGTAGAAACTGCAGTGAAATACTTAGCATTAATGAGAAAAACAGAAAACCATAAGGAAAACAGGCAAAAACTGTGAATGTGCATATGTAAATGAATAAGGACATATGTATGTGTAATGACTCTTATTTTTCTAATTTTAATTGATTTTTTATTTCACCTTTTCCTCTTCATTTTCCCTTTTTTCTTATAAGAACATGTCCATATGTACATGCACTAGAATCTTCCCTGTAGCACTCTTCCTGATGACCTGTAGCTTTTAGTCACATTCACAGCACCATGAATGCACAGGATGGAAGACTGCACAGCAAGGAGCCTGCATGGTCTGCAGCAACACTGACAGCACCACCCATCTCTCATTGGACACCTACACAGCATCAGCCAGACACAATGTGAGCACACCAGTGAGTCCTTCTCTGGACAGTAGGATAACAGGTGTGTTAGTCCACTTATCAGCCATCAGAGCTTGCCATTCCTTTTGGGACAGCATCTAGATGGGGACATAGAGGGTCCTGGGGGCTGGGAATGCTCTGCCTCTCTTCATGTGGGAACTGGCTATACAGAAAGGCTCTTCTTGCTAATGTTCATTAAGGTGGATATTTACAAAGCAGTGTTGTTCCATGTGTTTGTTAGGCTTCTATCAGGAATTATTAAAAGTTATTATTTTATTTTGTTAAATAGAAATAAATCCACAAAAGCACAAGAAGAACTCAAACAGGAGCACCTGGTTGGCTCAGTCAGTTAAGTGTCCAACTTCGGCTCAGGTCATGATCTCCCACTTCATGGGTTTGAGCCCTGTGTTGGGCTCTGTGCTGACAGTTCAGAGCCTGGAGCCTGCTTGGGATTCTGTATCTCTGTCTCACTCTCTGCCTCCCACCCCCACTTGTGCTCTCTCTCTCTCTCTCTCTCTCCCCCTGTCTCTCTCTCTCAAAAATAAACATTAAAATTTTTAAATAAAAAAAAAAGAGGAAGAACTCAAACATAGAAATATAGTCAGAATTCACCATAAGGAGAAATCTGCCTCTCAGTGGACTGATTTGGAATTGTATAGAAAGCTGACTTCATTTGAGACTCAGTTCTTACAGCTGACACATGATACCCATTCATACCTAGACATGTACCATCAACATGACACACACCACCAACACACACACACACACACACACACACACACACACACTCATGCACCACCAGCCCCACTTGCATGTTCACCAGACCCTGAGCTGGGACAGGGCACAGGGGCTGAAGCAGCAACTGTGGTCTCTATGTCTAAGGAGCTCCTGCAGCCTCCAGGTGTCCAGGGCTGGCTGCTGTCTAAGGAAGAGGCGGAGGGTAAGGAAATGGGACAGACTGAAGGAATCTGGTGGGCTGTGTGCATGGGCTGTCTAAGGAATGTGGTGAAGAGGTGAGACCCTCTCCATCAGAGCCCTGCTGGCAAGGTAGGCTATCCTGGCTCAGGACAGTTCATGCGGGGACCAGAATCTGGGCATGGACAGAATGAGTTCTGGACAGCAGTATGTATTCTGTCCAAAGAAAGCACAAAATGGTAAGAATAAACAGCAGTGGGAAAGGTTTTCCCAACAGAGACTAATGACACGTTTCTATCAGACCCAACCTCTTTCTCATTTTTAAGGCTCTATAACACAAGACCTTCCTCTGCCTGGGCTGTTTCAGGAATCCTAAATTCCCAGATCTATTCGTGTCTTCTCCAAACCTGCTGTGTCTTTTCAGTTGATAGAGTCACTGCACACCCATGTGTTCTGGAAAAACACCCAGGGTCCGTCCTTGAGCCTCTTTCACACCCTCATACCAGTGCACTCCACATCAACCTCCAACAGATACACAAGCCAACACTTCTTCCATTTCCCAGTGATCACTGCATCCCAGTGGCTGTGGAGCATCTGAGAGAGCCCCTTCCATGGGTCTCCAGAACTCCAAGGATAACATCCCAAGTCTTCACCTGGGACCCTAAAGGTGCCCCTAGTCCCACTTCCCACTGCACTCCTGCCTCTCTGCACCTCTTTCATAGCAAATCCAGTCCCTGGAATTTCAGGCCATCCCCAGGGACACTTGTTGCTTGTTCCTCTAGGGTCCTCTCCACAGCTGCCTGCCCTCCTTATCCCCACCCTCCATGTGACTGGGTCCTTCCAGGAGTACCCGTCATTTAGATGCCTTCCCTGACCACTCCCCATACCTCTCACCTCCCCTCAGCCCTGGGCCCCCACACGTGCAGCTCTTGCCCCAGCTTTCCACTATTTCACTTATGAACTTGGGGGCCATTGGCCTGACCTCACCAGCATTACAGTCCCATGAGAACACATCCCTGCCTGTCGTCTCTGCCATCTCCCACCCAGGCTTGGACCCACAGTGGTTTATACAGGAGCCTCACAGCTCAACTGCTGTCATGCCTTTCCTTCTCAGGATTTTGTTTCCCATCTACCACTTTTCTTAGCATTTCTTGTTTGTTTGTCCCACTCTAGCTTCTCTCAGCTGCCTCATCAGCCCCTGTTCTTCCCTCTTTCACTCCGCAGCTGGATCTCTGTCTTCAGGACTTGCTTTCTGCTCACCTCTTTCCTTCTCCCCTTTGTTATTCAGGGGCCTCACTCATGAGGAAAACAAATTGGAAACCTGGAACACTTCTAATGAGGACTTGTGTTTTTTTACCAATATTTGCCAAATTAAAATGATGATACAACAGACAAAAACAGATCTGGGCATTTAGGAATGCTCTTCCCTGTGGATCCAGGACTCGCTCCTCCTAAGTGTGGTCTCTAGGTGAATATGGAGCCACAGGGAGGGAGGATACACCACTTACCTTGCGCTGGCTTCGCCGTACCCACAGCAACTTGTATGCATACTCATCTGGATAGACTTGGTTGAAATGGAACACTGCAAACTCCACACACAGGGCAAAGTGATTTGCTCTCCTACTAATGTCCACAAAGTCAGAACTACAGACATGAGACACCAGTGTAATGAGCCCCAGAAGCAAAGGTGCCTTCAGGAGCATGCTGTCTGGTGTCAGCCCTGGAGGCCAGCAGCACACAGATGGCTGGGTAACAGCTGGTGCGGGCCCACCCTCTGCAGCTCTGCATCCCACACAGTTCTACCCCAAGGAGTCCCTGGCCGTTGGCCAGTGCTCTGTCCAGCTCCTCCCCTTCACTGCCTGCCTTGTCCCTCCCATCTTTACAAACAGAAGGCAGAGCAGAAGCTCTCAATCTCCACCCCTTTGTTCCATAAGCCTTGGACACAGGGACACACATGAAAGATGCTCTGTTTGCAGGGCTACATTCCCCTGCCCCAGCCCTGATGGGGGTCTTGAAGCCACCTCTCTTCCTCTCATGGCAGTGTATCCTACAACTGGAAAGTCACAGGAACACTTAGGAACACTGGTAGGCCCTGAGTCCTGGGGATTTGAGGTAAAATCCAGGTCTACCTCTGACCATGGCTGCCGCCTATTACCCCTGGGGGCATCAGGAGGGTACAGGGAAGGGCCACCACTGGGGCTGGGGTACCATCCTTTCCATCACCTCTGGCACCTACTGACCTACTTGCCATGAGGTCTGACTGTACTTGGCAGTGGGGAGAGAGATTTCTAATGTCCTGGGATGGGTGGAGAGAACGCCCAGGACAAGGGGGGTATACTAGACCAGAGCAGGTCTCTGCTGGATGGCAGCCATGGACATGGGTCAGGAGCTGGGAAGGGCAGACCTGGCTCAGCCCCAGCCCACATGCATTTCCACACAGCTCTGAAACTTTGACATCCCATGGCTTTTGCCATGCCATTGTTGTCAGGCTTATCGCAGATGAGAGGTACTATGGTACTTGCCTGACTTCATACAAAGCAATGGGAGTGAGCAGACAGGGAAAGTACAACATGCTGCCCACATGTATGAGGACACTATGCAAGGGAAGGATTTTTCCACTTGGGCATGGAGTAAATAGACACAAACATATTGATGATGATCCCATAAAGGGTACGGGGCCAAGGCCACAGCTGTGGGGACAGGCCATAAGCACACACTGGGGCTACTCCCAGGAAGAGATGGGAGTGTGGCCAAAATGACAGACACTCTTGTGAACACCTTCCCTTTTGCACATCAGTATATGGCTGGAGGTATGGGCATCTAAGGACAATCATCACAAGTGCTCTAAAACCTACCTCCAAGTATGTCTGAGTCTGTTTCTTCCCCCGAGGAGCTCAGGGTCCCGACACTGGTTCTTCCTCACTACTCCTGGCAGCAGGATGACTAGAGTGGCCAGTGTAACTTTTTGAGAACTGCAGGATTTATAACAAGGCCCCTTTACATTACTAACGTGGGTTGTCACTGCCTCACTTCTAGAACTCTCTTAATGGAGTTCAGGGATTTCATGAGGCCTGTGAATGGACAGCTGTTGGATTTATTGACCCTTTCTATCAATTTATTTCTTCTTTCCTTTGACTATGCTTTTTTGTGATAACTTCCTCGCATTCTTGAGAGAAAGATTATGATCATCAGTCATCCTAGCGTCCATCTTCAGCATATGCCTGTCTGAACCATTGCTTTCCTTGAAGCTGAACCCCAGCATCACCATACATACTTGTCACATCATAAGTTTTAATCATTTCCTTTGATAATATACCCTAATCAAAACTGAGATTACTTCTCCAGCCCATGTGTTATTTAAAGGTGGATTACTGACTCAATAACCATTTTGCTCCTTAATTTCAATCTTAACACCACTGCAGCCAGAGAAATTATTCCATATAATATCAATTCTTTCAGATTCATTGAGATTTGCTTTATGGATCAGAATATATTCAATTTGGATCAGTATTCTATTAGCTGAAGAATATATGTTGTTAGTTGGTGGTGAATGTTCTATATAATTGTTAAAATAACACCAAAATATGGTGTTTGTCAAAATAACACCAAAGGGGAGCACAGGGTAAGGCATGGTAAATCACAGTTCAGCAAGGGACCATGGGAGAAGTTGAAATAGATGACTATCACTCACAGGTCCTGGGGGAGGCACTCAGCAAGATGAAGCGGCCACATGGGGAGGTCAAGGCACAATACAGATGGAGCCAAAAGATCTGGAGCGCATGGCTTTACTGGGTAGAATGCTTTGGGGTTCTTAGGATAGGGCCAGATTGGTCAATTCAACTCTTAAGAGCAGGGTCCTGGTACATAAGGGTCTTATGTAATGGCACACAAAGGGGAGGCTCTGGAGGCAGGGGAGACTGTTGCTCACAAGGGCTATACGGGAAGTCACTTCCGGTACTTCCATTTGCTTTTGACTCTAGGGCACATGCTTGTGCTTATATGAAATGTTAGTGTCACTTTTAGGAACCCTCAGTCTCCTTGGCCACACAAAGTGGATGCCAAGGCAGCAGTACTCTGGAATAGTTTAGCTAAACTCTGAACAATAATCAAAAATCAATGTATTCTTAAATTTTTGTATATATTTTCTGATTTTTAGCTGGTGGGGTCTGTCAGTTATTGGATCAGGGTTTGATTGTTCTTCTAGACCTGGGTGTGGCTCTACCAATCTGGAGGCCATAAGAAGAGGTGGCCCAAGGATACAACTATTGTAACTTTCATATTCAAGCAAAGCTGTGACCTTCAGTTCTCAAACAGCTGTTTCTAGTCCCATACTTTTTGAGAGCTACAGGAGGCCACAGTCAGAATCACAAGCCTGCACTCACACCTTTGTGTCCAATAGGAAGCTCATTAGAATCATCAGTGCAAGGCTTATTTTTTTTTGTTTATTTATTTATTTATTTTTGAGAGAGAGAGAGAGAGACAGAGACAGAGACAGACAGAGACAGACAGAGACAGAGAGAGAGGGAGACAAAATCCAAAGAAGGCTCCTTTGGACATCACGAAGGTTCGTGATGTCAACACAGAGCCCAATGCAGGGCTTGAACTCATGAACCATGAGATTATAACCTGAGCCAAAGTTGGATGCTTAACCATTTGAGCCACCCAGGTGCCCCTGTGCAGGGTTTAAAATAACCCAGTGGTGGGGCACCTGGGTGGCGCAGTCGGTTAAGCGTCCGACTTCAGCCAGGTCACGATCTCGCGGTCCGTGAGTTCGAGCCTCGCGTCAGGCTCTGGGCTGATGGCTCAGAGCCTGGAGCCTGTTTCCGATTCTGTGTCTCCCTCTCTCTCTGCCCCTCCCCCGTTCATGCTCTGTCTCTCTCTGTCTCAAAAATAAATAAACGTTGAAAAAATTAAAAAAAAAATAATAACCCAGTGGCTGGGTCTGCTGGGAGACATGGCACTAATACAGGGACATTTGCAAAGCTCCCAGGTGCACATAAGGTGTATCTGAACTCAAAGCACAGCATAATTGAAAAGAACAAGATTCCAGGCCTTCCCAGTGTGAAATGGGAGCAAAGGTAAAGGTGTTCACCTATGAGGGGCACCTGTGAGAGCAGCACCAATTAGTGCTCAGAGAGGCTCTGACTGTCCTAGCCAGCACAGCCCCTGAGCAATGAATGGCTAGACCACTATGAACATGAGTGATGTCAAGCCAAGGTCAGGTATTACGCTGGCTGTGCTGACCACACCTTGTTTGTTTATATTTGCCCCTATCATATTGTGGGGAGATGCCAGAAATTCTATACACAGGTTGGTCAAAGGACCAAACCTGACTCAGACCACCATCTTTATACTGTGCCCAGTGAAGCTGCCCAGAGTGCTTATAGCCTCATCTTGGGAATACATCAGCAAGAAAGGGACAGAATTTCAACCACAGTTAAATTAGACCCCCTAAAAATCTAAAAGTGGGTAGGATAATCCCTAACCCCTCTATTCTGAAGGATTCCTCCAAGTGTCATTGCCACTGCCTCTCTGTCCCAGTCATGCCCCCAGGTGCTCCCACACTCTCTCCACTCTAGCCCTTCAGGGCTACTCCCCACGAGGATCCCAGAAGACATACTCATCAGGCTAGGAGTCCATAACCACATGCCTGTTCCAGGGGTAGTGATTGGTATTGGCAGCCTTTAAATCCAGTATGGGCTGTGAGGGGGGGTACAAATATATCAGAGAATAGGTGGAACATGGTGACTGAGGTGTCATGTTCTGAACTGTCCTCAGAGGCTCTGAAGAAAACCTACTTGAAAAGCCTCAGGGGGCTCATGTTCAGATGTCCTGATTGGTGTCCATGGAGGACAAAGCCTTTAGTCAGCTTCACTCACTCACCTCCTATCCCTGTAATGAGATATGGCCCCTCTTCGGAAGGACCACCCCGTTGTGAACCTTCCCCAGAGCTGAAATAAAGAAGATACAGGTGGATGTTCCCTCACAAAATTGTCTGCATTCCTTTTGAGTGGAATAGATGAGGGGCTGGAGAGATTGGAGAATGAATGAAAGAATGAATGGATGGATGGATGGATGGTTATATTAATGGATGACTGAATGAATAAATATACCAACCAACCAGTGGGGGCCCTGAAAGAACCACGAGGGTAGCCTCCCATGAGTTGGGAAGTCTGATGGACTCAACACTGTGCACCAACAGCCAATGTAAGAATAATAAGGATGATCAATTCTGTACTTCTTGTCACAGCACCAACATTTATAAAATAAAAATGATTCAGGAAAGTGCAAAACTGACAGGGACCTAAAAAGTGCTCTGAGATGCATTTAATTCTCCTGGTGCTGAACAGACCTGGGACTACATACAGACTGTTGCTCTCTGGAGGAAAAGGATCTTTGTATGAGGAGCCAGGGACCCCTTCCCAGCCTATTTCTGCACACAGGTGCTGTTCAGGAGGGAGAACTGGGAAAGACATGGTCTGGCATCCACAACAAAGGTGCAGTGTACCTGGGGAAAAAAAGTAATTATGAGCTTAGAACAGAGATTAATACATGGAAAACAATGAACAGCAAAAACAAACAGTGACCTGGGGTAGGATTTTAGGAGCTCAAGACTCCACCAAAATGCTGGGGAGGGGTTGCTTAATCTTCACATGTGGAAGAAGGGTTCCTGAGAGGGCACGTGGTGGGACCATTACTTGTCCTTCAGGGGTCCTACCAGTGCGTGTGACATGGCCTAAACACCATCCCACACACACACATACGTGAGTTCTGAGGGATCCAGCACACTACGCAGGAAGTGGTCCAGCTGGACACCCAATATTCAGCAGCAGCTGCAAACCTACCCTGAGGGGAAGCTACCTCTAAGGCTGAGATGCAAGACTGAGACACATCCTTCAAGCCCAGGGGAATAGAGAAGAAGGTGGGATGACCAAACAAACCAAACAGTCCTCCAAAACCAAAATACAGTAGCAAGAGAAAAGTTAGGACCACAGAGTGAAGAGTGTCTGCCTGAACCTGAGGTCTCAGGAAGCATCCAGGCTGGGCTCTTGGGGTAGACTCCATCCTGGGAGGAAGGTCATATGGGTGTCTGCAGAGGATCTCTGGTGGACCAGCCAGGTGAGCACAGGGCTCAGCTTCACTGCTCTGCTGGAAGCATCTCTGTCTGCTTAGTGTGACCAACTTTCCTTCCCGGGGATTGGGGGAGGGGTTCCCTGGAACCTGGGGGAAGAGGGGACAAAATTCTCATTCTGGCCCAGGATCATCCCTGACAACCACCCAAGCTTACTTTCATAGACCCTCTCTAATATTATTTTTACTGTTATTCTCAAACCTTTTTCTCTCCTGGACCTTCTTGCAAGGGGCAGTTGTTTATGTCTTCATCCTGCTTTTTACAAATTGTGCAGTGCAACTTCAGCTCGATTAAAAATACTATTGTCCACCTCTGTCAAGAAGAAATTATAAAACAACTTCTAAATATTTGCTTTCCATGAATGAATAAAAGACAGAGAATCAAGTAGAAAAGTGGGCAAAAGATGAAAATATGTGTATAAATAGGATATATAAATCCTCTGTAATTTCTCTGTAAGCATATAATCAACAGAAAAGTGTCTCTATATGAAACTAAAGCTTGCACTAGAATCTTCCCTGCGGCACTCTTCCTGATGATCTGTAGCTACTAGCCATGTTCACAGTGCCATGAATGCACAGATTAGAAAGCTGCACAGCAAGGAGCTTGCATGGTCTCCAGCTACAGTGACAGCACCACCCATATCTCATTGGACACCTGCACAGCATCAGCCAGACACAAGGCAAGCACACCAGTGAGTCCTTCTCTGGACAGTAGGATAACAGCTGTTATCCACTGATCAGCCATCAGAGCTGGCCATTCCTTTCAGAGCAGGAGGGCAGGACATAGGAGGTCCTGGGGGCTGGGAATGCTCTGCCTCACTTCATGTGGGAGTTGGCTGTACAAAAGGGTACTTCTTGCTAATGTTCATCAAGGTGGATATTTACAAAGTAGTGTGGTTCCATGTGTTTGTTAGGCTTCTATCAGAAGTTATTAAAAGTTATTATTTCTTTTTTATTATTTCAATTCAAGTTAGTTAACATAGTGTAGTCTTGGCTTCAGGAGTAGTCCCATATGCCTTATATATGACAACGAGTGCTCATCTGAAAAAGTGCCCTCCTTAATGCCTGTCACCCATTTAACCCATCCCCGACCTACCTCCCCTCCATCAACCCTCAATTTGTTCTCTATATTTAGAAGTCTCTTATGGTTTGTCTCCTCCTCTGTTTTTGTCTTATTTTTCCTTCCCTTCCCCTATGTTCATCTGTTGAGTTTCTCAAATTCCACATGAGTGAAATTATATGATATCTGTCTTTCTCTGACTGACTTATTTCAGTTGGCATAATACCCTCTAGTTCCATCCACACTTAAAATAAAAGTTATTATTTCATCTTGTTAAATAGAAGTCCGTGAAAACTCAAGAACTCAAACATAGAAATGTAGCCAGAAATCACCATAGTAAGGAACCTGCCTCTCACTAGACTGACCTGTAATTGTCTAGAAAGCTGACTTCATTTGGGACTCAGTTCCTAGAGCTGACACATAATACCCACTCATGCTCCAACACACACCAAAAACACACTCACATACACATACCCATGCACCCCCAACCCCACTTGCATGGTCACCAGACCCTGAGCTAGGACAGGGCACAGGCACTGGGAGAGCAAGTGAAACACCTGTGCCCAAGGAGCTCCTATGACCTCCAGGTGTCCAGGGCTGGCTGGTGTCCAAGGAAGAGGGAGAGGGTCAAAAAACAGGAAGACTTAGGGAAGCTGGTGGGCTCTGTGCACAGAAGGGGCTATACCTCATCTCTTCAGGAGTATGATTTAGAGGTGAGACACCACCCCCCTTCAGAGTTCTGCTCGCATGGTGCCTGGCTCATGGCAGTTCGTGGGGACCAGAATCTGGGAATGGACAGAATGACAGCTACCTACCTTTTGCTGGGCCCACCCAGCAACATGTATGAGTGCTCTTTCCTGTTGTCTTCATTGAACAGAGCCAAAGCAAACTCCACAGATGCCACAAAATAACCATGGTGCTTACTAATGTCTACAAATTATTTTTTAATGGTCCAGACATGAGCACCCAGCACAATGAGCCTCAAAAGCAGAGGCATCTTCAGGAACATTCTGTCCTTTGTCAGCACCAAGGACTGGCGACACACGGAGGGAGGAGATGGTAGCTACTGCTGGGCTGCCCTCCATAACTCAATATCCCAGCCCTGCCCTCAGAGCTGCTGACCTCCCCACTTTGACTGGCACCTCTATCCAACTCCACCTCTCCATCCACCTGCCTTGTCCCTCCCATCGTCACCAAACAGAAAGCAGAGCAAAGGATCACATTTTCACCCCCTTATCACAAAAACCCTGAACACAATGACATGCATGCAACATACTCTGTTCCCTGCACATTTCCAGGGATGCCTACCCGAGCTGCTCCCTGAGAGGGTCCCTACTGCTATCTCAGCCCACTCCTGCAAAGTCTTGCATCCACCTTGCTTGCCCCCCTGGCAGTGCACCAAAGACTGCCAGAATCACACTAATCCCTAGGAACCCTGGGGATCCCATTTCTGAGGAATGGAGGCAGTGGCCAAGACTGCTTACAACCGTGGCTGGAGCCCACAGCACCAGCCAGACCCAGGGGAGTACAGGGTGTGTGGCCAGCAATGAAACAGGTGGGGGAGCTGTCTGATCCTCCTCTTCCAGAAAGTACATTTGGCTTCATTCTCCCAGGGTGATATGCTTATTATTAGTTTTCCCTAAATTCAAAAAATATATTATTTTCACTGCAACTTCTTTCTTGACCTGTGGGCTATTGTAGCTGTGCTGTTTAATTTCTACCATATCCAACTTTCTAATCATCTTTTATTGACTTCCAGCTAAAGCCCACTATAGTTAGAAAATATCCTATTATTTCTCTTGTTTAAAATTTGTTGAGATTTGTTTTATTGCCCAGAATATGGCCAACACTCTATATGTTCTTTTTTTTAAGTTTTATTTTTTTTTAATTTTTAATGTTTATTTTTGAGACAGAGAAAGACAGAGCATGAAAGGGGGAGGGTCAGAGAGAGGGAGACACAGAATCCAAAGCAGGCTCCAGGCTCCGAGCTGTCAGCACAGAGCCCGACACGGGGCTCAAACTCACAGACTGTGAGATCATGACCTGAGCCAAAGTCGGATGCTCAACCGACTGAGCCACCCAGATGCCCCTATTTTTATTTTTGAAAGTGAGACAGTGTGAAAAGAGAAGGAGCAGAGAGAGAAAGAGGGAGGGAATTCCAAGCAGGTTCCAGTCTCAGTGCAGAGCTAGACATGGGGCTTGATCCCATAACCACAAGATCACAAACTGATCAAGAGTGGGACACTTAAGCAACTGAGCCATGTAGACACCTGTATATCTTCTTGAACACAATGTGTATTCTGTATCTTTTAGGAGTTAGATATCTATCTCAGTACACCATTTCATTCAAACCTTCCATATATTTACCCTTTTTGCTTTATTTTGTTGTATTAAGTTTAGTTTGATTTGGTTTGGGTTTGGGTCACTTTTTTGTCTATTTTTCAGAGATGTGTTAAAGTCTCTCATGATTATGATTGTGAATTTATCTGTTCTTCTTTTCTCATAATGTTTGCTTTGTATATTATGAGACTATAATTAAGTGCTTATACAAATAGAACTGTTACTATTTTGGTGGTCAACCATTTATCATTATAAGTTGTACCTTTTATCCCAAGTAATTCCTCTTGCTCTGCAGTCTATCTTGTCTGATTTCAGAGTTACTACAGCAGCATTGTTTTCATTGTTATTTTCATGATATATCTTCATCCATCTTTTTTCTCACAGATGATGTCCTACTCATTAAGATGTGCTTTTGTGAGCAGCAAACATTTTTTAAATCAGTCTAAGGGTCTTTTATTTTGAGGATTTATTCCATTTACAATGACTCATATTACTGTCACTGACAGCTATTATTACCATTATTAATATGTTAGGGTTCCAATCAGCCATATTTCTACATGTTTTCTAATTATCTCGTTGTCTGTTCTTACATTCCTTTGAATTATCAAGATATTTTTATTATTACAATTATTCCTCTTAATGGCCTTATTTACTCCTTATTTTACTCTTCTTTTAGTGGTGTCTCTAACAATTGTGATAAGCAACATTTAGTTAATTGAGTCTACTGTAAATTAATACTTTTATCATTTCAAGGATGGTGAGAATACCTTAGAATACTACTACTCCTAACTTCCCACTCACCTTGTATGTTCTTGCTGTCATGTGTTTGAATTCTACATATTTGAAAGCCCATAAGACAATATGATTGTCTTAAATAAATTGGATTTACCCTTCTTCTCTGCATCATTCCTTCAACATTACTTTCACTGTGACCATTTTCTATCCCCTAAAGAACTCTCTTAAGGATTTATTTTTGGTTGGAACTTGATAATATATCTTTTAGTTAGTTTTTTTTAAACCTGTCTTATCACTAAATAATTCTACTTCCATGGGAGCCCATGTCTTAGAGATTTAGCCAATTTTCCCTCTTCTCCCCTCTCTGTGTCTTTCAAGCATGGTTAATATATGAAATTTAAGGCTATAAATTTTCCTCTGTGCCCTGCTTTGGTTGCATCTCAGAAGTCTTGCTATGCCATATGTTCATTATCTGTCAGTTCAAAGTATTTTCTTATTTCTTATATGATTTTTCATTGACCCTTGGATTATTTAGAAATATACTACTAAATGTACAGGCAGTTAGAGTTTTTCAAATTAAGTTTCTATTGTAACTGCCTACTGTAAACAGAAAACATACTCTGAATCTTTCCAATCTTTAAATATTTTTGAGGTTTCTCTCCTTTTACTTGGTCTGAGAATGTCTTTATTTTACCTTAATTTTTTTAGTTTTTTTAAGTGTTTTTTTTTTTGAGGTAGGGAGGGACAGAGAATGAGTTGGGGAGGGGCAGAAAGAGAGGGAGACACAGAATCTGAAGCAGGCTCCAGGCTCTGAGCTGTCAGCACAGAACATGACACAGGGCTTGAACTTGCCAGTTGTGACATCATGACCTGAGCCAAAGTTCACCACCCAACTGACTGAGCCACCCAGTCACCCCTACTTTCATTTTTGAAGAATAATTTTGCTGGTTATAGAATTCTAGGTAGTTATTTTATTTCAGTTCTTTGAAGATTCAAAGTGGCACTTTGAAGTGGTCTGTTTCCAGTCAACTTTTACACAGAAAATATAGCCCTTCATGGTCTCATCAGCTCTTCTTCTTCAGAGGTGCTGAACTCCATGTTTTGTCACCCATCTGAGGCAAAAAAGCACCTCTTCTCCACTATACTGAAAGTCACTGCCTCCTACTCTTCCATTCATACCCTAGTGCCCTCCCCCATCCCTCTCTCCCCTCCAGGTCTTTCTTTGAGTCAAACAGTATAAGGATGATACAGTTCCATACCAGGGAAGTGTCCACCATCACTGTCTCTTCCAGGGGCTGTGAGTAGTGCTTCAGCCAAAGTCCTCACCATGAATACCAGGCTGAGTCTCCACATGTGTGAATTTAAGCATCAAGGAGTAGGTAGGGATATGCTGAATTGAGCTTCTGCCTTCTGAATTCAATTGCAGTACTGGTGGAAGTTTTCTTTCAGTCTGGTGGCCCCTGTGCTGTGCCCCTGGTGGGCATCTATAGGTGGACAGAACCTCCCTTGGCCACTCTCTCATGTCTCTCAGATTTGGGTATGGCTCATCTAGATAATACCTGGGTCCTGTGAGCCTGGTGGATACAGCCTGAAGCAGAAGTGACATGTCCTTCCTTGATTCCTGGGCAATTCTCTTGTAATCCTTGACTTTCAGAAGGTTTATGTGAAAAGAAGAAAATTTTGATTCCATTTGAAATAACATTGAACTTCTCAACCTGGCTCTGCCTTAAAGCTCTCTTCATTCTGTTTTTGGCCTCTCATCCAGGGTCCAACACTGTCTCTGGGACAGTCAGCAGGGCTGTTTCCCTTCTTCCCTATAAAGGTCAGGCCTCCAGGTGACTGGACTCACTGGATGCTCATAGACAAAGCAGAGAGCTACCCAGGTCAGGGCCCCTGGGAGTTCTGCCGTAGTTCAACAGTTAATTCTACAAAATGGGGCTCAGGACTGAATAGATATGTATACACCCATGTCCACAGAAACATTTGTCACAATATCCAAAAGTCTGAAAGCAACTTATGTCCATCAACAGATGAATGAATAAACAAAGTAATGTATATTCATACAATAGAATACTATTCAGCCTTAAAAGGGAAAGAAATTTCTGTTGCAAGCTATAACATGGGTGAACATTGAGAGCATTATGTTAAATGAAATAAGCCAGTCACAAAAGAACAAATATGGTATGATTTCACTTACATGAAGTACCTAGAATATTCAAATCCGTACAAACAAAGTAGAAAGGTGGTTTCTGGTGGGGAGGGAGGGACAGTGGGAAGAGATGAGGTGTTATTGTTTAATGGGTACAAAGTTTAATTTTAGGAAGATGGAAAATTTCTAGAGATTGGTGGTGCTGCACAATAATGTAAATATACTTAATACCAGTGGAATGTATAACTAAAAATGGTTGAAACTATAAATTTCATCTTATGTGTCTTACCACAATGAAAAACATTATATATACATGATAGGGACTCAGGAAAATCCTGAATTACAAAAAAGAGAAGCATATGGTTCCAGAGGGCATGCTGCTCTTATAAACACCTGCTGGCACTGCCCTCTGGTCCACATGTGTCAGCAGGGGGAGCAAAAGGGAAGAGAACCTCTTCCTTGAACACAACCCAGCTTGCACCTGCTGGCTCTCCTCTGGTCTCCCAGCTGGTCTGAGCACTGCTGTCTCTTCTAGAGCATCAGTATTGTCCAAGAGCACTAGGGGCTAATGTTGGCCTTTCTCAAAGCTGTGCCACGTGTCTCAGAATATCTGATGCTTGCCTGGGTGTCTAATTCTTGTATCACATTTGACATTGATCATTTTGAGAAAACGCAACAGAACACAGCAGAGCAACCACCTGTTATAAGAATATTTTATCCTCTTGAGAGATCTGAAGGTTTAGATAACAATGTTGGGGTTTGTTTAATGGTGCAAAGGAAAAGTCTTTTCCTTAGTCATTCAGCCATAAATCAGAACCAGGATCAAGCACCAATGTAGTTCAAATGCTTGGGGAGCCCAGAACAAAGCCAATAGGTTTCTGCTCTCCTGTCTCATCCCACAACTCTGACCTTGTCTTTGAGATGATAAACCAGTGAATACACATGCTTTCTACAAGGACATTCCTACTCCTTAGCTCTAAATGGGTCTGATTGTTACCCTTTCAGAAGTTGCGAGAGATCAAGGCAGCTGGCAAGGCAACCACTGAAAGACCAGAGCTTCCCATTTTCAAGGGGGCAGAGTCAGAGCTGGAGCCTTGAGAGGAGGTGGGAGGTGTGTGTTCACCGAGGCCAATGGGCAAAGACCAGGAGAAATCTAAAGACAAGCTTCTGCACCAGAAGAGCCCTTACCAAGATGCCATGCTAACACGCACATTAGACAAACAAAAACTTAGGGAAATTCTGTACTATAATGGCCCTTCAAAAATGTCAAGGTCATAAAAGTCAAGGAAAGACTGAGGAACATTTCCAGATGGAAGAGCAAGTGTGCCCATGGTTCTTCATCCTTTTGTTATGGGGAACTTGGGAGGAGAAGAGATCCCTTACCCTGGGAGGCCCAGCACACATATCCTGCCACGTTGCCATTGGCTGAGGCTGGAGGAAGCATGCTCATTCCCTGACAGGCACTGAGAATCAGGCAGGAGGTATGCCTGTGTTCACTCCTTGGCCTTCATGTTTGCATTGTGGTTAGGGAGGAGAATGTGCCTCTTTGTAGGAATCACTCATTAACATATTCAGGGTGATGAGGCATCACTTCATCAACTTCCTCTCAAATGTTTCAGGGGAAAAGTTCTTTGCATTGTAATTACAGCATTTCTGTAAGGGTCAGATTCTTTTAAAATTAAACTTCTTTTAATAAACTCAGCAAGACTGAGACAAGGCAGTCTCCTTGGCACATGGAGATGCATGAGAAAAGGAGGGAGATGGGCCAGTAGGACAGGACACTGTCCCAGCAGTGGAGAACACAAGCTGAAGTAGTGGCTGTGTCCCTGTGCAGTACTGTGATCCATCTCTCTTGACTCAGCAGCAGGAAAATACTTTTGTTTTTTCCTTTGTTGCTTCTGACAAAGGATCACCCATTATTGCAGCCAGAAGGGTCTTAAATATAGACCAATGCCACCTCTATGGAAATGAGAAAGAGGAGAGGCTGAACAGCTGAACGGAAGCTTCTAAAGGCCATTCCTCCACTGGTCATTTCTGGCTTAAAGCTGTTCTTCTTCAGATAGGTGAAGACTCCATGGTCTGTCACATCTGCCTGTAGGACAACTGCATAGCAGGTTCTGTTGGTACCAGGAAGCACAATGAGAGAGGCAAGGAAGGAAGCCAGTTCCAGATTGCTGATGAGTAGTTTACTGCTGTGGGCAGGTGGGGCTGTGTTCCATGAGGATGTCTGGGAGACAATATGGAGCATATACCTCAAAAGTATGTTTGTCCATCTGAGGCACAAACTAGAATATTGAGTCCTCAGCTCCTGCCTGACATGTATCGTGGCTGCTCCAAAGTGCATACATTGTCTGCCACTTTTGCCCTATTCCACAATGGGCAAATGTGTCATGTGCCCAGAGAAAACTTCAGACAAAACCATGGAGCATGCACTGAGTCCTCTTCTAAATGAGGAGTGTGAATAAGAGAGGATTGAATCTGGTCTTTTCCCATGTAAAATATGCCCAAAGTCTTCTCTGTTCTATTCCCCTAGGGATTGGTCCTGCTCTATGGCTGGCAATGCCTTGGAGCAGGCTGGCTGCACCAATCCAGCCCCATATCCCTGCTCCATCCAGTGCAGAGAGAGACTATGGGCTTTCTGGAAGTTCCTGTGAAAGAGGGAAATGGCTCAATGTTCTGGGAGGGCCAGCACACAACTGATGCTCCACCATTGACTGGGGTTGGAGAAAGTGTGCCTGTCTCTACCTGTTTGTAGGTAAGGCTATGGTCTGCACTAATTGGCCTAGTTCCATCAGAGACCATCCCTGATAGGGGTGGGTTCAGTTCTTCCTACAAACATGGCTAGAGACAAGGGAAAGTGTGGGTCCCAAGGGAAGTCAGAATTCTGTCTTTTCCCCAAAGGCATTCCCAAAAGGAAGGAAAGAGAAGGCCCCTCTATACTCCTTCAGGGCAGTCAGTTACTAGAGGAAGGAAGACAACCCTGAAACCCCAGAATAGAGGCTTTATGGATGTAGAGTGTTTCATGGAAAAGTGGCTTTTAAAATATTGGGATGAAATGTTCCAGTTCCAGGTAAGACAGAGTTAACACATGACACCCTGGCTCTACCAAAGAATAAACATCAAAACCTGGACAGAAGGCATGGAGCAGCCACCCAGACACTCTAAAACATACATAGCAGCAGACAGAAAAAAAGAAGAATAGAATTTTAAATACCAAAGAACCAGGAAGGTTTACCATTGCTTTTCTTCTTGTGTCCCCCAGTCTGGGCCTCAAGAAGCCAATAACCTAGAAGAGGGCACCAGGGTGTGGACAGAGCTCTGGGAGAAGTCTTCTATTCCTTCTCAAGAAGCAGGCAAGGAACTCATGAGACAGACAGTAAGAGTGACCCTCATGTTTTCTTTTCTCTGCTCCCTGATGCCCTGGCCCCTGGGGAAATCCAGTGGGGGCAGCAGAGAGCACATCAGTGTTTCAGGAGGGGAGACACCTCTGCTCAGAGCAGCTGTAGGTCCAAGAGGCAAACCCTTGTTGCTTTTTTCCTATATCTGTCCTGTTCTGTGGCCCCAGAACTGGGTGTAGATATGGACCTGCCCAGCAAAGCAGGGTATGGGAGGCTCAGGGAACCAGACAGTACTAGAGAGATTGTGGGGAGTGAGGATCTCAGAAATACAAACCCTAATTTGCATAAGTGCAGGTCTAATCTTACACAGCACACCAAAGACTTGTAGAACTGAATGAAGGGATCAAGCACCACCCAGCCAGACTGGCCACTTGAAGACCCACACTCAACACAGATACAAGCAGCATGGCAAAGTCTTGCTTTGACACGAAGCTGACATTGAGACCACAACGAACAGAAGACTGGTCAGAACTTGGAACCTGAGCCCAATGGGTTAACTGCCTGTTGAGAAAAGAAATATCAACATTCCCCAGAGAATTTAAACAAGATACAGAGTCTCATTACATAACTTTCAAAATGGCCAGGATGCAATCTGAAACTACTAAGCATATGAAGAACCAAGAAAATTTCAGCTCCCATGGAAAAAAAAAAAAAAACAATTAACAAACACCAAGGCTAGAATTAAGAAGATAAGAAATAACAAGTGATGGTGAGGATGTGGAGAAAAAAGAAAACTCGTGCACTGTTAGTGGGAATGTAAATAGGTACAGCCACTTTGGATATAGTATGGAGGTTCTTCAAAAAATTAGGAATACCATATGATCCAGTAATTCCACTATTGCATGTTTATCCAAAGAAAACAAAAACACTAATTCAAAAAATACACACATCCCTATGTTTATTGCAGCATTTTTTGCAATAGCCAAGATATGAAAGCAACCAAAGTGTCCATCAATAGATGAATGGATAAAGACGATGTAAGATAGACAGATAATATAATGGATTATTAGTCAGCCATAAAAAGGAATGAGATCCTGCCATTTACAACAACACAGATGGACCTAGAGGGTATTATGCTAGGTGAAACAAGTCAGACAGGGATAAACAAATATCATATAATTTTACTTATATGTATAATCTGAAAAATAAAACAAGCAAACAAAAACCAGCAATAGACCCACAAATACAGAGAACAAACTACTGGTTGCCATGGGGGGCAAGGATAGAAGGAGGGACAAAATGGGTGAAGGGAGTGGGAAGTACAGTCTTCTAGTAATGGAATGAGTAAGTCAAGGGGGCAGAAGACATAGTATAGAGAATATAGTCAATGGTATTGCAATGGCATTGTATGGTGACAGATGGTAGCTACACCTGTGGGGAGCATAGCATAACATATAGAGTTATTGAATCCCTCTTTGTACCCTTGAAACTAATGTAACACTGTGTGTCAACTATAGTTCAACTTAAAAAAAAAAAAAAACAGATGCCAATGTTGACATAACTCAGATATTGACTATTACCAAACGTTCCAAGAAGTAAGGATAAGCATTTTTAAAATGAATGGAAAGGTAGGAAATATTAGCAAAATGAGAAAATCAAAAAAAGAGGTAGCAAACAAAGGCAAATACTAAAATACTAAATTAAATCCAAACACATCAATAATTACGTTAGATGTAGGTGATCTAAATTAAAAGAAATTTTCAAAATGAATAAAAATATGACCCAAATATATGTTCTCCTTATTCATATACAGCATGATTATATGTATACCTAGAAACATTGTATGATTATATGCATTGTGTTGTGAAAATCCCAAGGAACCTACCCCCAAATCCTATTAAGCTAGCATATGGTTCTTGCAAAGTTGTATATAGATACTTGGAACAGAATAGTCAAGAAACATAACCCTTGATAGCCTACTGATTTTTTACTTTGATTTAAAGTCAATTCAATGTAGAAAAACACTCTGTTCAACAAATAATCAAGCTCCTTTATGCAATAAATGAACCTCAAACTCAAGGAATAAATATAGGGAAGGAAGAAATAAAGTCATCCTACCATGCTCCTCCTAGGGGGATCAGAAGCTCAGAAAAACAAAACAAGTCTAAAGAGTTCATCTTTTGGGAGAGAAGGAGTGAACAGATAATAGTCTTGAACAGTAGGTATGATTATCTTTTTAAAAATAGGAAAATATAGGTTTATTTGGAATTAATACTGGGCTAGACTGACAAAATGGTTACGGTTCTTTAAACCTCCCTCTGTCCACACACTTTGCAAAGATGACTTTGCAGTTCCCCTCTCTGAGAGATGGAGTCCACTCTCCCATTCCATGGAATGTAGCAGAAGTGTCTATGGGCCAATTCCAAGCCTAAGCCCCAAGGACCTAGAGCACATCCTCTCACCATTGTGAGCACAGGCCTTGGTTACCTTGTTGCAACATGAAAGACCATGTAGAACAGAACCAAGTGGACCCAGCTGAGGACCCCAACACATGAAAGAATTCAGCCAAAGAAAGCACAGCAAAGATTATTGTAAAAAAAAAAAAAAAAAAAAAAAAAGTTGGAAGAGGAACTGAGAACACAAAATAAACCCGAGGAAAAAAATCAGAACACTTAGAATACTAAATATAAATTAACTCTGCACAGACTGTGTGCATTGAAGCTGAAAGAATGTGGGCAAAGCAGCAGAAGCCCCTTTGGAAGGTGAGAAGCTACGGAACTTTCATGAGAGCCTTCTCCTACCATAGAAGGCTTTACTGTGACTTCTTGTTGTTCAAACTGTAGTCACAGACCATTGCTGAGTTATGATTGGCATTTATTTAAATAGAAAATATGCATATTATTTATATCTATATAGATAAATAGATAATCTTCAGTTTTATCTATAATTTATAGATAATATAGATTTATTTATTATCTACATTCGCTTAAAAATAATTTCATAAAGTACAAAATAGAGTGCATGCATGGCATATACTGAAAACAGGAAATATACATTAGTTCATTAAACTTTTATTTCAGTTACTTATATGGTTTTATATATTTAGGTATGAGCTGGACCATAAAATACACTATATTTCTTACTGTGGAATGATCCAACATGTTTGAAATCCACTGTTCTTATATCCCAGTACATTGAGCAATGAAAGAAGCTGTGTAGCCAACTGAAAAGGCCAGTACAAGAACAACCACCCTTTCCATTCTGTACACACACCATCTTAACTCCTCAAGGCCAGCCTATAATCACTCTTTGATAGGCTCATACTTTGTTGCCTTGTGTTTTCATATTTGTAATCAGGCAGTGATCCTTATTTAAAAGAACTTTTAAAAAAAGAACATCCTGCATATGTTGTAACTACTTACAAGGCTAGGAATTCTGGTGACACCATCCCAGATATTTGTAATTCTGCCAAAAGTTTAGAAGTTGTTTACACCTCTTTGCAAGGTTTTTAGAAAAGACTCTTTTAGAAGGTATGGCTTCTCACAAAATGCTATCCCAAACTCCTCCAACCCACGGTTTGAAAGGGCCAGTTAGGAAATTCAAGTTAATGGATCTATCAGTAACCAAAGCTGGAGTCTTGCATGCCTCACCTGGTTTCATTTTTGTTTGCAGTGGACAGCATTTCCCAGAGGTCTTAATGTTTAGACAGCTAGTGAATCAGGAGTCAATGCTTACAAGAACACTAAACTGTCCCAGTTAGCACCTATAACAGATCAGAAGTTTCCCTTTGGTCCTGCCATTGAGCCTCCATGACCACTCTCAACAAAAACTTCCAGGAGGGGTACATGACTCAATATTTGCTTCCATAGGAGAACCTTTTTCCCTTGCCAATAAATACATGACCAGAAATCTCTCCCTAACATTAGGAAAGCTAGCCAGTCCCACAGCCAAAGCAGTAGCAGCCCAACAATGATCACTTGACTCCTTGGCTAAAGTAGTTATGGACAGTCACATGACCCTTGATTATTTACTTAATGAAGAAGGAGACATTTGTGCAATAGTGAATTCCACTTGTTATACATGGATAAATGCCTCTAAAGAAGTAGAAACTCAATCACACAAGATTAGAGAACAAGCACACAGGTTACAAGAAATTTCCCCATGGTCTTTTGATCTGTTTAGCTGGCTACCTTCAGGTTTGAGCTCCTGGTTTAGAGTCATCATACAAACTGGATTTGTCATATTACTTCTAATTCTGCTTTGCATAATTATTTTTAAACCTTGTACCTGTTGCCTGTCAAATGTCTGCAGAAACAATGCACCAAACAGGGCGATGCTGTTTCAATGCTTGGAGTTGATCTCCAACATTATGACCTTGATAGGTGGAAGAGGCCTGAGAGTTATCCCTCTTACCCTTCCTAGTTATTCACATGTGGTCTCAGTGGTTTCCAATTGGTGCACTTTCCCTCCAGCATGGACATGACAGCCAGGACAGGGCCTTTCTGACAATAAGGAACAAAACCATTAAATGGGAAAAACCTGATTTGTAATTAGTGCTGCTTTCAAGGGAAGATCTTGACCAAAAGGGGTAAATGTGAAAAGGCACAAAGGACACCTCATTTATTTTTCTAAGTTTATTTATTTATTTTGAGAGAGACAGAGAAAGAGTGAGTGGGGGAGAGGCAGAGAGAGGGAGAGACAGAATCCCAAGCAGGCTCTGCACTGTCAGGGCAGAACCTGATGTGGGGCTCAAACCCACAAACCATGAGATCATGACCTGAGCCAAGATCAAGAGTCAGACACTTAACCAATTGAGCCTCTCAGACACTCGAAGGACACCTCATTTGAAATGGAGTCAGGAAGCCCCGAAGGGGGTGCTGTCTTCCACATACCACTCATTGCAGCCTGCGTTACAAGCAGGAACAGAAAAGATAAAAATTATCTTGAAAAGGGAGGGCATTTTTCACAGAGGAATTTCATCTCCTGCTTTTAAGAAAAAGAAGGAAGGAGTTGAGATGGTGGAGCAGCATGGAGACCCTGAGCTTGTCTCATCCCTAAAACACAGCTAGATCAGCACCAAACCATTTTTGAACACCTAGGAAATTGATCTGCACAACAATCTGTACAACTTGAGCTACAGAATTTAGCAGGTATGTAGTGAGAAGAGGTGAACTGGGGAGAGAAAAGCCAGGGAGGCTAGGGAGATATTTTTGCAGAGAGAGGACAGAGAAAGAGGGAAAGTGAGGTGCATCAGGATTGTTCAAGAAAAGCACTCCCCCAAAAGTAGCTGGAGAGAAAGAGAGAAAAAGTGAAGACACTCACAGGGGACTGAACAAGAAATCTGTTCCCCAAAACCTTTATGGGAAAAAAGGAGAGGGTTACAATACCATTAGAATTCTATAAATAGTGGAGCACAGAATCTGAAGTTCCAGAGCTCAGTGCCCGGCAGTGCTCTAGTGAGGAAGTAGGATGAATCCCCAGGAGCAGGTAGCAGGGCCTGAGGGGTCTGAGTACCACAGGTGGAGAAGCAGTTCCCCTGCTTGGAGTGCATTTGGTAGAGGCCATACAGCCTCCTCACAGGCAAAGGTCCTAGGAGACCCTATAGAGCAGCCACGTTTGCTGGTATTGGGACAAAGACGCCAGAGTGCAGTGAAACCTGGCACCAGCTGTGTGTTGTGATTTGCCATAATCTCTGAACCTCTGCCACTGAACAATTGTGTGAACGTTTTCTGGGGCAAACTGGCTCTCAGCCATTGCTCAGTGAGACCATCCCCAAGAGAGTCAGTGCAGGTCCAAGCCACAGGGGTCTCCGAAGTTTGAGGTTTTGAAACACAAACACATCTGAGATTAAACTGTGAAGAGAGGTGCTGCCTGGCAGGCAGACAGCTTGGACACGAACAGAGTAGAGGCAAGGAGTGGACAGAGGCTTGAGACAAAGGAGGGGTACTTGATTGTGGGTTGGTGAGACCATGAAGTTCCTGTGTCAGAGACTAGGGAGTTGGGTGAAGCCATTTTCACCTCTCCCAGGCACAGGCATACACACACACGTGTATGTGTACCCTGATCCACCCCAGTAAGCTAAGCAGCACAACCTAGCAGAGAACAGAACCCTTACACCAAGCCCTGCCCAACAGCGCCCCCCAAGCACATCCCCTAGAAGATCAGCACAAGTCACTCCACTTGCTTAGTACATGGGCTATAGAGACTTCATAGTTTCAGTTCTAGTGGAAACTGGATGTAACTTCATTCGGGTTTCATTCTGTTTGCTGGTTCATTTATTTGTTCATTTTCTTCGCTTTTGTTTTTGCTTAAGTTGTTTTATTTTTTTTTTCTTTTCCTCCTTTTTCTTGGATACAGAAAGAGAAAATTTTATTTTTATTTTCTTTCTTTACTTTCTTTTTTTATTTCTTTAAATTCTTTATTCTATTTCATTTTCTTTATTTCAATTTATTCTATTTTATTCTATAATTTTTTTAATTTTTAAAATTTTTCTTATCTTTTTTCCCTTTTATTTACTTTTTTCTCTATTCTATCAAGCTTTTTTCAAAAAGCAGAACCAAACACACCTAGGTTCTAGCTTTCTTTATTTTATTTTTTGTTTTGTTTTTAATTTTTTAGTTTTAGTTTTTTTTATTTTTTTAAGTAGAGGAATATTTTAATGAAGATTAATTTTATTTAATCAAGTATTAAGCATCTTGTCTTTTTTTAAGTTTATTCACTTATTTTTTGATATGAATAAATCAATAAAAATTGGTTTCCATACAACACCCAGTGCTCATCCCAACAGGTGCCCTCCTCAGTGCCCATCACCACTTTCCCCTCCCTCCCACCCCCCATCAACCCTCAGTTTATTCTCAGTTTTTAAGAGCCTCTTATGGTTTGCCTCCCTCCCTCTCTAACTTATGTTTTCCCTTCCCTCCACCATGGTCTTCTGTTAAGTTTCTCAGGATCCACATAAGAGTGAGAACATATGATACCTGTCTTTCTCTGTATGACTTATTTCACTTATCATAACACTCTCCAAATTATGGAAAGAGCCTAAATGTCCATCAACTGATGAATGGATAAAGAAGTTGTGGTTTATATATACAATGGAATACTACTTGGCAATGAGAAAGAATGAAATATGGCCTTTTGTAACAATGTGGATGGAACAGCCAAGAATTCTTCATCCAGCATAGTTTCATTCAAAATAGAAGGAGAGATAAAGAGTTTCCCAGACAAACAAAAACTAAAGGAGTTCATGACCACTAAATCAGCCCTGTGAGAAATTTTAAGAGGGACTCTTTGAGCACAGAAAAGACAAAACAAAACAAAAAAGACCAAAAGCAACAAAGACTAGAAAGGAGCAAAGACATCACCAGAAACACCAACTCTACAGGCAACACAATAGCACTAAATTCATATCTTTCAGTACTTACTCTAAATGTCAATGGACTAAACACTCCAATCAACAGACACAGGGTATCAGAATGGATAAGAAAACAAGACCCATCTATATGCTGCTTACAGGAAGGTCATTTTAGACACAAAGGCACCTGCAGGTTGAAAGTGAGGGGATGGAGAACCACCTATCATGCTAATGGTCATCAAAAGAAAGCCAGAGTAGCCATACTTACGTCAGACAAACTAGATTTTAAGATATAGACTATAACAAACGATGAAGAATGGCATTATATCACAATTCAGGGGTATATCCACCATGAAGATCTAACAATTGTAAATGTTTATGCCCCCAAATATATAAATCAATTAATCACAAACAGAAAGAAACTCATTAATGATAATACTATAATAGTAGGGGATTTCAACACCCCACTTATAGCAATAGATCATCTAATCAGAAAATCAACAAGGAAACAATGGCTTTGAATAATACACTAGACCAGATGAACTTAACAGATATATTTAAAACCTTTAATTCTATCTTTAAAAAATAAATAAATAAAATAAAACCTTTCATTCTAAAAGAGTGGAATACACATTCTTTCCAAGTACACATAGAACATTCTCCAGAAGAGATTACAACTGGATCACAAATCAGCCCTCAACTAGTACAAAAATATTGAGATCATATTTTCAGAACACAATGCTATGAAATTAGAAGTCAACCACAAGAAAAAATTTGGAAATCTCTCACATATATGGAGGTTAAAGGACATACTACTAAAGAATGAGTTGGTTAACCAGGAAATCAAAAAGGAAATAAAATAGAACAGGAAAGCAAATGAAAGTAAATACGTGACAGTCTGAAACCTTTGGGATGCAGCAAAATCAGTACTAAGAGAAAAGTATATTGCAATACAGGTCTACCTCAAGAAGCAAGAAAGATCTCAAATACAAAACCTAAACTAAAGGAGCTAGAACAGTAACAGCAAATAAAGCCTAAAGCTAGCAGAAGAAGGGAAATAATAAAGGCTAGAGCATAAATAAATAATATAGAAACAAACAAACAAACAGAAAAACCAGTAAAATATATCAAGAAAACTAATCAAACTTATCAAAAAGAAAAGACAAAGGGCCTAATAAATAAGATCACAAATGAAAGGGAAAAAATCCCAACCAACACCTCAGAAATACAGTTATAAGAGAATATTATGAAAAAATATATGCCAGAAAACTGGGCAATCTGGAATAAATGGATAAATTCCTAGAAACATGTAAAGTACCAAAACTGAAGCAGAAAGAAATATAAAATTTGATCAGACCCATAACCAGTAAAGAAATTGAATCAAGAATCAAAAATCTCCCAACAAACAAGAATCCAGGGCCAGATGGCTTTCCAGGGAAATTCTACAAAACATATAAAGAAGAGTTAACACCTATTCTTTTGAAGCTGTTCCAAAAAATAGAAATGGAAGGAAAACTTCCAAACTCATTCTATGAGGCAAGCATTACCTTGATTACAAAACCAAATAAAGACCCCACTGAAAAGGAGAACTACAGACTAATTTCCTTGATGATAATGGATGCAAAAATTCTCAACAAGATACAACCAGATTCAACAATACATTAAACCAGATCCAACAATATATTAAATGGATTATTCACCACTATGAAGTAGGATTTATTCCTGGGATGCAGGGTTGGCTCAATAGTCACAAATTAATCAATGTGATACATCGCATTAATAAAAGAAAGGATAAGAATCACATGATTCTCTCAACAGATGCAGAAAAAGCATTTGACAAAATACAACATCCTTTACTGATAAAAAACTTTCAATAAACTAGGGATAGAAGGATCATACCTCAAGATCATAAGGGCCATATATGAAAGACCCACTGCTAATATAATCCTCAATGGAGAAAAACTGAGAGCTTTCCCTCTAAAGTGAGGAACATGACAAAGATATCCACTCTCACCACTGTTATTCAGCATAGTGTTGGAAGTCTCAGGAATCAGACAACACAAAGAAATGAAAGGCATCCAAATTAGCAATGAGAAAGTCAAACTTTCACTCTTTGCAGATGACATGATACTCTATGTGGAAAACCCAAAAGACTCCATCAAACAACTGCTAGGACTGATATATAAGTTCAGCAACGTCACAGGATATAAAATCAATGTACATAAATTGGTTGCATTTCTATATGCCAATGATGAAGCAGCAGAAAGGGAAATCAAGGACTCTCTCCCATTTATAATTGCACCAAGAACGATAAAATACCTAAAAATAAACCTAACAAAAGAGATGAAAAATATGTACACTGAAAACTATAGAAAGCTTAAGAAAGAAATTGAAAAAGACACAAAAAAAATGGAAAAGCATTCCATGTTTATGGATTGGAAGAACAAATATTGTTAAAATGTCTCTACTACTGAAAGCAATCTATATTTTCAATGTGATCCCTATCAAAATAACATCAGAATTCATCACAGAGATAGAACAAACAATTCTACAATTTGTATGGAACCAGAAAAGATCTCAAATAGCCAAAGCAATCATGAAAAAGAAAAACAAAGCTAAAGGCATCACAATTCTGAACTTTAAGCTTTATTGCAATGCTCTAATTATCAAGACAGCATGGGATTGGCACAAAAACAGACACATAGATCAATGGACTAGAATAGAGAACCCAGAAATGGACCAACAAACATATAACCAACTACTCTCTCACAAATCAGGAAAGAATATCCAGTGGAAAAAAAGACAGTCTCTTCAGCAAATGGTATTGGGAAAACTGGACAGCAACATGCAGAAGAATGAACCTGGACCACTTTCTTATACCATACACAAAAGTAAACTCAAAATGGATGAAAGACCTAAATGTAAGACAGGAAGCCATCAAAATCCAGAGGGGAAAACAGGCAGCAACTCTTTGACACTGGCCACAGCAACTTTTTACTTGTCATGTCCCCGGAAACGGGTTTAAGTGCTTGCCAATGTGGAAAACTAAGATAAATTAAAAATTAAATTCCCATTGACATGTCCTTGAAACTGGCAGAGTGACCTCCCTCTAGGAGCTCAGCTGCTTAGATGATGACACTTTGGTAGGGGCAAAAGAGAACCTTAGCTTAACATTATCCCACCTCGAGGATCCTGTAAGTCTACTTCCTTTATCTCAACTCCCCAAGATATATGCCGGCAATCATACTCCAAGTTTATGGCCCCCTGATTTACATCTGAAGGGTCTCATGACTGGGGTTTTACTAAATAGTAATAAATAGCATTTCCCTAGCAACAGCTAGCCCCTCAAGGTCCTGGAAGCCTTTCTTCCAAAATACCTTAGAGACTTACTCTATCCCTGACCTCTTCTCAACCTGAGAAAGTTACTGAGTTACCCATTGAGACCCCAGTGCAGTTCTTTCTGCCCATGGGTCCTGTCCCTGTGCTTTAATAAAATCACCTTTTTGCACCAAAGGCATCTTCAAGAATTCTTTCTTGGCTGTCGGCTCCAGACCACCCTACCATCACCCCCAAAATTTCATCAGAAATACTTAAGTAATTCAAAGGGTTGTTATTTATTTATTTATTTATTTATTGGTAATATCCTGACAAATTGCCCTAGTAACTCAAAGAAGTGAAGGAGAAAGCAGCTGTCTCACCATCCAGATATTGATTTGTTCAGATGTTTCAATGCCTGATGGTACAATAAAACCACAAAAAAAATTCTTTAAAAAAAGAATTATTAACACAGAGAAACAGACCAAGGTTTGGGTCTGAGGGAGAGCTGGTATCCTGGCCATCCAGAGAAGGGGGAGAGGGTGACAAGAATACAAGGGAAAGTCAAAGGACAGGGAGGATGTGGTGTTCACTTGGCTGGCTGCTCTTGCTCCAGTGCCCTGTGATCTAGCAGCCCCCGTGTCTCCATTGCTTCCTGTCACTCCATACTGCCCACAGCTCTGCTGAGATGGGTTCAGTAGACAGAGGCCCCTGGCCTGACTTCCACCTGCTGTGGCATCAGGGGAGTATGTGTTGCTAAGACAGAAGCTCCCCAAAAGGAAGAGATGCGTGTTTGCATGAGTGTGTGTGTGTGTGTGTGTGTGTGTGTGTGTGACACAAACATATGCAAAAAGAAGGAGAAGAAGTGGGAGCAAGCTTGCCAACCATGGCAGGGTGTTCTTGCTCCTCTGCCAGGTCCAGCTGCAGATGGAGATGGAGGAGGAGGGCTGTGGGTGTCCCCTGACCATTTAAATCCAGCCAGCCACAGAGGATCAGTGGAATCCTGCTGGGCCCTGGAGGGTGAAGAGGGGCTCTTCTTGTTCTTCCCCAGCTGAGGGATGATGGCCAGACCCTGGCAGACCCCACAACTCCTGCTGGCCATCCTGGTGGCCCTGGTGGCCCTCACCCACCAAGAAAGAAGGAAAACCTTTATGAGTGTCGAAGAAGTGCCTGTGTCAGAGCCCCATGTGATAGCCACCTTGAAGTTTGTGATCAACGACTTCAACAAGAAGAGTGATGACAAGTACAATTTCCGGATTGTGCGGGTCCTGAAGGTCCAGAAGCAGGTCAGCACAGCCCCCCTCTCCTGGTCATGCTCCTCCAAGGGGATTCTCCAAAGGGGACACCCACACAAGTGAAATTCAGCCTTGGTTAGTTTCACGTGGGCATTTTAAGAAAAACATAAATTCACTGGAATGGATGAAGTCACTTAAATGATACCTAAGACTAGGGATTCACAGATTATACCCCAATAGCCAAGTAAGCCTGCTGCCTGTTTTTGTAAGCAGTTTTATTGGTTCCCAGCCACACCATGCATGCACATATCATCCAGGACTGCTTTCGAGCTGCTGCAGCAGAGTGGAATACTTGCAACTGAGACACCATGGCCTGCGAAGCTTAAAATCTTAACTATCTAGCCCCTTTCAGACAAAGTTTACAGACTCTTACTCAAACAGTTAGCATCATTTTAGTTGTCTAAAGCGTGTCTTTGCTCAGAGATTGGTTTCTGGAGAATCTCCTTGCATGGCAAATGGAGGCATAGGTGTCAGATAGGAAGGGGAGAGAGAAGCCCACCAACTTGTCCAGGATGAGATCCTTAACCTTAGGCACCTTGCAAAGGAGTTATTGCCACCAGAATCTAAAAATAAAGGACAAGAAGTCCTTTTATCTTCTTTCCACTTGCTCCCCACAGGTTACTGACCACATGGAGTATCATGTGAACATGGAGATGCGGCGGACCACCTGTCAAAAGCTGGAGACTACTAACTGCGTGTTTCAAGAAGGGGAACTTTATAAGGTACTGGGTGAATGCACATTAACTCAGAAAGAAGTCACTGGGATTTTCTGTGCTTTTAGGATGAGGTGGGGTAGAATTATTGGGGATATATTGAAGCTTACTTGAGAAGAAAACATAGGGTTGCTCAAAGAGGAAAAGTGAAGGTAAGAGTGATCAAGATCCTGCCTGGCAGGCACTGCTCCTTTGTTGGAAGAATTGTGGGAGGTGGAAGGGGTCCAGATGGGGAAAGCCAGATGGGGGTGGCTGAGCTGAGGGGGGCAATTGGTGGCTGAGAAAAGTAATATTTTAGCAGCCAGTGGGACCTTATTGTTGCACCCAGCTAAATACCTGAACAATAGCCTGATGGGAGCACACAGTTACTGGGCTACAAGCCTCTTCCTTTCATCAAGCAGTGTTTGGGCAAATAGGAGGAGACAAGAAAATGGGTTCAGAAATATTTCAACAGGGGGTAGGTGGTGAGGAAGACAGAGGTGGTTACAAACCTGCATGTGTGTTATCTACTGAGAAGCCACCTCCCCCAAAAATGGCTTACTTCCCTAAGCATTTCATTCCCACCAAGTGTGGTCACATATGAGGGATGCTGACCTGACCATCACCACTGCAATGTGCACAGTTGGGATGGGCCCACTTGCACAAGGACCTTAAAAGTCTCAAGTCCTATAAGCCCTGAAAATCACTATGAGGATGATCATATGTCCCACCTTGCCTGAAATAGTTCTGATTTATGCCTAGCTTCTTGTAATCATTTATAGGAGCTCCGAAGGCTTACAATGTGTCCTGATCCGGTTCGTAAATTCTGTGGTCACCCTGGTTATAGTGATCTGGATGTTATCAGCACAGAAATATGTCCATCCCTTTATCACCTTCCACATAGAAATTTTTCAAAATCTAGCAAAGCAGACTTTCTTAGTTCTTCCCTGGAGAAGATCATGAAACCTATGAAAAGAATAACTGGATAGAACAGTAGAGTTAGAGGATCTCCTTGATGTGAGTGATTGAACTGGTGGAGTTGGTATTCTGATTTCCATTTTAGGAGAAATATAAGTGTTTAAGCCTCCCATCCCCTTGGCTTTCAAATGAAGAGCAAGAAAACAAAATTATACTAAGAAGTTATGTTTATTGATTTTTCATTATGGGACAAAAAGGAAGTGAAAAAGAAAAATCTTGGGAGAGAATAGGGACACGGTAAGGAGAGAGAGGGTGTGATGGGTGAATGGCTGGACAGACAAATGAAGAAAGGTACAAGGAAGGAAATATGGATGGCAATGGGTGGGTAAGTGGATGGATGGATGGATGGATGGATGGATGGATGGATGGAGCCAGAAGAGGCCAAAAAAGGGAAAGTGTGAAGTAAATAACACAATAACTAAAAATAGAGAAGAAAAAATAATCATTAGTTATTGTGACTATGGCAGGAGGGACCCTTTTCTAGTCTCCAATTTTAGACTTTTAAAATGTCTCTTTTAAAATTTTCACTTTGCATGTTGACCTTTTTTAAATATTGTTTTTGTTTTTTAGCAAATTGAGTGCTTCTACTCAGTGTTTGTTGTTCCCTGGTTTGAAAAGTACAAAATTCTGAACAAAAACTGCACCGATGGCTAGGTGTCCTGAAGCACATATCAGCAATCATACATTAAAATATCATGCAATAAGCAGTAATTCTCAATATAGAAAATAAATGTTTGTCAAACTATTATCTCAACACTCTTAATGTTTATTAGTCCACTTCCCCCCTAAACTCTTCAGCTCATAATAATGTAATCTGAAGGTATTCTGAGCTAGGATAGTTTTAGGATTCTAATGAAGTGACATAGATAATTCCTGGCCTTATAGCCTATACCTGCATGATAGGAGAACTTCAACCCCATCCTCATATCAAGTAGGAGTCTTCAGACTTTACAGTAAGTAAAAAATGAGGAGGAGGAGGAGGAGGAGGAGGAAGAGGAGAGGGAAGAAGTTCTAAGTTATTTACCTGATCAAACAAGAGATGTTTGTAAGTATGGCCTACAATGCCATCTCTTAGGGGCCCAATGAGGACTACCTCTTTTCTTGCATAATGTGTTGAATAAGTAGAAATAATACACGTATTTTTTTAAGATGAGCGTCTTTGTTACTGACAAGGATTAAGTTGGGAGATATGCATTATTTTTGCAAGAAAGTGCACTTTCTAATACCAAACTCTAATGTTATACTTACACCCCCAGCATCAGCAAAATTGGACCAGAGCAGGTTTCTTCAGAGAAAACTTCCTCTTCTAGAGTTACCAAGGAAACTGCCTGTGTGGGAAGGAGGAGGAAGGAGACTACCATGCCTACATTATTCTTCCCAGATAGAACAATCAGAATAATTCCTCCAGGAGAGATATGACTAAGGATAGAGAGAAACCAGGAATGCCATGTTAAAGGCATATGGGTGCCATATCAGCAGTGAGGAATAAGCAACTCTCCCCTCCACCCAGCCAACAGTTTGATTCAGGATTTTGAACAATATCACCAATTTCATCTCTTCACTCCACTTCCTTCATGTAGTCTCAAGGGGCTGCCAGCAGCTCACTGGGTCACATCTGTCCTCATCCTGTAGGGGAGAAAAAGATCTCATCCCCAAGAGCTGAGACAAAAGCCATGTGGTTTAATACCACTGGGGAACTCTAGGGACATTATAGGATACATAAACACACACACTCACACCTCTCTTTTTCACACACATGTGCACATGCACGTGCGCGCGCACACACACACACACACAGAGCATCACAGCATGTGTCTACCTGAAGGGAGTGAGAGTTAGGGTATTTATTGAACAGCCCCAGTCAATTATTGGGTGCAGAAAATCTCCTAGGAGGCATTAATTCCCTGGAACCCTGGGCGTGGTGTGGCTTGAGGGCAAAGCAGGCAGCCAGAGATAAAGGGGCATAGATGGGGCAATTGGAGCTTTGGAGCTGGTGTGCATAGAAAGACAAGATGTGAGAGGATAAAAGTAGGGTGCCAACAGGATACTCTTTCCACATGTGGATTGTGCACTGGGATGCAAAGTAGACACACCAATTCTCTACCAGTTGGAGATAGCTGGGAGTTTTGAAAGAATAATATGTTTGCCTTTTATGCTCCCTACCAAAGTTCTGGAGTGCTGAGGACCTTGTTTCAGGTGAGGCCCAGGTAAGATTGCCCTCCACCAACTATCCAGAAAAATGCTAACCTACAATTTACTCATCTTTAACTGAGAATAACAGTACCTATTTTGGGGTATAGTTATAAATATTAATGATGATAGTGCATGTAATTGCTTAACACAGTGCCGAACACAAAGCAAATATTTAAACAAATGTTAATGATTAGTAAGAATATTGGCATAGTAATTTAATATTAGTCATTCAACTGTCTTCTGGCATTTTAACTACTTTGTCTGAAGGCAGTGGTTATTAACCTGGGGTATAATGAAGGAAAGGTAGAACATTTGTGCCCATTGATCTTTTGGATTTCTCAGATTTCTCAGCACACAGTGTTTGTTTTAATTTTTATTTTTGAAACAATAAAAAGAAGAAAGTTACAGGATAGCACAGAGAGGTCTCTTGTACCCTTAATCTAGTTTCCTTGAATGGTTTTCCTTGCATATCTTTTGTACTTATAGAAAAATACCATAAGCAGGGTGCCTGGGTGGCTCAGTTGGTTAAGCATCTGACTCTTGATACCAGTTCAGGTTGTGATCTCACACTCATGAGATTGAGCCTGCATCAGGCTCCATGCTGAGCATGGGGTCTGCTTAATATTCTTTCTCTCATTCGCTCTCTCTCTCTCTCTCTCTCTCTCTCAATAAATAAATATAAAAAAATTAAAAATATCACAAGCAGGAGATTGACACTGATATAGTTTGCATGTGTGTTATTTTGTCATATGTGTACATTTGTGTGACTATAACCATAATCAAGATATAGAACTATTCCATCACCACAAAGATACTCTTACTAACCCTTTAGGGTCACATCTCCCTTTCCCCACCATCTGAAACTCCTGGCAACCACTAGCTTATTCTCCATCTCCTTAGTTGTGCCAGTTTTAGAATGTTATATAAATGGAATCCATACAGTATGTGACTTTTGAGATTGGTGACAATGCCCTTGGGATCCATCCAATGTGTTCTATGTTATCATGAAATACTAGTATACTAATGGTATACTCCAAAGCCACAGTTTAACTATTTTAGGATGTGTTTGTTGTTTTCAAGTTTGGAGCTATCACAAGTAAAGCTTCTGTGAACAATCATTTACAGGTTTTTGTGTGGACATAAGTTTTCATTTCTCCAGGTTAAATGCTGAGGAGTGCAATTGCTGCATCATATGGTAAAGTATATTTTAGGGTATTCTTTTTTGTGAAAAAATAAACTGCCAAACTGTTTTCCAAAAGATGTAGCACTATACACTGTCCCTCTATATCCCTGGTAATTTTCTTTACTCTGAAGTCTACTTTATCTGATATTAATATAGCTTCTCTTGGGGCGCCTGGGTGGCGCAGTCGGTTAAGCGTCCGACTTCAGCCAGGTCACAATCTCGCGGTCCGTGAGTTCGAGCCCCGCGTCAGGCTCTGGGCTGATGGCTCGGAGCCTGGAGCCTGTTTCCGATTCTGTGTCTCCCTCTCTCTCTGCCCCTCCCCCGTTCATGCTCTGTCTCTCTCTGTCCCAAAAATAAATAAACTTTGAAAAAAAAAATTAAAAAAAAAATATAGCTTCTCTTATTATGTTTGCATAATATAACTTGTTCATCCTTTCACTTTCAACCTTCTCATATCACTTTTTTTTAATTTAGTTTCTTGTAGACAGTGTATAGGTTGGGTCATGTTTTATTTAACCCACTCTACCAATATCTGTCTTTTAATAGGCTTATTTAGACCATTTACATGTAGTTTGCATATACTATTTAGTATAATTACTGATACTTAGGGCTTAAGTATTTACTTTTGTTTTTTCTTCTCTGTTTTGTCTCTATTTTCTTTATTCTACCCTCCTGTGAGTTACATGAACATTTTTTAAAGGAATTCCATTTTTATGTATCTATACTATTTTCCAGTATATCTCTCTGCATAGCTTTCTTAGTGGTTGATCTAGATATGATATTATGTATATGTAACTTGTCAGTCTACTGGTGTTGATATTTTACCACTTTAAATGAAGTATAGAAAGTTTACCTCCCTTTTATATCTTTATCATTCCTCATTTACAAATGTCCTAAATATTTCTTCTACATACGTTGGGAACCACATCAGAAAATGACATAATTTTTGTTTTAACCATCAAACATATTTTAGAAAACTCAAGAGAAAGAAAACCTATTGTATTTACCCATAGTTTTACTTTTTATGTTCTTTTCTGATGCTCCAAGAGTCCTTCTCTTATACTGCATTTCCTTTCTATTTAGGTAATTTATTTTAGCTATTATTTTAATGTAGGTCTTCTGGTGCACATTCTTGAGTTTCCCTCCATGTGGGAATGGCTTGATTTCCCTTTTATTCTTGAGGGATATTTCTGATGGATATAGGATTCTAGATTGACAGTTTTCTCTTTTAGCTCCTGAAAAACATTGCAGCACATCTGGTGTCCATGGTTTATTATGAGAAATCTGTTGTCATTCAAATTGGGTTTTTCCCCTAAAGAGAAGGTGGCTTTTCTCTCCTGTTTTCAATATTTTTTTCTCGGTATTTAAATGCCAGAAGCTTAACTCTGCCGTGTTTTAGTGTTGATTTTGGGGCGATTATCCCATTTAGGATTCACTCACTTTCTTAAATCTACAGGTTTTGATGTTTTGCCAAATTTAGGAAGTTCCTAATCATGATTTCCTCAAATCATTTTTTATCCCCCCCCTCTTCTTTTTCTGGGATTCCAATGTGTTAGATATTTTGTAATATTCATACCAATATCTGAGGCTTTGTTCACTTCTATTTGGTCAACTTTCTCACTGTTCAGATTGGGTAGTTTCCACTATTCTCACTTCCAGTTCACTTATTTTTCCTCTATTCCTTCCATTCCACTGGTGAGCCCACCCATTTAATTTTGTATTTCAGTTATTTTAGTTTTCAATTCTAATGTTTCCAATTGTTTTTTCTTTACATCTTCTGTCTCTGTGAAGAGATTGTCTATATCTTTGCTGGGACTTCCCATTTGTTCATTTGTTTGAAGCATATTGATAATTGGTTATTGAAGCACTTTGATGACTGCTTTAAAATCCTTATCAGATGATTTTAAGATCTGTGTCATTTCTATGTTGCCATCTGTTCATTGCCTTTTCTCATTTAAGTTGACATTTCCCTCATTCTTAGTAGGACAAGTGATTTTCTATTAAAACCTGGGTGTTTTCATACTGTACCTCTGGATCTCACTTATATCTCTCTTAGCAAACCTTGACAGTGCTCTGAAGGAAAAAGAGACAACACCTCACCACTTCCAGGTGGAGACTGAAGGTCAGGTTGAAACAGGTGTGGGGAACCCTCATCACAGCTGGATGTGTAGGAGTTCAGCCTGCATGCACCCTGACCTCTGTTGGGGTGACTCTGACTCTCACTGGAAAGGGCAAGGGTGTCTCATCACTACTCCCCACATGTCTCTTCTCACACTAGCTCAGTGGGGAGAAACAGAAGTCTAGGCTCTCCACGTGGCCTCCAGTATCACCACAGGATGTGTGGGGCTTGTTGATACTCAATGGGGTGAAATTCCTGGCACCTTACTTGGCTTTCTCTGACTCCATTTCAACATGAGTATTGGGATCCTCATTAAAGTCTCAAGAGGGTGAAAACCTATGTTCCCTACTCAGCCTTTGCTGGGAATGAGAAGATTAGGGGAGCCTCATTTTTTTTACTGTGGTGTTTGTCTGGAGTAAAGCACTTATGACTAAATGCTCTCTTTCCTGATGGGCTGCCCCACATTGGTCCTTTGGCTACAGAGAGAAAGCTTTTGCTGAGGCATTTTTATCTTCACATGTTGTCATTTCCAGGTTTTCAGCTTCTTCATCTCTAAGTCTGAGATATGAAGCAAAAAGGAAATCCAGTGTATTATCCTCCTCTAGCTGCTGTAACAAATTTCCACAAACTTGGTGACTTCAAACTGTAGAAACTTTTCTTACATAGTTCTGGAGCCACAAAGTCTGAAGTCAAAGGTGTTGGCAGGGCTGTGCTTCCTCCAGAGGCTCTAGGAGAGAATCTGTTCCTTGCTTCTTCCAGCCTCTGGTGGCTGCTGGCTTTCCTGGGCTGCGCCCACATCACTACCCTCTGCCTCTGTCTTCACACACTTTCTCCTCCATGTGTCTCTGCTAAATCTTCCTCTGCTTCTCTATTATAAGGAAACCTCTTTTGGGTCTCTTAGACATCAGGACCTAGACTCCGACTCCTATTACAAAGGCATAACTTGTGCCTGTCCTTCGTAGCTGCCATTTATAAAAAAGCAAGGCAGATGGGTGGAGCAGGGAGAGTTCACTTTAAAAAGTTCACTTTAAAAATTAGCCATAAAAGGGGCGCCTGGGTGGCGCAGTCGGTTAAGCGTCCGACTTCAGCCAGGTCACAATCTCGCGGTCCGTGAGTTCGAGCCCCGCGTCAGGCTCTGGGCTGATGGCTCAGAGCCTGGAGCCTGTTTCCGATTCTGTGTCTCCCTCTCTCTCTGCCCCTCCCCCGTTCATGCTTTCTCTCTCTCTGTTCCAAAAATAAATAAACATTGAAAAAAAAATTAAAAAAAAAAAACAAAACGAAACATTAAAAAAAAAAAATTAGCCATAAAGCTTGGTAACATATTATCAAAAGAATAAAGTGTCATTTGAAATTACATAAAATAAAGATACAAATTAACTGGGGCGCCTGGGTGGCGCAGTCGGTTAAGCGTCCGACTTCAGCCAGGTCACGATCTCGCGGTTCCGTGAGTTCGAGCCCCGCGTCGGGCTCTGGGCTGATGGCTCAGAGCCTGGAGCCTGTTTCCGATTCTGTGTCTCCCTCTCTCTCTGCCCCTCCCCCGTTCATGCTCTGTCTCTCTCTGTCCCAAAAATAAATAAACGTTGAAAAAAAAAATTTTTTTTAAAAAAAGATACAAATTAACTAAAAAAGCCATATAACTAAAATGTATTTTAAAAAGTAAGAACTTAGAACTTGAACAAGGTTTAAATCAATAATTAAGTAACATTAGAGAGGTAAATTAAGTAAAAAAAATCACAAATGTTTTTAAAACTCTTGAGTAAATTAGCTAATGTTTGGATGCACACTTCTGCTATTGTCCACCAATTCCACCCTTAGGTGTGTACCCAACAGAAACACATGCATATGTCCACCATTAGACAGGAGCATGCTTGTTCATTCTTAATAGCTATTATTCTTAGAAGTTAGAAACTACCATAAAGTTCATTATAAGTAGAATTGATAAATACAGTTAGGTATATTCACACAATAGTATTCTACCCAATTTTAAAGTGAACTACAATTACACACAACGTGAATGAATTCAGAAATATGTTGAGTGAAAAAAAAATCCAAAACATAAGAATATATACTGTATGATTCCATTTGTAAAAATTCAACAAACGAACCAAATTCAGCTAGGATGGCAGGATCTGGAGAGAGGCTATTCACATGTAAGATGGAGGTGAGAGTTGCCATTTCATAGGATTGTCATGATAACCAAATGAGAAAGTGAGGAGAGGAGGCCCATGCCAGGCACCCACTCAGCCCTTAATGACATTAGATTTGCAGAGCTGGATGCTCTGGGCTTCTCTCTTGCATGAGAATTTCCCCACCTTTAACACTGCACCTCCACTCTCCCTTCTCCCTGAAGCCTCTCAGGTGAATTTGAAGTTCTAGTTTGTATGTTAACTCTTCCCCTTTGGAAATATTCTCTCAAGTTGCCATTATGAGTGTGCTGATGGGCATGGTCCCTGAGGAAGCTCTCAGCCCACATCTGCTCCCCATTTCTGATCCAGTGTAGAGCTACTCTGCTCAACTGAGTCACATGAGGGAAGACCCCATAAGTCTCATTCCACCGGCATTGAGCACATGGGAGGCTCAGGAACTCTCTGTGAAGGAAAGAGTTCACACAGCCAGTCAAGACTGCTGTCCTTGGAAAGGCCCACTTGTAAAGTTGGCCTTGGTTGGAGTGTCAGAACCTGGATGGTAAACAGTTCCCTACACTGATACAAAACTTTCCCCAAGTAATGAGAGGACCTCATGTGTCTACACTGTTTGTACAATGTGATTTATGCCACACACCTGCTTTTCTTCTGGAAGTCTGAAGTTTGGACACATGCTAGGCAGAGACTCCCTGTGTGTGCACTCCAGGGAAAATCTGTGGCACTCAGTCTCTGCTGAGCTTCCCTGGGAAACACATTTTACACATGTTATCACAACTCACTGCTGGAGAATTAAGTGCATTCATGTGATTTCATCAGGAGAGGACTCTGGAAACCTGCATCTAGTTCCCCAAAATTTCTCCCCATCAGCCTTTTCTCTCTGCTGGTTTTGTCTTGTATCCTTTCACTGTAATAAGCCATAGCTATGAGTACAACTGTATGCTGTGTCCTGGGGGTCCTCCTACTGAGTTACTGGACTAGTGAACTTGGGGACCTCAGCCACACTCACAAAGATGTGCAAGTCACCGAGAGTGTGGGGAAGAAACAGAGATCCTGCAAGCTCAGGCCAGAGGTCAGGATGTGCCAGAATCACAACTCTCAGAGATATGTGCCAAAGTTGAAAAACTACGTGTTTCTTCCAAAGAGCTAACAGCCTTCTGTTCAAATTGTACCAGCCCCCTAAAGGCCACTGAACGTGTGCATGAGTGAGTGTGAGTGTGTAAGCATATGAGTGTGTGCATGAGTGTGGGTGTGTGAGACTGCATATGTGTAAGTGTGCCTGTGTCTGCATGCATTGTGAGTACACATGCATGTATGTGACTGTGTGCAAGTGTGAGTGGGTGTGTGGAGACCCTGCTAAGAGGGAATGAGGCCTTTCAGAAGTCTAATAGAAAGTGCACAGGTGGCCATCTAAGTTTTCATCAAAGATCTTTGCACCGATACATTCAAGCCTCCAGACAGGAGTTGTTCCAGAGTTGGTAGTAGTTCATCCAGGGAACAGTGTACACCAAAAAATCACAAATGAAACTCTGTGGAAGGAGAAAGAAAACCACTTTTTGAAGGTAAACAAAAAGCTTTTGCCCTCGCCCCAAGCCCTTGTCTGGGGAGTCTGGACCAGTCACTGTTATCTGCACACTGACCACATGGGTGGGGGTATCTGCTCACAGTCATGTTGTGGGGCGGAGTGGGGCCAGCCTGAACAGGGATTTCACCATGGGTGCTCCTTGCCCAGTTACTTGGGACCTGGAACAGGTGTGCCTGGCGCTTGCAGCCCAGTAGGACATGGGGATGAGGTCTGTGCAGGACATCAGTCCTCCTGCACCTGCATTCAGGCACAGAGGGTTCCTCATGTCTGCCAGCATGCAGGTGGTATCACCAGGAGGAACTGGGAAAAGGCAGAAAAGATGGGCAGAGGTTGGAAGATGAGACGGAAACTAGACAATCTTCAGGGACCTGGAGAGTGTGAGCCAAGACAGAGTAAATCGCCAGGGAAAGTAAACCACTTCCACTTGAGGACCAGGATGGGACTAGGAGAGGAGACAGAAGGCCTGTGGCCAAAGCTGTACGAGCTGCAGGTGGGGAGACTGCGCATTCTTCCTCCCACCTCTGAGCACCTCCAGTGGCATCAGGAGACCCTCAGGCTATCCCTCACCCTGCCCATATCCACATAGCTGGAAAAGCTGTCAATGTCCAATTCTGGTCTACTTTTAAGATTTTTACTTTTCCCCCTTTGATCAGAAGGCCCTGCCACCACACACCTTTTTCAGCTTTTTTTTGTTTTGAATGGGGCATGAATGGTTTCTTGTGCCATTCCTCTCACATTTGGTCCGGCTAATCTTCACAGTGACCATATACTCCACTCCAGTCGTCAGCTACCAAGAAATAGTGCCACTATTAGTATTGACTCCAAGCATCCAGTTGCTGGACCTCTCCAAGTAAGGCTAGGATGAGATAAAGCCCCAGGAACCACAGCCCCTCTTCCCAGAGGTCATCCACCAAAAGCATGGCTCCCTCTTCAAGTCAGCATGGCCTCTGCCAATCCCCAGCATGTGCAGAGCCCTGCCCCTTGCTCTGGACCAGTTTCACTGCTACAGCCACAGATGGCTTCTCACCTATCTCCCTTGCATCCCCAGGATGAGGGAGGCAAGACACGGAGCTTGGCTGCCAGCAGTCCCAGAATACCCACCACATCTGTGCACGTGATCCTCAGAATACCTACAGGTGCATCTTGTCTCAGCTTCATCCATGTTCTTCCTCCCTACTCTCCTTCCCAACCAACCTGAATGGAAGTTTAGCAACAGAGCTGAAAAACACAGGCTTAGGAACTGAACTGATTTGGGGCCTTCATTCCCCACCTACTAACACTTTGCCTTTGAGCAAATGCCCAGCAGCCTCCAATTCTTCAACTACAGAGTCCAGATAATTGTGACTGCTCAAGGAGTTGTTGCCTAGGCTAAAGAGAAGCATGATTCTTGCTGAATGCACAAAGAAAATTTTAAAATAACTTATTATGAATTATTAAATATTTTAGCAAAGTGTGGGGAACATTACTCTGAAGCAGCAATGGAGTTGGGGAAAGCAACAGAAGATAACAGAATTGTGCTACAGTTCTGGCTTTAACCCCTGCCAACTCTATCTCCTTGGCCAAGCCCTGCCACCTCCCTCAGTTTTCTCATCTAGAGAATGGGGAGAAGAGTGAATGTGTAAACCATGGAGAACACACACCAGGGTTATTCCCAGCTGTTGGGATCTGTCTTCTTGTGCTCATGTTCAAGTGTCAGGCTGTGAGGACACAGGCAGGGAGTCTGGGAAAAGTGGAGTCAAGTGTCAGGCAGAGAGGCTGGGAAAGCCCTTTGTGGCAGGGAGGACCCACAACCTGAAATGAAACTCTAATCAATGCTTTGGTGAGTCATGTTCTCTGTTGGAAATAGCTGGATCCCTCAAGTCAATGTACAGGATAGAGATCTCTGCCTGGGGGAGGGGAGAAACTCCTGGAAGTTCCCTGCTTCCTTGTCCCAGTGTTGGGTCAAACCAAAGGAGAAGCCTTGGCACTCTCCCAGGTGGGTGGAAGTGGAAGGAGAGTGTGCCCACACTGCCCCTGGAGGAAACTGTCCTCAGAAAAGCGCAGGGTGGTTGTAGGGGAAGGAGGCCCGAGGGTAGTGTTGGCATCCTGGTTCCACCATCTGCTACTGGAAGAACTTCCAGATGCAGGGCTCCAAGCTCTTCATCAAAGGACAGTTCCATCCAGACATTGGCATCCTTCAGGGCTTTCACATGGACCTTCATCATGCTCTGTATGTATGAAAAATCTAAAACACTGGCCATGAATTTTACTAACATTGCAGTGTGCAGGGTGCCTGGGTGGCTCAGTCGGTTAAGTGTCAGCTCAAGTCATGATCTCATGGTTTGTGAGTTTGATCCCCAAGTCAGGCTCTGTGCTGACAGCTCAGAGCCTGGAGCCTGCTTCGGATTCTGTGTCTCCCTCTCTCTCTGCCCATCTCCTGCTCATGCTCAGTCTCTCTCTGTCTCTCAAAAAAAAAAATGTTAAAAAAAATTTAACATTTCAGTGTGCAAAATGTTTTCTTATTTATTATTAGACTGCACTGCTAGATAATAAGAAGAATGATCAAGTAAGACAATTATTTTCATGAGTGCTGCTTCACTCATTCTGCCCACTTGCAGGTGAAGAAACTGAGGCCTGGAGAGTATGGGTGGCATTTGACCAAGATCCCACAATTAGGAGGACCTAGAGCCTGGGTGCAGGCAGCCCACCAGGCCCACCTCCTATACCCCTCTGTAAGGTATTAGGACAGAGGTAATCATGTGGTAAAAGGACCCTTAACCCAGGTCACTGCCACCAAGGGGCACACACATGCTGTTCTTTCATCCATCTGAATGACATCAGAAGTTTGCTCATAAACTATTCTTTTAGAGTTAACTGTTAATAATAATGGGCTGACTCCACAAGACAGGCCTTCTGGGATTCCCAATTTGGCAAGATCTTTGGTCAACAGCCACCACCTTGTGGCCAAAGTCACTTCAGTGTTCTTGGTCCTGATAAGCACCACCTTGGGGCAAAAGTATGTGACTGAAACAGGGACAGGCTGATGTCCACACACTATGATGTCAGGCATGCTTTGTGTCACACTAACACTGCCCAACCCTCTCTGTTCCCCACCCTTGCTGGTTCCTCCTGTTCCCACTGCCCCTCTCTCTGGCCAGAGACCTTTTCTCCTGTCAATCTTTTTTTTCCAAATTGTATTAATTGAACTAAAATGTGCTATTGTCTCTGCCCTCACTTACATATAGTTTACCATGTAAATTTGAGGGACAGTTGGACCCACAAAAGTGGTCTTCAAATAACTTTTTTTCTCTCTCATTCCCAATTAATATATTTCAGAGAAGCTTTGTATTCAAAACACATAAAAAGAGAAATGATCTGGTTGAAGCCTATCCCTCACTCCTCCTCTTCCCTCCACCCAAAAAACCCTCTGTACAATTTCGGATTTCTGTACAATACAGCTAGAAATTCCAAACTCTACAGCCCTGAGAATTGAAAAACTATTGTTGAGGGGGAACCTATAGAGAATATTTATATTTTAACAAAGCATACCATTAAAAGAAACAAAATCATCCTCATTTGCTGTCACTCTGGCAGGACTAATTTCAGAATTAAAAAGGCAATTCTTCCCAAGGAAGAATAGTTGAGAACCTCAGGGGCCATCTTTACTTTAGACCAAGAGTGACAGAGTTTCATTCCAGTCCTCAGGCTGGCATTTCAAAAGCATTGCTAAGGCAGTTCTGGGGTCCAAACAACTGCAAAGCATGCTCATCCTAAGTGAAGCCTCCCCCTGCCTTGGTGAAACCATCACTTGGTTCTCTCTGGGAGCCATACCATGTCCCCGCATATCCAAATGGGCACTGCCCATATCCAGAGAAACCGAGGCACAAACCTGCATCTGACTTCGAAGTAGCTTGTCAACTTGAAATAAGTAGGTGTCATTGCTAGCATTGTTGTAGGTTTCAATGAAGAACTTGAGGGTTGAATTCATGTTTTTCACGCTCGTGGACTTCTCCTGGAAGCCTTCCCACCTTTGAAAGTGACCCAGCCTGGCTGCCAGGACGAGAGCAGCCAACAGCAACAGAGGATTCCTCCAGCATCCAACACCCATCTCACAGCCTCAGAAATCTCCTATCCGCTGCACCTGCCAGGGCGGGCTGGGGCCAGGCTGTAACTCGCTCACCCTCCTACAGCAGTCTTCACCAAGTGGGCTTTCCCAGGTTAAATGGAGATTGAGAACCCAACCTCGTCTTTCAAGGCTCTACCATAATCTGACCAAAGGACCAAACCGTGGTGCTCCTGGGTGGCTCTGTTGGTTGAGCATTAGACTCTTGATTTTGGCTCAGGTCATAATCTCTCAATTCATGAGATTGAGCCCATGACAGGCTCTGTGCTGATGGTGTGAAACATGCTTGGGATTCTCCCCCTCTCTCTGCCCCTCCCCTGCTTGCATGCATGCATGTGCTCTCTCTCTCTCTCTCGCTCTCTCTCTCTCTCTCTCTCTCTCTCAATAAACAAACATTAAAGGAAAAACAAAAGGACCAACCCATGAAATCTCCCTGGGTGGTTGCCCAATTCACTCTCAGGTCCATACATTTTCCACATATTTATGACACCAGCTTGGTTCCCTTAGTTATTCAGACAAGCATAATTTCTAAACACCTTGCCAAAATGGGCAAGACCCTCTCCCTACCCTCACATCTATTGAGGAATAAAGCCCCCAAAACAGAGCCTTACAGTGCTATGCAGTAAGAAGCATATTGGACAGAGAAGTTCCAGTTGTGGAAATTGGGGAAGGCTTATAGAGAAGGTAATATTTGAACTGGAATATGAGGAATCAGGGACATGGGACAGGGCATGATACATTCTATTTACCTTCTGTGGGCTCTACCTGTCTAACCTGGCCATCAACTATTCCCTGTGTCTCCTTTAGGGACAGGTTCTCTTTACTAACCTGCCACCTTTCTCACCACAGATTTCTGGCTGCTGGATCCCACTGTGCCTGCAGGCCCTGGCACCAGCTCTTGCTATATTGGTGTGACTCCAACAGAGCTTTGTGAGGTAATCTTGGCCTCCCTGTGAGGGAGGAATAAACCCTGATCCTTATTCACAGATTAATCATGTGGCCCCCTGAAGGTTAGGTGCTACTTATGTCAAGCAAGAAAAATTCTCCTCTACCCTCTTTGGGTCTCTGGCTGGGCCTTAGAATTAACTAGCAGGAGAAAAACATGGTTTAATTGACCTTTTATATATACATGGGAAACTTCACAAGAGAATGAGGATGTGAAGTGGCCAGAACAAGAAGCTTGCATACCCTGTAGACAAGGAAATAATAAATGTGTGAAGAATTAACAAGACAATGGAGTTGAGACTAGGGGTAATAAATGGTGAAGAAGTTATAAGGCTTGTTTATACAGGCTTCTTGACCCTGAATTCCGTGTCTCCAGAGAAAAGGATGACCTCCATGTCCATGTACCAGGAGGGTGTCTTTCACATGAGAGGTTTGTCTCCTATTTTCAAGGAAGGAGGGCTAAGGAGGGGGTCAGAGTATCCTTCCTGCTTCACCGTTTCCTAAAACTCCTTTGTCTTAAAATCTTCAATGCGCCAAGGTGCCATATTTTGGCATAGTATGTCCTGAACCCCATCACCTGCACTCAGAAGGCTGTAATAGCTTCCTATTCTAAAAACTTTTGTTAAGGTGGGACCCTAAATGGGATCCTGAGGGAAAAAAAAAAAATAGTGGGACAATTGAAATGTGAAGAAAGTCTGTAGATCAGTTCATAGCATTGCACCAATGTTAACTTTCTAGTTTTTACCATTTCACTGTAGTTACAAAAGATGCTAACATTTGGGAAAGTGGGATGAAGTGTATATAACAAAATTCACACAACTTTTGTTGCCTTTTTCTAAGTCTGAAATTATTTCAAATAAAGGTTAAAATGTTCAAAAATAAATAGGACCTGTCTTTGAGAAGCAGCACCACCTAGCAGTCCAACTCTCCTGGGTTCAGATCCCTTGCTAGGTGACTCTAGGAGAGGCAATTAATCTCTGAGTCTCAGTTTCTTCATCTATAATATGAGAATGGGGAAAACTACTAATCTTGGTTTGTGGTGGAGACTAAATCCATGTAGCAAACAACCTGTTCCCAGGTCAGGCATCAGTCAGTGCTCAGAAACATCCTCTGGGTGATTCTTTCATGACTCCGAACCCAAACGCTGAAGCCCATAGTGATTCGCATGCCAACTGCCCTGGAACACAGACCACCTAGTGAAAATCCTACTAGACATGTTATGACATCCTCCCCTGACCCTCAGAGGCTGCCTTGTAGGACTTGCCCAGCTGATGGAGGTGTCTGCTTTGGAACACTCTGACCCAGAGCTGCAGGAGTGCCATTGTCAAATAGATACATAAGGATTCTGAGTAATATGTGTGAGTATTCAGACCTGGACAAGGGCAGCCTGTCCTGGAAACCTGAGATATGCCCATCAGACCATGGACCTGAGGAAGGAAAAGTAACATTCATTGGGCTATATTAAAAAATATAAGAAGATGGGGCTAAATACATTTAAAAAATGATCTACTTATAGAAATATGCACCTTGGTCATGTCCATAAAGTAAGAGAAAAATGAGTCCCCAGTAATTTCCATGGAATAAGAAAAAAATATCTAGACGCTGGTGATATCCATAGAATAAAACAGAAAACAGGGATCTTTTCTGTAATTTCTGGAGTTCTTTGACTTATAGCAGCATAAATCCAATCTCCACCAGTCTCCACATGGCCTTCTTTTCTGTCTCTTTGTCTCAGATTTCTCCCTTCTTTCCCTTAAGAATACCAGTCATTGGATTTGGGACCTACCCTAAATCCAAATGATCTCATCTTAAGGTCCTTAATTAGGCCTGCAAAGACTCTATATCCAAATAAGTTCACATTCATGAGTAGTAGGGGCTAGGATTTGCACATATATTTTTGGGGACCACAGTTCACCCCACTAAAATTTCCACCAAATAAGAGAAATTTGGGAGTATGGACGTGTCCATGTGTATTAGTTTCCCATGGTTTTGTAACAAATTACCTCGATATTGGTGGTTTAAAACCACAGAAATGTATTATCTTACCATTCTGGAGGCCAGAAATCTGAAGTCATTTTCACTAGACCAAAATCAAGGTGTTGACTGGGTTGAACTCCCTCCAGAGGCTCTGGGGGAAAATCCACTGGATGCTACTATTCCTTGGCTTATGGCCACATCACCCCAGTCTCTACTTCTGTGAGCATATGACCTCCTTCTCTTCTGTCTGCCTCCCTTTTATAAGGAAATATGGATGGCATTTAAGACCCACCTGAAAAATCCCGAATGATCTGTCTCAAGATCTTGAACTCAATCACATCTGTAAAGTCCTTCTTTACCATGTAAGACAATGCTCACAAGCTCCAGGAGTTAGGATCTGGACATCTTACAGTGGGTTATTATTCATCTCTCCACATCATGGATTCAGGGAAAATAGGAGGGGTGATTATTTCCCTGGAAGGAGGGAGAACAGCGGCCCTGGTGATGCCCCTGGAGAAGGGAAAAATGAAAATAAACACATCCATGGAAATGGAGGGAAATAGGAGGCCTCATCAATTCTATGCTTAATGTCCATGGAGTAAGTGAAAAATAGGGGATCTGATAATACCCATGGGATAAGATGAAGATAGGGGACCAGCATTATATCGATGGATCAGAGGAAAAATACAGGAGGACAAATGATTTCCATAGATTGAGGGGGAAATGGTGGTTTTGGTTATGTCCATGGAATGAAGAGAAAATAGGATTCCAATAATGCTTGTGGTGTAAGGGATAAGCAGGAGATTTGGTTAAAATCACAGAATAAAGAGTAAAAAATTGCCTGGCTATATCCAGAATAGACCGCAAGAAAATACAGCAGTATAATGCCCATAAAGTGAGGGGGAAATGGAGGACCCTAGTCATGTCCATAGAATATGGTGAAAATAAGGGGCCTGAAAATGTTCATGAATTAAGATAAAAACACTGAGCCTGATAAATCCATGGAAAAGGAAACTATTAGGCTTGATTATATCCATGCAATGAGGAGAAAATACAGTGCTGAGCATGTCCCTGTAACATGGGAAAGTAGGGGACCTCATTATATCAATAGAATAGGGGAAAAGCAGAGTTCCTTGGCCATATCTATGGAATAAAAGGAAAATAGGCAGCCCCATCGTGTCCATATAAAAAGAAAAAAATAGAGATAGTGACTATGTCTATGTAGTGAGGGGAATATAGGGACCCTGGCCATGTCCATGGAATGTGAGTATGCAAAAGATAGGAAACAGGGAACCTGGTATGTCCATGCATGAAGAAGAAAATAGGAAACCTAATAGTGTCTGTGAAACAGGGAAGGGCATGGGGGTCTCACTCTTTCCCATGGAGTAAAGGGAAAATAGAAGCCCTAGATGTCCAGGAATAAGAAGAAAATTGGAAAGATGGCCATGTCCATGGAATAAGGGGAAAACATGTGACCTGGTTAAGTCTATGAAAGTCTATAAGGAAGAAATGACAGGGAATGATTATATCTATTTAATAGGGGGACACAGGGAGCCTGGTCATGTCCAAGGAATTAGAGAAAAGTAGGGTTTCTAGATATTTCCATGAAAAAGGGAAAGTAGGTAACAAGGAAAAACTCAGCTTCCCACCTGGGTAAGGAAAATGCCAGCTCTTCCCTATGGTCTTTTTCTCCCATGAGTATCATTTTCCATCTTGCAAAATATACTTTCTGACATTTCTGGCTGCCAAATATGTGGGGGTTTTCCACACAACAAGCAATTCTCTCCAACACTAGTCCACTCTGCCTGTAAACAGGTGAAGGAATCAGTCTTACAAGATTGCCCCACCATCACCACCACCTTCAGATGCCAGGTGCAATTCCAGGTTGTCAGCTATGCTTCTGACCAACTTCCTATAAACCTGACGTTCCCATGGCCCACTTTTGGGTTCAATTAATCTCCTAGTCTGGTTCATAGAACTCAGGGAAACACTTTTACCAGTTACCTTATAAAAGGATATGACAAAGGATATAGATGAACATCCAGATGGAAGGAAGGTATAAGGCAAGGTATTTGGGAAGGCTTCCATGCCCTATCTTTGAGGGCAACTCTCCTGGTACCTTCACATGATGACCAACCTGGAAGCTCTCCAAACCCTATATTTTAGGGATTTTATGGAGGCTTAATCATGTAGGCATGATCTATCACTGACTCCATTTTTAGCCCTTCTCCCTTCTCAAGAGAGTGGGGGACAGGACTAAAAATTCCAAGTTTCTAAACATGGGTTGTTCTGTATGATGGCCAGCCTCCATCCAGGAACCCATCTAAAGTCACCTCATTAGAACAAAAGGCACTCCTATCACCTAGGAAATACAAAAATTTCAGGAGCTCTATGCCAGGAACCAGGGTTAAAGACCAAATATTAGAACAAAAGATGCTCTTAGTTCTCTTACCACTTAGGAAATTACAAGAGTTTCAGTCCTGTGCCAGAACCAGAGGCAGACACCAATATATATATTTTTTCTATTTTCTATTAAACAGGAAACTTGATTATGTCCATGAATAATGGGGAGGTAGAGGTCCTGGCTCTATATATGCCTGGTCATGTCCACTAAACAAGGAGACAATAGAGAATCTATTTACTTTCATCAAATAATAGGAAATTGTGTTGCCTGGTTACAGCTGTGGGAGAAGAGGAACTAGGGACCCTGATTTTTTTCCATGGAATAAAGGTACATTAGGGGCACCTGAGTGGCTCAGTCAGTTAAACACCTGACTCTTGATCTCAGCTCAGGCCTTGATCTCAGGGACGTGAGTTTGAGCCCCACATTGGGTTCTGCGCTGGCAGCACAGAGCCTGCTTGAGATCCTCTCTCTTTCCCTCACTCTCTGCCCTTCCCTCCCTCACTCTGTCTCTGTCTCTCTCAAAATAAACAAATAAACTTAAAAAAAAAATTAAATATAAAAAGCAAAGAAAAGACTGGCCTTATCCAGAGCCACAGAGGGGCAAGTATGAGAAGATTGAGGCCTGAACCTCAGCCCCTCCCACCTTCCTGGGCCCAGGCCACCTTCTCATTTGCTGCTGCACGATCCAGAGGAAAACAGTCAACCTTGTTAGTAGTTGGTGCTTAAGAAAGAATAAGCATCTTTCCAAGAACCCAGAACACCTGGCCTTTTGAGTCACAGGATGAACCTGGTAGCAGTGCCACTGCTGGAGCAGTCATAGTGGCAAGTGCATGGAATTTGTCTTCCATCAGCCTACAGCTGCGTGGTTTGTGGGTGACATGGTGGGAATGTATGGGGAGCTATCTGTGAACTGCACAACTTCCTGGTTTTGTCTATTGCCAACCAGGCTTGGAAATTCTTTGTCAGGCTGCTCCCAGGGAAAAATTATCAGGAAATAGAGGGAGAATGTGTCTTATCACTGCAGACAGTAAGGTTCTGCTTGTGTGGGCTGAGGAGTTTGGAAATGGGGAGTTTCCTGGCTGTGGTTTTTAATCCATTCCTCCATCTTATCATTCCTGACCCTCCACCCCAGATGAACTTCTTAGGCTCCTCCTTGATCCCAACTCCCTTGGGCTGGCATAGACCACTCATCAGCCTGGTCAAAACATTGTTCATCATGATATGCTTCTGACTGGAAACCTGAAGTGTAGTGCCACTGCTCCCCAAAGCAGGAAGGGACCTGGATGTCATCTAGCAGGTGAGAATCCATGCCCTAGGATGCCAGGCATGTTCCAGGACAGATAGCCAAGTAGACCATCCCCTACCCAGCCAGGCTGAGTCCAGACATCCAGGCTGGTCAGTTCTGTTCTCACTGTGGAGTCTGGAGCTGCTATGAGGGGTCGGAGAGATGCAGAGCAGAGTCAGATGTGAGGCAGCCCTTCCACTGTTGCTTGGCAGCTGCTTTACCTTCTGAGTCTCAGTTTCCTCATCTGTAAAATTCATATAATAGTAAATACATCAGATTATTGTAAAAGGTGCAGAAGTGCCTGGTATAGTGCCTGGCACACAGGGCCATGTTGACTATTTCAAGAAGGGGAAACCTCCTCCAAGAAGCCATGGAGGTGCAGCAGGTAGAACTTCCCTGGGGCTCCAGGCTATTTTCTGTGATCTCTCCCCTCCTGCCCTCTCTCTATCCCTGTCACCATTGACATCATAGGGGCTGAGAGAAGATGATGTGACAACTCTCAGAGAACAAATATGCCCTTGTAAATAGCAGGGTTGATCTCATTTGGGTTCTTCTCCCACCTTATTTCATTCATTCATTCATTCATTCATTCATTCAAGCACTGTTTGATAAACTCTTCTTTGTCCTGCTCTCAACCAGCTGCTGACCTGGATATTACCCTGACAAGAAGCAAATCTATTTGAGACCCACCCTGTCACCAGAAACCCTTCAAAGCCATCCCAGCAAGGAGCAATCTGCCGTCTGGGTACCTGTTTGAGTACTCTCCCAAGGGAAGCTGCAAGAAAGCATTGCCCAGGCTACCAGCAGCAGCCCCCACTGCAGCCCTGAGCCCCTGAGCCCTCATCCTGGGGCTGCAGCAGAAGGACGTGGCTGATATTGGCTGGAGATGCCCGCTGGTCCTGGGGAGCAGGCCAGCAGCAGGCACAGAATGCCAACAATGACAAGGTGGTACTACAGATGGCTCAGAGCTGGCATTGCCCCAAAAGGCTCAGTGTACATTTTCTCTTTCCAGACAAGGAAACCTGAGAAGCCACGAGGCTCAGAATGTCAGAGATGTCACAAGAGACAGAACATTCTCACTGTCTCTGTAGGATCTCCACCTGGGGAGGAGGCAGGCCATTATCCTTCATGCAGCCTTTGGTCTCATTTCTTTTTCTTTTTTTTTTTTATTTTTAAGTTTATTTATTTATTTGGAGAGAGAGAGCATGGGCAGGGGATGGCCAGGGAGAGAGAGGGAGAGACAGAATCTCAGGCAGGCTCTGTACTGTCAGCACAGAGCCTGACACGGGGCCTGAACTCAGAACTGTGAGATCATGACCTGAGCCGAGATCAAGAGTCAGACACTTAACTGACTGAGCCACCTAGGAGCCCTACTTTTGTTGTCCTTTCTGCAGCTGTTTTCACTTGTGCAGCATTAGTTTACCAGCTCCTTAGCAGGCTATGCCATTTAAGTAACCATCACGTCTCATTTCGAAAGCAAATAAAAGGCATGCAGGCTCTGCAGACTGTTGTGCTCCAGCTTCTGGTCTCCTGCTCTACTGCTGTTTTCCATGAGCACTCCACCATCTTCTGACACAACAAGCAGCCAATGCTGAAGCAGGCCAAAACTTTGTTGTAACCTTCAAGTCTTCAAGTTCAAGTCCTTTGCTCATCTTTTCTATTTGGTTGTTTGCCTTCCATTGATTTGTAGGATTTATTTATCCTTAGTAATAATTATTTTGGGGTTTATTTACTGTAAATATCTTTTTCTGGGTTGTGGTTTTGTCTTTTCATTTCAGTTATGCTATGTTAGTGAAAAGAAATCCTTAATCTTAATGGAGTGGATGTATTGATTTTTTTCTCTTATGGTTTGCAATTTTGATGTCTCATTTAGGAAATCAAGGTCATGAAGCTACTTTCCTGTATTTTCATTTAAAACTTCTAAAAGTTTTCACCTGAAACTCATGTGACATTGTCAACTATACTTCAATTTAAAAAAAGCAAAAAATTCTAAAAGTTTTAAAGTTAAGCATTTCACACTTATGTCCATAACCATTAATATTTTTTGTGCATGGTGTGTTTGCTAATATCTTGTTCAGAATCCTTTTATCCATGTTCATGACTAAGACTGGCCCAAGATTTTCCTTTCTCATATGAGACTTTTATAGTTTGAGTTTCAAGGTTACACCCCATACAACAAGCTGGGGAGTGTGTCAATCAGGGTCCCCACAATAAACAGAGGTACACTCACTATAGGAAGGTTTATTTATTGGAGGTACTTACAGTGCTGCAGGTGCAAGGGAATCCAGGGCACATGGTTGTCATTTGCTGGAAGATGAGGGGAGCGATCTAGACATCAGAGAGCCTCAGCTGACCACCCTGCAGAAGGGCTGGGAAACAAATGCCATGATCTCACTCACCTGCTGCCCTCCATCGTATGCTGGGCATCTCATTGGCCTAATGCAACAAGATACCAGAAGACACAGGACCCTATTGATGGAGCCTCTGTAGGTCAGCATGCTGGGGCAGAGAACAGTATAAAGCAGGATAGTGACTGGGATGGAGAAGAGGGGTTGCAAGATGATCTTAATCCTATAGAAGAGTTGCTAGTCTTTTACTTTTTTTGTCTATTCCTTTTAGGGATTGGGAAAGAGAGATTCTATATCTGGCTTCATTTCATTTTCTTTATTGAGAAAGCCTCCCAGTATACAGCTAATTTTCATCAATCAAAATAAATATGGTCTATAAAGTCGCCATAAACACTGAGTTAACAAATACTGAACTATTGTATCTAAGGAGAGCACAGGTTTGGTTCCTTTGAGTCTCTGGTCACATTTTTGCCAACCCATTAACACATAACCTTGTTTTATACGTATTTCTATTTAAAGACACTTTATTTGACCTACATCTTGACTAGTTAACATTGAACTCATAGCCACCCATAGCCACCAAAAAAGTACAAAAACATGGAAACCATGGCACTAAATAGACCATGAGAAAAATACTTATTACAGTATGAAAGCCAAAAATAAAAACAAAAACCAAACCAAACCAAACAAACAAACACAAAAAAGACAATGTTGCCTTGTCCAGCCTAAGCTGAAAAGATGTATATCAGGTCATTCCAATTTTTCACTGCTCTGCATATGTCCATAAATGACTGTAGAAATGCCATAGTATTCATTTGGGGACTACAAATAAATCTTAGCGAATAGGCAAATTCACAAGTATAGAATCCGTATGGGACATGTAGGTGGCTCAGTTGGTTAAGCATCTGACTTCAGCTTAGGTCATGATCTCACAGTTCATGGGTTTGAGGCGTGCATCAGGCTCTGTGCTGACAGGGTTGCAAGATGATCTTAATCCTCTAGAAGAGTTGCTAGTCTTCTCTGCAATGAAGTCTGCTTCGGATTCTGTGTCTCCCTCTCTCTGCCCCTCCCCTGTCAGCCTCTCTCTCTCTCTTTCTCTCTCTCTCTCTCAAAAGTAAATAAATAAACATTAAAATTTAAAAGCAAATATAGAATCCACGAATGCTGAGCATTAACTGTATTTTCAAATGCAGAGCATTTGTATTGTATTTACAACAGTGTAGAGTGGGCTTATGAAGGCTCAGTTCTTTCAGACTGAGTATGAAGAGATGTTAGCACCACACCCTAAATAAGCTTGTGACCGTGTGACCACTGATAGGAAACGCCTTCTTCATTTTGGGACAAACCCGACTATTTTGGTAATAGGCAAATAGGATGAACCCCCAATGTGTCATAATAGGAAAGGGTTATATAAAATTTGTGCAAAGAACTATTATCCATCAACAATTCATTGCAAAGACTGGTAGCAATCTTGAAAATGCTTATGTTTCCTAAACAGACAAAATACAAATATACACTGTGATAATATCTGCATAGTTATAGGCTTAATAAAGATTTGATAGGAAACATATACATAAAAATGAATAGAAATGAATAGAAAAGAATTCTCCTAAAATTTATTTTAATTAAAGAAGTTTAAATCAATTAAATTAAAATAATAATGTGAAAGGAAATCAAAATGGTCCAGGAAATAAACCATTTTTCTCTGTAAGCCATTGTGCCTACAGCTCAGAACCATAACTCTGGGAAGAAACATATTGAGCCTATAGGAGAAAGGTCTTAGAATTTATCATATAAAAAAGTTGGGGCATCTTTGTTTTATATCCATTTGCCATTTTTAAAGTTTATTTATTTATTTAGAGAGAGAAGCACACGAGCAGGGGAGGGGCAGAGAGGAAGAGAGAATCCCAAGCAGGCTCTGTGCTATCAGCACAGAGCCCAACTCAGGGCTGGGTCTCACAAACCCTGAGATCATTACCTGAACAGAGATCAAGAGTCAGACACGTAACCTACTGAGCCACCCAGGTACCATTTGCCACTTTTAAAAACATCCAGTTAATTTCAAAATGTGTTCTGGAATTTCAAATCAGTTAATGAAAAGAATAACATTAATTAATGACATAATGTTTTTTTTTTCAGAAGTATTTACTTGAACTTAATTTACTATCTTCTATGTTGCCTCTAACAGATACTTTGTATATTTAATTTTGCCTTTTCTAATTCTTTGGTCTAAATTTTATGGAATAATTTCTCAAGAAAATGGTAAATAATATCAACAAAGCTGTCTTCAGGAATATTTGTAGCAATTTCAACACAGCATGAAATGTCTCAAACACACACATACATACATACACTAACTACTGTTTGTTTGAAAGTTTAAAAAATATATAATAAAAAAACACTTATCAAATTATCCCCCTGAAGTTTCCCATTCATTGCTCTCAGGTTTTGCGAGTCCACAAGGAAAATGAAAAGGATCACTGTAAATAGAGTAATTAAATTCTATCCTCAAAGCTGCACAAAGTACAGAAGCCCAACCTCATCAACATGAATAGGGAATATTTATTTTCATTAATTAATTACTTGGATGCTTTTGGATGAAGAGCTTTCTGGAATGAATTATTTTCTTACCTGTCTTCTAAAGGGGACAACACTAGAGGAGCCCTGGCCTTGTCCCTTCCAATGCCTCTGAGCCACTCTTAGGTTACAGACAGAAGTGAAGCTGAGATATCACTGGAGGAGGCAGCTGAAGATGGGGCAGACCCTCTAGGGATTCGAAGGCCCTTGGAGGTGAGGGGCTGCTCCCCAGCCTGGGGGCTGTAGCTTCACAGTTTTGTCAATGCAACCAGGGTGGGGACTGGCTCCCTTGAATGTAACTCTGGGGGGTTTAACACATCTGCAAATCCTTAGAGACACTCCCCTTGAATATGGGTGAGCTTGAGCTATTTGCTTTAGGGAAACAGAAATGATGCCTTGGAACTTCAGAGATTAAGTCATAAAGGTAATCCAGCAGCTGCCTGGCTCCCCTCCCCCCATCACTTTTGGAGCCCTGAACACCACGTAAATGTTCAGAGAGAAACACCAGGAGCCTCAGCTGCTCTGGTCTTTCATGTCTTCCTATCCCAGGCAGCAAGCATTAGCAGAAAGCCCTGAGGTGACCCCAGCTCCAGCTACTACCTGAAAGAGAGACCCCCAACTTGATGGGAGCCACCCCATTTGAGCCCAGTCAGCCCCCAGAACCACAAGTGATGATACTAATAAATGATCATTGTAGTTTGACACCACTAAGTTTGAAGTGGCAACCAGAACCCCAAGTATACAGTTATCCACAGATGACAATGCTGATTTATGAATTTGTAATGAACACCACGACTGTGCATGGGCACCAGACTATGCCTATTGGTCGTCACTGCATACACTCCCTGTCTTAGTTTATGTTCTCCCAGAAGTAGACCTTGAGACAAGGATTCCAGGGGAACCAATTTCCTGGAAGGTGACACCAGAAGGCAGCACTGGTAGGAGTATGGGGAGAGGCAAGGGAAGAAAGTCAATAAAGAGTACAGAACTAGCAACCTTCTCCTGTGAGCACTACTGTATGTAATGAGTGGGGCTCATTACCACTGGGAAACTACACAAGACAGTGTGAAACATTGCTCAGAGATGTCCCGCCAGAAAATTATCTTCCAATTTTCCAACACTCATTGATTGAGGGCTGCTCGTGGAAGGCCAAGAGGCATTAATTCCCCTATTAGTGTAGTTAATTAATCCTCCCCACTTCTCCAGCATTCAAGCAGAGCAGGCTGGAAGGCCAAAGAGAACACTTAGGAGAACTCCAGGTGCTGGCAGTTGGGACCCACAGGCATGGGAACACCCAATGCTAGTCATGGCCAGAAGTTTCCTACAGACTTTAGAATCAGAGGGAAGGGAGGTGGGTGACACTAAATGAACTGGTACCACTTAGTAACTGGTACCTGCTGTTCAACTGCGGGTAGGGCAGTAGTAGCAGGAGCCAGCTACACTCAGCTCTAGGGAGATACTCACCCAGGGCACTGGGCACCTGCACTGGTCACTGAAGACACCAGCCCACGCAATCCTGGAAGTACAATGCATTTGTGCCTTCTGCACCTTCCCTTGGTGCTAGTCTCCACACAGGACTCCAGCCATGCTGCACCCCCTACTGTGAACACGTGCAGATGGCCACATCTTGTTTTTCACACAGATAATTTTCTGACTCTGCCTCTCTTAGAGCTGGCTATTCTCAGATGGCTTCAGCCTTACCTTTGCAGACCACCTCTCAGGGTGAATAGAGGGATACTTGACATTCCAATTTGACCTCCTATGTGTTCATTCAGTCTAAATGTCTGTGTGTCTACCCTGATCATAGGGGAAGACCTACAGATCCTGCTTGGTTCTGCCTGGTTCAGGGTGCAAGCTTCTCCTTTCCTGCTCCATCTTCTCAGAAACTGTCTGAAATCTTTTCTTCTAAATGCCCAGAGTTGCTGAAAAGCAAAGTATATCTAAGTCAGCGTTGTCCACTAGGTTATGCTTTAAATAGAAATGTTCTGTATCTGTGTAGTCCAATATGGTAGCTGACTAGCTACATGTGGCCATTGAGCAGTTGAAATGTGGCTAGTGTGGCTGATGAATGAAATTTTACATTTGATTTCATATTATTTGATTTACATTTAAATAGCCACTTGTGGTGAGTGGCCATCATCCTGGTCAGCACAGGTGTAGGTCCTTTGGACCTACTCTAGGACGGCTCCTACTTGAGGGCCTCACACCCTCCCTGGCCCACATGAGAGCAGGTCTCCATTTCTCTCCTGCTTGGTAGATTCCTTATCTTTCTCTCAGCCATCCTCACTCTGTGAGGTTTGCCTCTCTGCCCTGCCACATCCCCTAATCTAGCCTCTGGGAGAAGAAACATGTGCTCTACACAACAATTACAGCTTGAAGTTTTTATGCCACTTGGGTGTGGACTGGGGAAGGATGTGCCTGACAGAAAGAAGAGAATGAAGGAAATACCCAAACATAAAAAATGTCACTATGTGCCCTGCCACTCTTAACTGCATGTTCTGGTTTGGAGGAGGCAGTCCATTCCATCTCCTTTTGAGCTGACCACAGATTTGAAAATCTAGTACTGTGTGCTTGACAATAGCAGCAGAGAGTTCCTTTTAAAATGTACATTTCCTAGATCTCAACTTCAGGAGATCCTAACAGAAAAAGCCAGTGGCTTAGGAATCAGTATTTCTTGAACATCCTTTGGAGTTTCTGCATTGGGCCAGCTTTGGGAGCTGCTTTATTCAACATAATGATGCCGCACTTAAGAGCTTTTGAGTTGGCCTCACTCTGAAAATCCCTGTGGACTGCTCTGCTTTGCAAGTGCTTATTTCCAGTTTTGCAGTTTTTCTCATTACTCCTGCATTTACTGCCACCTCTAATTTCCTGCCTCCTTCTTCTCCAATACTGCTTCAAAAGCACACAAATTGGGATTTCGAAGTTAGAGTATTGCATGTAGTAATAGCAAGTAAACCCTGCTTGCAGATCTGATAGAGTGATTCTAGAGCACCTTCAATGTATGAACTCTGCGATCTATGCTTTAGTTACCTTTCAAGGAGTTTCACCCTTGTTGTCTTGCTCTCTAAAGATAGACTTCATTTTCTTAGATATATATTGTGTTCCAGTGCCCACAGTGTATTTATTAATAGTTTAATGTTGTCACAAGTTCTCATTTGGCAGTGACTTTCATATTTGCTTCACCACCTCTGCTTTAGCATTGCCAAATAAATGGTCTAGACTTTGTATTTAAAAAAACAAAAACAAAAGCAAAAAGCAAAACAAAACAAACAAAAAAACACCTCCCTCCCGGACAGGCCTGGAAATTGTTGGCACACGATAGCATCTATCTATGGATAGTCTTCCTGGCAGGCAGAATTGTGCTCCAGAAGACTCACCCCCTATGGCCAGCACCACGTAAAGGATACGAAAGTTCAAAGCCTCCCATCCATAGAAAATAATTCAGTCAATTAAAAGAGTGGATTACGCATATATAGCATAAATGCAACTCATTTATAACCAAGGAGGAGAGGGCCAACATAAGGCTAAAATATGGGGAGACTGAAAAATAACTCTGAATTTATATTGGGGAAAATGATTACATTCTTAAACGCCTTGCTCTGGAGATAAAAATGGCTCTCTCTGCCAGCTGTTGCTGGCGGGTGGGTGGGTGGATAGGCATCACATGGTTAATGAAATTGCTTTTGGTGGCTGCGTTACATTCCCTTTTGCAAAATTTGCGCGTAGGTTGAACGTTCCAATCTGTTATCCTCCGTTTGCTCAACCATCCCATTGCCAGGTTATCAGTCGTGGTGAGCAGGGATTCCTGAACCAACGTGAGGCTGCATGTTTGAGGTTATCCTTACTGGAAAGCCACGGGGCATTTTCCATTTCCCCGTATACTTGAAAGATTAAAGTTCACCTTGGACTAAGACCCATACAGAGAGTCACGCCCCCCATCTCGAAATCCCGGGCGCCGCTAGTCCGCTAGCTCAGATCTCCACCCGGCCCGGCTCAGCGGCCTTCTGGGAATTGTAGTTGAGGCCTCGCGCATCTCCGCCGCCAGTGACCAGCCTTGGACTACAAGTCCCGATAGGCCTTGCGCGCCATGCCTGCGCGACCCGCTGCTGCGAGAGGAGGGTGAAGGCGCGGAAGGCGCATCCGAGCCAGGTTAGGCGGTAGTGGCGGCGATAGCAGGCGACATGGACAGCGCGGGGAAGGAGCGTGAGGCGGTGCAGCTGATGGCGGAGGCGGAGAAGAGAGTCAAGGCCTCCCACTCCTTCCTCCGAGGGCTGTTTGGGTGAGCGCTAGACCGCGCGTGCCCTGAAGGGGTCTCCTTCCCAGGCCCTCTCCCTAGCTGTCCGACCCCCATGCGCGCCCTGTTGAATCCCCCCTCCACCTCTGGAACGCCCAGCGGCCCTCATTTCCCATACATCCTCCGGAGAGCTGCTAAGTCTTAGAGCCTCCCAGGGACCCCTCTCCCAAGAACGCCCCAGGGAATCTCAGCACCCCTGCGTGTCCCCCATCCCCTAAAGCCCCCAGACCTCTCCCTCACACGCTCCCCAGAACCTCTACAGTCTCTCGCGGTCCGTCAGCCGCAGCGCACCCTCCAGATATCCCCTGGGGTCCCCAGAGGGCCCCCCCACCCCTCCACGCCCCCTCCGGCCCGGCGCTGTCCCTGCGTTGTTGCGGGGGTCCCGTGGCCTCTTTTGGAGGAGGGCCGTCACCGCCGCGGCAGGACAGATTTGTTCTTTTCCCCACGGCTGAACCCACATCTCTCAGAGACTTGTGTTGGCCAGAGGCGACCCCAGGAGGAGCCGGAGGGGCGGGTCCGGGGACCCCTGCCCAGGCGCCTGGCCCGCGCATCTGGCGGCATCTGGCTGGGCGGTGGGCCCCGAGCAAGAGCAGACTGGCGCGGCGCCTCGGTTCCAGAGATGGGGTGCTCCTTTGCCTTGCGCCAAGTAGGCATTTAATAAACGTTCGTTGGAGAAGGAATACGTTTTCTCAGTGTAGTATTTTTACTTCACCAGAGATTGATGGGTTTGCCAGGGCCTCCTGTTTGATTAAGGATAAACGCAGCTCCTAAGTAGGCGTCTTTTGGGAATCCCGTTAATTTTCTGTAATTTTCTGTTCTCCTGGGGTATGGTTTTAAATTCGGACTTCCCAAAAAGCAGAGCCTGTACTGACCGTTCTGGGTGGTTGAATATGTGAATGATTCAGCTGTTTAGGATTAGAGAGGCTGAAAATTCCTGGTGGTGGTGGTGGTGGTGGTGGTGGTGGTGGTGGTGGTGGTGGTGGTGGTGCTGTTTTTCTTTTTGAAAGTGAAGATCCTTTGCCGACAGCAAGAACATATTTTTATTTTTGAGAAGGACCAATACTTAATTGTTACATTATTCAACAGTTTTATTTTATGTACTAAATTCAGTTTGGAATCTGCTTGTTTTGCCATCTTCATTCTCTTGATTATAATATAATACTTTACCATTGTGGATACATCTCCAGGAAATGCTTAGATGCAGGTTTCATGCAGTGCACAGTAGTACAGGAAGCAAAGATGCATAAAAGTAAAGGTTCCTAACCTCAAGAACCTTGGGAAGGGCATTTATCCTAGCTGGTTTCTAAATTCTCCTGTGATGTGTAGTTTGGAACATAGCAGTGAATTATAACTTTGTTCCCCTTTAAAAGTTATGATTTATAAGGAGCATTCTCTCATGCTTGATGCTAACACCAAACAATAGCGCCTTTCTGTGATTCACAAAGTATTTAAAATATATTTGAATAGAATTTAATGTCCTAGCACCTCCTGCCTGGAGGTGATCTTAATGTCACAGCATATTTCAAGTCAGGATGTGTTTCCCTGGAAGAGAATCTATAATTGGCAGAGGAGAACATTACAGCACTTGATACTTGTCTCAAGGGAACCCTCCTTTTTGTGAAGTGTTGTGTTATTGTTTTGATGAAGCTAGGCCAAGTCTTGAGCCAATAATCCTAAAAGGATTTTGAAAAGGCTTTTGTTTGTAAACAAACATCTTTTCTCTCCTTGATTGTTGATCACCTATTTCATTGACAGGCCTTACAGGAAGACTGTTGTCTTTAACCTGCATAAAAGTCATTGCGTCCCAGGTCTGTCCTGGATATGGCAGGCTTTTGGATGGGGAGCAAGTTACTTAGCCTCTCCGTGCCCCAGTTTCGTCTGCTGTAAAAAGGGGTAATAATAGTACATCTAATAGTGAGGGTTCAGTGAGTTTATGCATGTAAAACATTTAGAACCATTGGAGAAGGTGACTATGATATTAATTAGCATACTTGCCAAAATTGTCATCTGATATTTACCAAGGAAGTAGAGGGCCAGACAGATTAAGTGACTTTGACAGGATTTCAGAGCCAAAGACCTTTAGGACTGGATCTTTGGTCCTTTAATGAAAGATTTGAAAGGGCTTTGTACCATGTGTTATTTATCCTATGGGGAGTAATTGTGTTATTTTCAGTGATGCTTGGTTCCAGGAAATCTTGGGGAAGAAGAGTACTCAGTTCTCTGAGTTTTAATAGTATATAATTACTTGAAGCTAAAAACCAGCCCTAATTCTCTGTCAGTTACTGTGGAAAGACCGATTCTGTATCAATTTTAGATGTTTAGAATCTTCTATTATGTCTGGCATCATCTGTACCTGTCCCTATCCTTCTAGACTGGGTTACCTGGTAGTCTACCCTGTCACCCTTCTTTTGATACAGAATTTTCCCATCTACTTGTTATTCTTTCTTGAAACCACAGTGTAGTCCACCTCCATGTCAGACTCCTGAATTAACAAAACTCACATACCGATGTATCATCAGTATCAGTATCATTTGAGCCATGTATTTAAGAGCCGACCGGTTCGTGCTTTAAAGGCGACAGATGATGCTGTTTTGATGACATGGCAGCCATTAGAATTAGGTGCTCAGCCTATTGCAGCATATTTTACATGGACTCATTCTCATTATCCTAACTGCAGATTAAAATGTATTAGGAGCTCATCTCCTTCACTCCATGTTTATCCAGCACCCACACTGGTTTCGTGGCAATACTGTATTGTCACTACTATACTATAGCTCTTCATTTTTTATTGCTTTCAGTAAGATTACATGAAAATATACATTGTATATTCCCGAGAAAAGATCAGTCATGTATTCTGTGTACAAGGCACAAGTCCCATGCTAGTCTGCAAGATGTTCCTAAGCCACTAAGGGGTGCAACCATCACAAAATACCCCTTATTGGTGTTCTCCTTTTTTTCTTGACTGCCATTTAGACAGTAGTGTGTTTTTGTAGTTGTGGAATTGAATTAAAACTTACTCTTTCTGAAGGGCTTAGCACAGTATAGCAAAACTACCACCAAAAGAGTAGCGTTTTCAATTTGTTTGTTCCCAGGAGTGAGCTATTAAATTTTGTAGTTAATTTCAAATTCAAATGTAAAATCTTAAAGAGCTGCAAGTGAGATCTTAAACTGGCCTGAATATGACAGTAAAGTAAAGTTTGGAGTTGCTAAGGCATCTCTTGCTGTCTTCTCCATCTTGTTTGTAGGAGGCCAGGTGGGGGCTAGCCAGCACAGTACACATGAAAGGGAATGGCTCCTTAAGAATGACAGTCAGAAGATGTTCTGCATGGTTCATACTGCCTTCTCCTGCTTTTGAATCCTGCCCAGTCATAAAGCTTGTAAAGAGCCATAAATTTGGCAGTGTCAAAGTAAATTTAATGAAAGATCCTACTGGGTTATCTTGAAACAATTATGAGTCTATAATTTCCTAGCTGTTTTTGAAAATTGGGAATATTTTTTAAACATTGTAGGCCATAAATTTTCAGTATTCTTCACTTAGCTTTATTTCTACAGAGATTGTGTTTAAGTTTTGCCAAAATATGGTGAGGACATATGATAGCATTTGTAAAGCAGTTAGGACCCCCTCAGTTACAATAGATACTCAAGTGCAGATTGAACGTTAAAAAAAGAAAAATCATTAAGCTCTGATTTACTTAGAGACAAGTAGTATAGTATATGAAATATATATGTACATTTCTTATAAATTTATTATGTTAGAATATAAAAAATAGACCTACATATTGGGTAATTATAACATATATACAAGCTATAATAATGTATCCTATATTATTACATATAGGAAGACCAAACCTAGGTTCAGTCTCTCTCTATTAGTGTGGTGACCCCTAGCCCAGTAAATCATTCTTGGAGTTTGTTTTTCTCAGCTTACAAATGGGCAAAGGGAAAGAATCTGCCTTTCGGAATTGTAAGGATTGACTGAGGTATTAGAATGCTTATTAAGCTGCATGGAGCTATATTACTGTTAATTTATGAACATTTGGTTTTCTAATATTAGTGCCAAGTTACAGTTTATGTATCAAATGGCAAACTCTTTCTAGATTGACCTTATTCTGTTTGCATTTTTGCAGTTTTTGCAGTGCTCACCGTATATTCTCTTATTCTCATGAGCCCTGTGAGGTGTGTTTGTTTAGAAGAGGCAGAAGGGGACCCAGCACCCCAGAAGAGTTATATTTTGAATGTCTCTTTAATATGTGTGGAGACAAACATGATTTTTCTCCTTAGTTACTAATATGTTAATGATTGGATAGCCTCATATTGAACTGTTGGGGCGTTCCTTGAATTCCTATGGATTATAATGTATTATTTTTTAATGTGCTATTAGATTCTGTTTTTAAATATTTTCTTTTGAATTATTGTCTTTGCAATTCATTTGTGGATGGTCCATCAAGTTGAAGTATTGATGTGACAAGCGCTTCATGAGAATATAGACATTTTCCTTTCACCCGGTGCTCTGGTCTTTGAAGGTTCAGGTTGGAACCCTTTTCTAGTGAAATCCGGACTTTTTTGAATGTTCTTTATTTCAGTAGTTGTTTTCCTCTGTCACTTTTGTGTTTGTGTGTTTCCCCTTCTCTCTTGATTCTTTTGATCCTTTTTCTCCTAACAGCTAATATTTTGACTCAGAGGTATTATTAGTTTCCTGTTTTCTGCTTTATTTACCTCTGTTGCTCTCTTTTCTTTTGCCCTCTGGCTCCTTTGGGGAAAATGGAGGATGGAATATTTCAGTATTTCCATTATTTTAGTTATGTGGATCCAAATATTGATGTATGAATTTTCCTTTAAAACTGTGTTAATGTTTTAATTGTATCCCCCAGATCCTGGTATATAGTGTTTTTATTGTAATTCGTTTCCCCTTTGACCCAAGAGTTGTTTGCTGGTTGTGTTCCAGATGAAGGTGCTTTTTTCTTGTATGTGATTTTTATTTTTTTATTTTTTTAATGTTTATTTATTTTTGAGAGAGAGAGCACAAACTGGGGAGGGGCAGAGAAAAAGGGGAACAGAGGATCCGAAGCAAGCTCTACACTGACAGCAGCTAGCCCAATGTGGGGCTCGAACTCAGGAACCATGAAATCATGACCTGAGCCGAAGTTAGACACTCAACTGACTGAGCCACCCAGACAGCCTGATTTTTTATTTCTGGTTTTATTTCATTATAATCAGAGAACTTACTGAGGTTTTCTTTCCCACCTGATATATGATTGGTGTTTATGAATGGCCCGTGCACACTTGCAAAGAAGGTGGATGTTCTCCTCAGAGTGTATGACTTGATAGAGATCCTGAAAATCTAGGCATTGATTATGTTGTCAAGGCCTTTCACATTTGTGTTTATTTTTTGTCCCCTTGACTTGCTTTGGACTAATGAGTATAGTCACGTGTCCTCTTATAAGTGTGTTTCTGTCTTCTTGCATCTCTTGTCTTGTAGTTTCTGCTTTATAAAGGTGTCTACTATGTTTTGGTATATAGATGTTCACAACTACTATAATTTCATTATGAATTGTATCTTTAGCATTAAGAAGTGAATTTCTTTCTTTCTTTTGATGTTTTTGAGCTCAAATTCTGCCTTGTTTGATACTGGAGTAGCAGTCCTTGCTTTCTTATTTGCGTTTGCCTGCTTTTAGGACTGTGTTATGTAAGAGGATTGTACATTCTGCCTGCTGCCGTGTGACCTGTGCTGCTGGGCTCTGGGCAAAGTGCACTTCCCCTCCCCATTGAGTCTGCCCTGGCCCTTAGCTGACTTTGACTGGGGGAGCAAGTGCAAGGGGGTGTGCACTCTACCCAAGTGGAAGCTGCAGGGGCTATCCCTTGCTTCTGCTGTGGTTTTTCTCTGTCATAAGAGTACACTAGAGAGAGGGCTGCATTCAGAATAGAGAGACATGACACATGGAGAAAAAACCAGCACCATCAGCCTGCAATAACAGGTAAAGTGAGTGAGAAAGAAGCTTTTGGAGATTGGGCGGTTATTTGTTGTTGGAACAAATCAAATAAAAGTTGGTTGATGTATGTGGTATCCTTTTGACCATGTCTTTATTCTTAAACCTTTCAGAATAGCTTTATTTTAGTTGTATTTCTTGTATTGAGCACACAATATTGTATTGGCCTTTGTTTTCTGAGAAAATCTAAAAATCTTCAGTCCATTTATATTATTGGTATGACTGGTATATGATTGGTTTTTAATTCTGTCATCCTGCTTCGTTCTATTTATTATGTGTAATGTTTTATTTGCAGTCTTCATGTGATCTCTTTTCTTTGCTTTTTATTTAGGAAATTTTGTATTTTTGTTCTACTGGTAACCTTTTTTAATACCCTTAGCTCCAGTAGGCATCTAGAATTTGTTTGCTGTGAAAGACACCCATTACCTATGTGCCAATCACTGAGCCTGTTCTAAATTTTCCCCTTTGTCCAGTGATATGTGTGTGGGAGGACAGGGTTCAGTTATTTGTACTTTTGGGGAACAGATGTTGGGAAGATCTGTTTTGGGAACAGATTCTGTCTCTTTTTGTTTGTTTTTTGTCTTAGATCTATAATAAAACATATTCCGTGGCACCACCATCAGCATTTTTACTTATGTTCCCTAGTTATCTCATAGATGGAAGCCAGTGTGATATTCCTTAAGTTCTTGCTTCTATCGCTGGTATTTAATGGTTGGCTTGGCTGGTTGTGTAATATTTGGCTCACACTGTTTTTCCCTTGAGCTTGTTCAGAAATGTTCCCTATTGTTTTGCTTTGTATGTTGTCTTGCTTTGTATGTTGCTGTTGACGTCTGGTTGAAGTTAACCTGATTTTCTTAATTTTGTAAGTGACTTTGCCTGGAAGCCTGGAGCTTTTCTTTATAAAATATAATAGTTTTATTATATGTGTTTTACAGTAGACCATTCTGAGTCCGTTTTCCCAGTACGTGGTAGGCCCTTTTGGTATTTTGATTCAGTTCTTCTTTTGTTTCCATAAAATTTTCTGAAAGTGTAGTTTTAAGTATTGTTTCAATGTTTTGATATATTTTACTTCCCTTTTCAGGGACTCCAGTTACATGGATATTGGCTCTTTGCTTATCCTCTCTATCACTTTTTCTTAGATCCTTTTCCCTCCCTTGTTTCATTTCCATTCTCGTGGGTGTTTTTATTTTTCTCCTCAGTGTCAGTAGAATCTGTTCTCCCTGTAAGTGTGTTCTAGCCAAGATTTTATTTCTGAGATGATTTGGTCTTTTTCTTTTTTTCCTTCTAGAATTTCTAGAATTTGAAATGAGTTCATAGTCTTATTTTTTTGTGCATGTAAGGAAGGAAGAACTTCACCTTTTTTCTCTACTCCCCTGGGTTCTCCAGCTGGGGCTCTACAAATTAGACAGAATATAGACTAACAAGAATAAATAGTGTATTGAACATGTACAGTGATGGGTAACTCAAAGGGGTGATTGGAACTTGGGCTTATAGCATCTTAAAGAACAGTGCATTTGTAGAGAAGTGTCAGGACAAAAGGTTTTAGGCTTCCAAGAAGCAGCAGACTGGGGAACAAAGGAGTGAGGTTTGTTTGTGCAAGCCCATCTCCGTATCAACTTTCCATCTGCTTCACGACCATAAAACTTTTCCAGGAGAGGGGATTTATGGCAGTCCCCATTTCTTAGAAGTTTCTGCATTTAGTCAAATAGGGGAAGCTCTGAGAAAGTGTCTTTCTGTATCTGCTATTCTCATTTTCCTCCATTCTCATTTTCATTATGCCAAAGTAGTTTATTTTGAGGTGGCATATTCTGTTCCCCTGAATGCTCTTGCATTCTGAGTTTTGAATTTCTGAACTGTGGTATAGTTTCATATCTATAAATGATTGTTTAATAATATTTAAGTTATATGGGATTGTTTGCCTTGGGGTAGTTTGGGGGGGACATTTTTGTCAGCTGCAGAGTTTTTATTCTTGGAACATTGTAGCTTTGTATGGATGCTGCTTACCTTTTTTGTTTAGTGTTGGAGTTTCTTGGTCTCATAACAATGTTTCTGTGATGAAAGATGAGGGGTTTGGGTGGTTTCACGGGTTTCTTAATTTGAATGCTCTCTTCTGTTGATACCATTAAGGACTTTTTTTGATGACAACTATAAGGGAGGGGTGAGTAGGGGCTTGGTGTGACTCCCAGTGCTGTGACACCCCTTTGTTTTCTAAGACTCTTATCTTCCACCACTTGCTGTCTTTCCCTTCACGACTAAGCTTCCATAGATCTGCCCCTGCCTCCCCCAGAAGCAGGGCCACCTCTAGCCAAGTTCCCCTCTAGTTCCCCAGGCCCAGTGCTCCAGCCCTCTAGGTCTCCACCTGGCTTCTATGTTCCCTCACTCTTGTGCAGCCCTTCCTTGCTGCTGGACCCTGCCTCATCCCCTCATGTCCATGCATTTCCTCCTGTCGTCCAGCAGGAGCAGTGTCACTGGCTCTGCTAGTTGGGGGGTTTTATTTCTCCAGTCTATTATTTCTTCATCTTGTTGAATTCTCCTAGTTTTGCTGTTGGCACGGATTACAGGTGGTTGTATCTGCTCCTTGTTGATGTGTCTGGGTTTGGAGGATGTTAGGACAAGTTGGTATTTAGTCACTAACCATGATCCTGTAGAATTTCCAGGTCTCATCAGTGTTTCAGTTTGAAGATTGAATTTTTATAAAGATTGAGATTAAATGTAAAAACTTCTCATGGCAAGTCATGTTGTGCATGTCATTTCTGAGTTTATCCAATAATTACTGTTGTTCGTTTTATTGTATATTTAAGTATCTTGATTTGTTTTATTAATAGGTCCAAATATACATTCTCTCCTCTGTAAGAAAGGTTACTCTCCATACCAAGTCCAGGCACTGGGACTGTTACCAAAATCAAAACGAACTTTCTTTGCTCTACATGTTCTCGCAAACTTCATTTCAGGAAATGACACTTTTGTCAGACATTCCTTAAATGTCTCAGATTGTTTTCTGTGTCTAAGAATCTATGATTATTTTTAAAGTGAAAAGTTCTCAGAAAATGGAATCCAGAGGCCAAGACAGGGCACTGAGGCTGCATCAATGTTGATGGTGTGGTCCTCATGCCCAGCTTCTGCTGGCTGCTCTGGTGGAATTTCTCTGAGGCCCTGGAGGGGCTGCCTGCTCTGTGCTGGCAGGACCTATCTAATAAATGACAGTGTTCCTATAGTCTGACTTTGTCCAAAACTGTGTCCTTGTCACTGCTCCTCCTATTACTGTTTGTGAAAAAACAAATGACCTTGATCTAATGGTTTTATAGACATTTTTGGTATAAGAGTTCAAGGTAGCTTGATGAAGAGCTTCTTCCTGCTGCAGACCTCTACTCTCTGCATCGCATGAAAGAAGTTGGACTGTTTAGAAATATATTAAACTTAGCAGTTAATTAATCTTGAAAGGGTTGTGTTTATCTAGGAAAACAAGTTTTTAGAATCTAGAGATTATAGAAATGAAGTGCAGATGAAAATAAGTTGCTTATGGAAGGTAAAAAATAGAATAAATAGTTCTATGTGGCTGTGATGTTGTGATATAATAGGAAGTATATATTTGTTCTTCATCCCTGGTTCCTGACACAGTAAAGCCCTTGTGGGATCCTGAGTGGTGAGGGTGCGAGAAGCATTTCCTGTATGATAATAAGCCCCTTTCAACCATACTGTAGTGTATGCTAATGAGGTGACTGTTGGTGGGTTCCCAGTTGGCTTCAGGATGGGGGCTGGTTGTCCGAGGAGCCAACCATATGATTAGAGGGTTGGAACTTTCGGCCTCACCCCTAAGCCTCCCAGGAGGGGAGAGGGGTTGGGGACTGAGTTAATCACCAGTGGCCAGTGATCAGTCATGCCTGTGTATGGAACCTTAACAGAACTCCAAATGATGGGTTTGGAAAACTTCTGAGGTGGTGAGCATGTGGAGGTGGTGAGCATGTGGCGCCCCTGGAGCTGGTGTGGATGCCCCTTGCACTCCCTGCCTATATACCTCCCTGGATACATCTCTTCCATTTAGCTGCTTCTGAGTTACATCATTTGTGATCATAAATAGTTTGCCTGAGTTCTGTGAGTTCTACCAAATTAATCAGATTGAAGAGGGGGTTGTGGGAACCCCTGATTTGTAGCCAAGTTAGAGATATGAGTACTTTGAGGACTCACTGCTTGAGATTGGTGTCTGAAGTGGGGGCAGTCTTGTGGGACTAGGCCCTTAACCTGTGGGGTCTGCACTGACCGGGTAGTGTTACAATTGAATTGAATTGTAGGACACCCAGCTGGTGGCTGCAAAGAACTAGAAAATTGCTTGGTGTGGAAAATGCTGCAGGTTTGATGTCAACCTTGTTGTGTTGTGAGTAGAGAACAGTGTTTCTATTAATGGTAGAGATATTTTAAACAGATTCCTAATTTTCCTTTCCTTTTCTGGATGCTTTCTGTATTTGCTTATTGTTTCGAATGATATATGGGAACACTATCAAAAAACTGTACTATGGATAGTTTCTTCCATCCAGACTCTGAGAAGTCAGCATTATTATTGAGTCCTGTGTGCCAAGCCCTGTGGTAGTGTCTGTCCTCAGTCAGCCTATAGGCTAAAGTAATGTTGCTCATAGTGAAAATAAGGAGCTGTCCTGTTTGTGGGGCTTCTCCCTGTTTGTAGTCCTTTGGTGTAGTTTGACATCCCTTCAGCATACTCTGATGATAGGATTAGATTTTGTCTCTAATTCTGCTTTCACATTATCACAGCACTGTCAGTTATCACCTTTTATGATACTTTTACTCAGGTATTTTGTGATTTTAGAAGCAGCTTTATTTGTACCTCAGCAGTTGCCTCCTTTGCTTTTGGGTAGGTCTCAGGATGTGTGTGCCATTAGTCCTCATGATTCTACTTTAACGTCCCCCTCTTCCCACCCACAGTCTTAGAAGAGGATGTACTATAGTTGCCAGTGTTTTGTAGTGCTCTGAAATAGTTCTTACTCAGGATGAGGAAAAATCAAGACTTTAGATTATTCGAGGATTAATTGGTTTTTAAAAGATCAGTGATTTGTCTGCATGTAGATATTATTGGAGCTCTCTGAAATAATGGGATGTAATTTCCCAGTCTGGCTTCTTCTCCCTCTCCTCCCACCTCCCCAGCATCTGAATGAGAACAGACAGGATGGGATTGCTGCTCTGCAGTTCACCAGTGGGACATGTCATGGCTCTGACCACATCTCTTCAGTGGAACATGGAAGGTGGGATGAGTACTCTCAGATCTTTTCCAGCCCTGAAGTTAAATATTTTTTCTTCAGCATTCTGATCTCCTCTTGGGCAAGAACATTCTTTTCTTAGCCTTTCTGACATTTACTGATCTTAGTGAATGTCTCCTGAATAAGCATAATCAAGAAGAGGAGGGAGTCAGCCTTGCTCGTAGAATTGAGGGGTGGTGGGGTCAGCTGGGGCTGCATGGTGGAGAGGATGGAGGCGATGGTGGTGGTGGTAGAAGTGGTGGTGGTGGTGATGATGATGAAGGTGGTGGTCGTGGTGGTAGAGGTGTCGGTAATGGTAGTGGTGAAGGTAGAGGTGGTGAAGGTGATTGATGATGGTATAGGTGGTGGTGGTGGTGGTGATGGTAGTGGAGGTGTTGGTAATGGTGATGGTGGTGGAGGTGGTGAAGGTGATTGATGATGGTGTAGGTGGTGGTGGTGGTGGTGGTGGTGGTGGTGATGGAGGTGTTGGTAATGGTGGTGGTGATGGTAGTGGAGGTGTTGGTAATGGTGATGATGGTGGTGGAGGTGGTGAAGGTGATAGATGATAGTGGTGGAGGGAATGGTAGTGGTGGTAGTGGTTCTTATCCAGGCTAGTCACTGTTTTCTTTCATGGTAGAGAAACCATTTTTTTCTTCAAATTCAGGATAGGATAATCTCCAAAAATAGTTAAGTTTGTCTCAAGTTAGCTTTTCTTCTTGTCAGTTCAGTGCCATGTACTTAAATTATATCACTTCATAATGTAGATCCTCTCATAGAAACTTGTTTCTCTTTTCAAGGATCTTATACCTCATTTATAGAGGCCTCAGATAACAATCATTTGAATTATTTGAATGTGAATTCTGAATGTTTGTCCTTAAAACTTATAAAATTTAACTTTCACATGCATAGAACACAGTAGGCATTTGGAGTGATTTCAGAAGTACATTTTTCATGAATTCTTAAAGTTATGTTGTGTTTATGACAAGTGAGTTTCTCTGGTGCTTTGAAAATGAGTATACTTCTTGTGATTCTGTTTTAGAAGAGGTGAGCGTCTTAAGTCTTCATAAAAAAATACATTCATTATTTATATAATGATCACTGAATTTGACATCAGGTGTCAGCTCCACCACTGACTTTAGCTGGATGACCTTGGGCCAGCCATTGACCTCCAGGTACAATTTTCTCTTCTGTCAAATGGAGTTAGCATCTTTAATGGTGGTTGTAATAAAGAAAATGACATAACATATGTGGAAATATCCAGCATAAACCCTAGCATAATGTAGGTGTTCTATTATTCCTAGCTGAATCTGTCTCTGAAAATAATAGGATAAAGTACATTTTAATTAAGCTGGTTTTATTTGAAAACCTTTAATAAGAATGATTGAACTATAATTACAGTGCAAGATTGCTGGTATGCTTTAGAAAAATAAGACAAGAAAGTGGTAAGTCTTTGTTAACTCCAAGGAGCTATGGCTAAAGATTGAAAACTTAGGTTAGGAATTTTCCATTAGGATAATTAGCTAATTGTTTTTTTTTAATATGCAGATTTGAAGTTGAGAAAGAGGAACATGAGGGTGTGATTAAAGGAAAGCTTTGCTTATTCTGACACCACATTTTTGGTGTGGCTTGTCACCATCCTGTCATTTGCTGTGTGACATAGCTGCCAAAGTTTTTTTTTGTTTGTTTTTTCCTTTTTTTGTTGGGGGAAGGGAGTGGTGCAACTTTAAATATAATTCACATACCATGTGATTCACCCGTTTAAAGTGTCCAGATAGCTGTGTAACTATCCTAACAGTACATTTTAGAATATCATCACCGCCACAAAAAAAAAAAACTCTATCCTCCTTGCCCCTCCTCCTTTTTCTCCAACACTGTAGGCAACCTGTTTACTGTCTCTATAGATTTGCCTATCCTAGATATCCTACAATATGCTCATGTGTGACTGGCTTCTCTCACTTAGCATGATGTTTTCAAGGTTTATTGATATATCAGTACTTCATTCCTTTTTATTGTCCAATATCCATTCCATGTATAGACCACATTTTATTTATCTTTTCTTCAGTAGATGGACATTTAGGTTGTTTCCACTGTTTGGCAGTTACGAATAATGCTGCCGTGAGCGTTTATGTTTGTATACAAGTTTTTGTGTGGACATAGTGTTTTTATTTCTCTTGGGTGTATACCAAGGAGCAGAGTTGCTGTCTCATACAGTAACTATGTTTAACCTTTTGAGAAACTGCCAAATTAACAGTGGCTGTGCCATGTTATATTTGTACCAGCTGTATAGGAGGGTCCAGTTTCTACACATTCTCCCTAACATTTATTCTTATCTGCCTTTTGATTCTAGTCATCCTAGTGGGTGTGAAGTGGGATCTCATTTGTGGTTTTGACTTGCATTTCCCTGATGGCTAATGATGTTGAGCATCTTTTCATGTGCTTATTGGTTATTTGTGTGTCGTCTTTGAAGAAATGTCTAATAGATACTTCACCTATTTTTTAATTGAGTTACTAGTCTTTTTTATTTTTGAGTTGTGTTGTTTACATATTTCAGATACAAGTCCCTTATCAAGACAGATCCCTTATTTGTACAAATATTCCCAAAAGTTTTTATGCCTTCAGTACATCAATCTAGCTACAGTAATCATCCTGATTGAGTACCTACTCTGGGTCAGACCCTGCAAGGACAACTATATATGGATTTTTTCTTTTGATCTTTATAATAACCCACAAGTATTATAGCGTCCGGGTGGCTCAGTTGTTTAAGCGTCCAACTTCGGCTCAGGTCATGATCTCACGGCTCATGGGTTCAAGCCCCCCATCAGGCTCTGTGCTTACAGCTCAGAGCCTGGAGCCTGCTTCAGATTCTGTGTCTCCCTACCTCTCTCTGCCCCTACCCCACTCATGCTTGTTCTCTCTCTCTCTCTCTCTCTCTCTCTCAAAAATAAACATTAAAAATTAAAAAAAGATAATAACCCACAAGTATAGATCATATTATCCACTATTTACACATGCAACAATGGAGGCCCAAAGAAGTTAAAGAACTAGACTGGGGTAAGACAGTTAGTAGTTACTGCCTAAGGTGTGAGTCACACTTGGGCCTTAGTGTACTGCTCTGGGACACGTATTGACACAGAGCTGTCTGTGTCCTTCTGTGGAAGCACAGAGCCTGTTCAAGTTTCTGGCTTATGCGTATGTGCTCACTCTTGTTTAGATTGTGCCACTCTCTAAGGGTCAGCCTTGACCTCCCCTGTCTCCTAGTCCATATGTCCTAAACCACTCGCACAGAGTGCTTTGTCTTCATTCTCTGGTTATTTATGTTTTCAATGTAGATAGACGAGGTAGAGACACCATTTATAGAGGGTCCTTAGTTTAGCTAAGAACAAGGTTGAATTAGAAAACCCTGGTGCAAGTTACAGAGGATTAGTTTTGCCTTTATGTGAGAAGAAATGTCTGAGCAGCTAGAGCTTTCCCTGAGTGGAATCAGCTGTCTACTGAAGAACTTTCCGGAACAGTATGTATTCCAGTAGCAATAGAGTTTCTTCCTCTCAGGATGTTGTAAAATACATTTACACATGGGGTGAGCAGCTGGACCCTGAGGCCCCTTCTATGTTGGAGAAAGGAACATTCCCTGCCAGAGCTGATAATATAGCAGTCAAACAACATGGCACTTTCTTTTATGCTCCGGCTTCAACTTGTTATTGTTGTTGTTGTTTTGTTTGCTTGTTTGTTTTTGAATAAGCATAGTGCTAAACTCTTCCAAATTAACAGGGTAAAAAATGTATCCTTCAAATTTAATCCCATTTGAATAATATACTTCTTATTTCTCCACTTCATCCAAAACTACAATTTCCATGCATGAAAAGGACTCTGGTTAAGGTTGTAGGCTCTGAGATCAGCCAGATATGTATTTGAGTCTCAGTTCTGTGACATTCTTGTTGTGTGACCTTGCGTTAGTTACTTTTGTGTCTCCGTTTCCTGATTTGGAAAATAGGGATAATAAGAGCGTACCATTTGAGCACCTGTTAAAATTCTAGAATACTTGGCTGGCACATAGTAAGCATTCATTAAATGCTTATTATTTAAGGGAGGGTGAATTGGAGATGTGGATGGTTGCTACAGTAAAACTTAATCTCATTTTTAAATTTTTCTCAGAGGAAACACAAAAATAGAAGAGGCTTGTGAAATGTATACCAGAGCTGCAAATATGTTCAAGATGGCAAAAAATTGGAGTGGTATGTATAAAGTTTTTGTTTCGCTTTTCAGGCAAATAACTTTAAAATCATCTTGAAGGAGGAAATAACTGTCTGCATTTCCTCCTGTTGGTTGAGAGGTGTGTGTGCTGAATAACTGGTGTGGCCACCATGGTGTGGGAGAAAAGAACTTTGATCTAAGTGAACAAAGCCTATTTTTCTTTACTTACACATTGGTTGAGAATTTCTTACTGTGAGAACAGCTCTGTGGTAGCTGATTGAGGTTCCATTGAGAAATGTGACAGCCAAGGTGTTATTTTTATAAACCCCAACAGATTTACTATCACTTTTTAACATAATGCTTTGTATCCAGTGAAATTACACATAACAAAATCAGTGGAATTATTTTATTGGTCTGAAAGGGGATAACCCTTTATAACCCTGATTTGGGAAACAAATTCATCCCCTACCCTTGTGCACAAAGAGGGCTTGTTTTCTCTGTGATAGGGTATTTCTTTAGTGAAAATAGAGACAACCTTCACCTGGAGCAGGGACATTGTTGTCTAGCCCTGGCCTGTAGCTGCTGCTTGATCTAAAGTAGGACCCTTACACTCTGCAAGTCCATTTCCCCATCTGCTTTTTCCCTAGCTTTATTGAGATATAACTGACATAGAACATTGTCTAAGGTTAGGGTGTATGTACAGTGTGTTCAAATCAACCCATTAAGGCTGACACTTTAAAAGCATTTCAATGAAGAAATTGCTGTAGAAATATATGAATGTGAAAGCCCTTTCTGACTGTAAAATTCTTTTATAGGTTTAGTTTTAGGTTAAAAGGACATATTTCCAAAATGCATTACACCTGAATTATAACGTATTAAAAACAGTGGAGGAGAAAGGAGTATTGTCTCAGTATTTGTATCTCTTGCATGGTGTAAGGCTGTGGTCTAAGGATAGATTTGCATGTACTAATGAGAGTGGCCAGCATGTGAAAAACTGGAGCCAGCCAGTACAGTGAAGCACTGTAATTGGGAGGTCCATGTTGTAACTGTACTCTCCTGAGGCAGAGCCCATCAAGGCTGCCATTCAGTTAGCCGCTACCGAGGCACTCCCCTGGCAGCATCAGCCTTGACCCCTTCTCCGGGACCCCCAACCCCATAATCCACAGTGTAAGAGTTAAAGCCTGGTAGGTGGGGGCTCTCCAGTCCCAGCTCCAGCTGGGGGCCATCATCCTAATTGCTCAGCCCCTGTGCCATGTAATGGCTGAGTATTTTCAAAACTGCCTGGGCACTCTTTTTGTCTTACACAGAGCCAGAATTGAACCTGGGCAGGCTGGATCAGGAGTATGTACTGCTACTTTTCCCTCTGGTGGAAGTGCAAAAACCTGAGTAGGAATTGTGTGGTTACCTCTGGAAGAGGGGTCAGGACAAGGGATGACAGCAAAGCTTTAGTTGAATTGAATGCTTTATTTCTTAGTACCAGCAGTGGGTATTTTGGTGTCTCCCACAATTTTCTGTACTTCTCTGAATGTTTTTGAAATGGCTACAAATAATATATTTTTTTAAGTACTAAAAGGTCTCATGATGTTCTTCATCATGTTTTTCCTTGTAGAGGGAATTCTTTCCCCTCCAGTCCTATTAGTGCTGACTTCCCTATTCCACACCTTACTGAGCTGCGTTCTCCACGGGCCTCATGTTTTCCAGTCTGTGGTAGTTCTCTCTGAGCCAAGAACCTCATGACAGTGGGGGTTTATCCTTGTCCAGGTTCCTCATGCTGACATTCAAAGCCTCCCAGAACTGGCCCAATGGCATCTTCAACCTTCATCTCTCCTGCCCACTACATTTATCCCTCCTGCAGGCAGCATGGACTTGTCACCAGCCTCTGTTCCCAGCCTTTTCTTGCCTTCAAACATTTGTTCCTTGTTCACATGGCTGCTCTGCTGTGGATTCCTTCCCTCATTCTTTTCTGCCCCTCTAGAGTCTACAGTCCCTGATCAAAACCTTTTCTGAAAAATTTAAGTGCATAAATCTTTACACTGTACCTCGTCCCAACAGAAACCTCGGCAGCACCTTGTAACCAATCCCACTGTATAACCAAACCTGCAGGGAATGTGCAAGTTGTCTACACTAAGTGGGAGTTAAAGTCAGGTTAAACCTCATATAAAGTTCAGTCAGATTTTGTTATAATTTAAGAAGAAACTTTGAGTTTTGAAATTGTGGACCTAACATTCACTCTTGAGATACTTACTTTGTTCAAGGAGCTTCCATTAGCAGTTTCTTCAGTGATGACAGCCAAGGCCAGTGGACACTATGAGATAGAAAGATGAGCAAATAAGTGTCCTTGACCTCAGTGTTTTAGCTTTCTTTAAACATGTGTGGCTTGAAGCCCCAGTCACTGTTTAGTATATGCTGGGGGACAGAGTTGAACATGACTGGCTTTGGTACTAAATGGAGGCCCATCACCGAGGTGCCACTTGGGAGGTCTTCTGGGGCTGAGAGAGGCTTTTGTCACCGGTTGAACTTGTTTCTGTTTTTTTATACACACCTGAGAGGCACTTGATCACATTTATACATCCTTCTGACTGCAACGCTTCTTTTCAGTGACATGGAACTTTTCTAGGAGTAGGTGCAGCACTTAGAGCATGGGCCACTCTGGGGACACTTGCTCCTCTGTGATTAATTGTAGTGACTTGTCTTCCTCAGCTGCAGGAAATGCATTTTGTCAGGCAGCCAAGCTCCACATGCAGCTTCAGAGCAAGCATGATTCTGCCACCAGCTTTGTGGATGCTGGGAACGCTTACAAAAAGGCAGACCCTCAAGGTAAGACATGCCTCTACCTCTGCGTACCCAGGGCCATCGGATCAATGTTGGGGGCCTTCTCTCAGGTTACGCTGCTGGACCTTTGAGTCCTGTAAAAAAGAAATGTTTGTGCTTTGGGATAATAGAGATTTTAGTACCTTCAGGGTTTTTTTCTATAATCACTTTGAGCTTTTACAAGGAGAAATTATGTTCAATTTGTCATAATACCTATTTTCTTAAACTCCGTTCACGGTGCATTTTGGAGAATGTTTTGGAAATTAGCTTTAATTTTATCTACATCTTATTATTATCTTAATTTTATGAATATATATTACTCATTAAATAAAAGTAATGGTCCCTCACTCCTAAATACCTGGTACATTTTAAGATCCAGTTAATGGGAGATTGTAATATCTGATAGTTAAAAACAACTTATTCATACAGTATTCATCTGACTTTTTTTAAAGTACTGGTTTTTCAAGTACTGGTTTTGAAGAAATAATGAACTTGGGTATTTAAAATGGCAAAAGTTTACAAATGTTATTTCTTTTTTAGTTAAGAGTATACACTTAGCAATTAAAAGCATTAACGTCTTCCCTGTTGCACATGCACTGGTGGCTGTGGAGCCTCCGTATTTTTCTTTTAGCAGTGCACTTTAGCACAGAAATCTCAGCTTTTATGAATGTATCATTGAGAACTAAGATACTTCAAGGGCTTTTGTATAAAGATTAATTGCATTCTGTTTCTGAACGTGAAAAACTGGACACAGCCTAAATGAACAACAAGGGTGGAATAATAAAATTATAATGCATCAGTATTCCAGGATATGATGCAGGCATTAAAGTCCCTGGATTCAGAGCATCTCCAATGACCTGGTAAATGTCCACATGGTAACCAAAGAACCACACAAGAATTGAGGTCTCAAATTTATTAAAAAATTTGTGCACATGGAAATGCATCCAGAAAACACTGGAAGGAAAAGTACATCAAAATACTAGCAGTGGGTTTGAGTGGCATTGTGGGTAGCTTACTTTTCTATATTTTTAAAGGTCTAACAATTCACAATTCTCACATAGCTTGGGAAGAAATTGCTTTTAATTTTGTTACTCTGTGTTACCTTTCTACTTTTCAGTCAGGCCTTTTCTCTTTGCTTACCTCCTTTAATGCAAGAACAATAAACTTGGAGCTGTCATCTGTATGCTAGCATTATAAACACCACCACTTTGTGACAGGAAATTTGTTGGCTCAGTGTTTTAGAAAATGAATAGAATTTATTAGCAGTATCATTTACTAGATTTCTTTTTCATACCCCAAAAGTTAGCATCTTTTAACATTGTACAAAATGCTGACTTCACCTAAGAGTTGTGTGAACAGGTATTTTCAAAGTGCTTTTGATATTGGCTGCATGAAGAGTTGAGTCTATGGAAGTGATCTTCCTTGTGAAGGACTGTCTTCCAGAATTCATATATATACATGATATCAGTGAAGAATGCATTTACACTTCTGTTTTAGCAGCTAGAGCTGATCAGTGTTGATGACAGCCCCCATGGCTTTGTCTGCTCTTTAATGCGGGCTTCACCCTGGCTGGGTCCTCACTGTCTGTCTGAGACAACTGAGCCAGTCCACCCCCCCAGCTACAGTTCCCTACTTGGCACTGAACCTGCTGGAGACTGAGCATACTGTGGGGTCTGGCCTTGTGTGATTTCTGCTTGCTTTTCACTAACTCACCTGCGTACCCTCCACCCCAAGTGCAACCTCCTTAACATTCTAGTAACAGCCAAGAAGATAGGCTCCCCAGAACCCTCTTTGACTGAATGGATTTTTCATTGTTTTTCTTAAATGCCTTCGCTTCAGAGGCTATCAACTGCTTAAATGCAGCCATCGACATTTACACAGACATGGTAAGACCCTGCCTTGCGTGAGCGGCTGTGGGGTGGAGTCCTGGAGATGGCTTACAGTTGTACTTTTGTTGTTGTTTTTTGCTTCCCGAAGTGTTTGGCTTTCAAAAAGGTGAAAGCAGAATGGGACTCTGTTTTTTGTTTTTCCCGCAGGGAAGGTTTACGATTGCAGCCAAGCACCACATCACCATTGCAGAGATCTATGAGACTGAACTTGTGGACATCGAGAAGGTGAGCTAGGGCAGTGTACACCACAGGTGGGTGTGAGGCAGGTAGACAACATGACTCAGGGAGCTCTCGCCCTTCCAGTGGAGCTGAGTGGTGCAGAACTATTGAGATTGCTTCATTGTAGAGATGGGGGACCTGGCGGGCTAAGGTCTGGATAGGCTTCTCTTCAGGGAAGTGCCTGACACCTGAGAGCTGGGTAAGATTTACCAAGCCTGCCCGCTCTCTCTGCTCTGGGTGATTTGTGTCAGGATGGTGGTGTTTCCAGGAGTCTTCCTTTGGGCTTCAGGAAGGAAGCTTTGGGACTGCAAGGGTGTGCTCACCTTTATAATTTAGGCCCTGACCTGGAGGAAGAAGGGAACTGAACACTGGCCTAGCCATACCTCTGTTTCACATGGGGCTGGTTTTCTGAGCTGTGGTTTATAGCAGCAAAAGAAGAGAAGAGGAAACACTGAGCACCACTCTTTCCCAGGCTCTGTCGTTGCTTGCATGCTGTGAAATTTTACCACTTTTTAGCTCTTATATCACAGAGGCCCCTTTATGGATGTGGAAGTTAGGGCTCAAAAGGACTGAGCTGCCTGGAACCACTCAGATTGGATCCAGCAGAGCTGATGCAAAGCCAGCCCCAGCACAGGGCTTCATCCTTTATCACCCTGTCTTCTCAGTCACAGGATCACCTGCAGGGCTCAGGGCACCTTGGCAAGAGGAAGACATTTGTCAGATCCCGAGACTCCATCAGCTCAGACTGGAGACACATGTTTATGTAACACCGTCCTGAGTACTGTGGGAAACCAGAGGTGTGAGTGAGAAAGAAAAGCGGCAGTGGAGGCCAGTGGTTCCTGTCAGGCTGATGAGCACCTGGCATGCTCTTGGGGTTACAGTTCTGTCCTATCTGAATGGTCAGGGCACTCCCTGAGCCCCATGCGGCATCAGACGGGCATCCCTCTTCCTCTTTTATTTCATGCCGTCTCTCTGCTTCTGGAACAGGTGACTGATGGTGCCTCCTCTTCTCCCCATACTCTAGTGTGGGGCACCCTGGGGCTAACTCCTTGTCTTCTCTCACTCCACATTGCTCTCTTGGTGCTCTCTCTGCACTCATCGTCACTGTTTTACAGACTGTCTGCCAGTGGCTCACAAGTCTATCTGCAGCCCAGACCTCCCTCCACACCTCAGATCCCTGTATCCTCCTGTCTGCCAACCATCACTGCCAGTCCAGTGTGTCTGAGACAGGATTCCGATCCCCCCCCCCCCACTGTGATATTCCCCCTCCGAACCACAGGCATCCTCTTTTTCTCCACATCCAGTCTGTGGGCGATTTCTACAGTGTTGTCCTCTAAGCTCCCAAGTCCCCGCCCCCTCACTACCTCCTTGTGCCCCCAGCTTTCACTGGGTCACTGCAGGAGCCTCTAAACTGGCCTTCCTGTTTCTGCTCCTGCTTGAGTTCTGAGCCCTGGGCATAAGGTCCCCATCACCCTTTCCTTTTGGATTCACTCTCTTCTCTGCTTTTGTGCATTTTCTCAGGGAAAGGGGGGCTTTATACTAAGAAATAGCAATGTTGACTAAAATCCTAATGGAGCGTCAAGGAGGTAGGTGTAGTATGGCAGCCACTTGGAAGTTAGCAAGACAGGTACTGTTGCCAACATATGAGAACTTTTCTCCTGGTGTGAAATGATAATTTCATATATATTACACTGGTTTTTGTCAATAGTAATGTCCCCCCTCCCTCCAGTGTAACAGAACAGCCAGAGCAATCCTCATCTAAAGTAGATCAGATTGTGTCTTCACTGCTTACAACCTGATGTTACCCCATCTTCACTCAGAGGAATAGCCAGAGCCTTCAGATGGCCTCCGAGGCTCCACTGATTCATCCTTCACCCTTGTGCCTCTCTGAACTCTCTTCTTGCTCTTCCCCACCTTCTTCCCCCGTGCTATATACCATGCTGTGGCCTCCATGACCTCTTTGCTGATCCTCACACATGCCAGATGAGCTCCTGCCTCAAGACTTTTGCACTGTGTTTCCTCTGTCCTTGGGGCTCTTCCACAGATGTCCACATGGCTTACTCCCCTTTGTCCTTCAAATTTTTACTTAATTTGTTGCCTTTTCTATGAGACCTATCATGACCGCTTAGTTAAAACTGGAACCCCATCTTGTCACGAATACATACCCAAACACCTCCCCCAACTCGGCTTTTTCTTTTTATTGCAGTGCACATGTCACCTTATGTCATATGCTACAAATGCTTGCTTACTCATCATTCCTGTTATTCATCGTCTTTCCCTACACTAGAGTGGGCACCCCATGTCAGCACGGAGCTTTGCCTCTTGTTTACTGATGAATCCCAAGAACCCAGAACTCTATGTACTTAGTAGACTCTGACACCCCTATCTCTGCCATAGCAATGTACCTGCCAAAGCACATAGAATCTTAGTTTGGGGAGGTGTCTCTGACTACTAAAGTTGGACTGGAATTGTTAACCTTCACCCTCTGACTTCATGCTGATCACCACCTTGTGGTTATGTAGCACAGAACTCACTATGACTTATTTAATAGAGTTCATGATTTGGCCATTTTGTCATATATGCCATGGTTTTCTAAAGGTGCTCCAATCTTGAATAAATCAGAGCCACTGACTGCATTGCATGTGGCCCTTCTCATCAGAGAGGTTATCTGCAGACCCTGGAGAGGATGGGGAGACCCAGACCTGAGCCCTTCTGTGCTCCCTGCTGCAGAATTGGTGATGGAACAGAAAGGAGATGGGTCTGGTGTGGCTGGGATATTTATTTTTCAGGGTGTCTCGGGTGGGCACAGTATCTTCACCAAGGTTGAATCATCTTAGGGGGACAAGCACTCATGCAGACCATCTTTCCAGTGGAGGCTCCTTCATTGGCTTCTCCCAGGGTGGTCAGGAGAGTACGCTGGAGACAGGAGCCTGCAGCACTGTGCCGTCTCTGCTGCCAGGGCATGCTCTCGAGCAACCACTTCACACATGGGTCTCCGTTTGTGAAATTCAGGGTGGATAAAATGATCTGTAGTGTTCTCTTGTTTTCCTTCTTTTAAAAAAAAATGTGTTTTGTCAGCTTCTGAATCCCCCCAGAACTCATGGTGCTCCTGCCATTCTGCAAGTTGGCCAGCAGGTGGCATCTCCCTACACTAATGTGACATGCCCTTTTAAAAGCAGTTTAAGAACCCTACTCAGCATGGGGCACTTGGGTGACTCAGTGGGTTAAGTGTCCAACTTCAGCTCAGGTCATGATCTCATGGCTTGTGAATTCAAGCCCTGCGTTGGGCTCTGTGCTGACCGCTAAAAGCCTGGAGCCTGTTTTGGATTCTGTGTCTCCCTGTCTCTCTGCCCCTCCCCTACTCATGCTCTGTCTCTCTCAAAAATAAATAAACATTAAAAAAAAAAAAAAAAAAGAATATTACTTAGCACACAGAGGGTTACCTTGCATATTCCCTGATGTTTGGTTTCCTGTGTTTAGAAATCATTACCCTTGCTTCCTTGGTTGGACTCACCAGATTATGGTCAGTACTTGAAGTTTAAGTTTGAAAATCAGTTCTATTAAGGTACCTTACATTTGATTTATTACAAATGAATTTCTTCTCTGTTAATATAAGCCACTGTATGTTCTATAAGTCGTGCACAGACTTTAGCTAGTGACCAATGAAGTGTGTGAAGTTTCAAAGGCTCACATTATTCCTTTGATTTCATGAAATAAAACATTAAACAAACTAATAAATGGGTCCTTTTTAAATGACCCAGAGGAATTGTGACCATTTCTGTTTCAGCCCCTGGAGAACATGATTTAATACTATTGGTTACCATGTAGGATGTGCCTATGGCAAGTTCATGTCCTGTCTGGAGGTATATATTCTAAAAGAGTTGATCCCATCTGAAGGTTAAGTTGACCTATAAAGTGGACTCTTAAGCTTGAGATGTGGAAATTGCATTTGCTTTAAGACTGATGAGGACTGCAGTCCTAAAGAGTGTTGTCTCTCATTTCAGGATTCATGTATTTTCCAGCATTGTGACCTTCACCAGATTCCCCAAAAAAGAATATGAATGTAGTTCCTTTGGTGGGCTACTTAAATAACAGGATAACAGGATGATTTTGTGTCTGGGTTTATAGTTATGTGTGCAGTTATTATTGGTGGCTGTCTTCTACTTTTGATATTTATCATGGTCTGTTACATTGTAAAAAACAGTGGGTAATTTTATAAGGTGCGAGGGTCTACTTGTGACTGGTAAATTTCACTGCATGTTAAAGCTCCAAACTAGGTGTGAACATCCAATGATAACCTGTGCCAACCTCTTTTCTCTGAAACTTCTCTGTTAAGCCACTAGATAAGATTTTCTTTCAACTATAACCTCTGTCAAAACTTGGAAGTATTATAAAGTTTCATTATTGGCTTAATTAGCACTATTAAAAACTAAGCTTTAAATTTCTTTTTACTGTGATGAATCTAGCTGTAGTTTACAGTTACATTTTGATGAACCAGCATCATTACTTAATAAGTATTAGGTTAAAACAAATTGTCCATATTTGGCCACTTATTTTTACCTCAAAACCGCAGTTACATACAGTTAACCCAATACTGTTCATTGAGTTCTGGTGTTGTGAGAACTAGAAAGATAAGTAGTGAGAGTCCCCACCCCCACCCCCTGGCCCCACTCCCTGAGGTTATATCATCTGACACTCTTTAGTAAAGATTCAGTCACATTTCTCATACTTTACCCCATCTGTTACAATGGAAAACTGTGTTAAATACTTTTAGAGAGCGTGGGAACAGTTCAAAGAAGATTACTTTCGATTAATTAGGAATTGACTGAAACACTTTCTGGGCATTCCAGATTAAGATATTGGCAGTAGTTTAGTAGGGGGCTATCACTTGAAATGCAGTCTGCCTTTACTCACTTAGCATCTGTTTATTGAGCACCTACTATATGATCAACACTCTGCTAGGTTCAGCGACATAATGGTGACACCTGCCCTTACAGAGCTTACGTTTTAGTGGGAGAACATATATATTCATCACATCATCCCACACATTTGTGTATGTGACAGCTCTGATAAAGTGTGCAGGGAATCTATTCCAGATGGTTTCCCTATGTGTCTATGTATGTGTGAAAAGAGGACTGCAATGTATCTGTTCTTTCATGGCTGTTTGTTAGTTTAATATTTCATGGAGAACTTTCCGTATTGATACTTTCTGTCATTATTCTTAATCTTAGCATAGTAGTTTATTATATTTAACCATTTACATTGTTTCCAGTTTTGCCCCTGTTATAAATAATACTCAGAAGATTTGTTTGGGGAGTATATTAGTTAGGGTAGGCTGACCAAATGAACCCAAAAAATAATTATTCAAGCCCAGAAGTGTCAGTTTTTCACAAACCGTCCATGATGCTCTGCAGTCCAGACATGGCTAATGTTGGCCTCAGAGGTAAACAAATTTTGTAAACCAAGTCAGTGTTGGTCTTGATCATTACACTAGTACCTGCAAGAAGGTGGGGACTGAGGCTTTATGGCCAGGTCTTTCTGCTTCCAGTCAGCTCCCAGGAACCACAGCTAGAGTGATCTTTAACATAGTTCCCTAGCCTGTTTGTTGTTTTCTTGTCTTTGTGCCTCTCTGTTCAGTCATTGGGTAGGACTTCCTTGAAGCTATGGGCTTAGTGGGAAGGGAGCACCTGTAGTCTGATACCAGCCATCTTCCTCTTTATGGCTTACTGGGAAAACCTTGAAATTTAAGGCAGAGGTCCACCACCTGTTTGTGTATACCCAAGTTAAGAATAGTTTTCATGTTTTTTAATCATTAGTCAGAAAACAGCACTTCACAACATGTAAAAACCATGTGAAATTAAAATTGTCCATAAATAAAGCTTTTGGAACATAGACACACTCATTTGTTTACTGTTTGTGGCTGCTTTTGTGGTACCGCAGGAGAACTAAGTTGTTGCAACACATCATATGACTCACAAAGCCTAAAATATTTATAACCCGGGCTGTTACAGAAAAGTTTGCCAGGCCCCTAGTTTAAAATGTTCAGACTTCTCTTTTGCCATTTGGGGTATAGAAGCCATTGGCCTTTCCAGTTGTATGAGGCCCTATCACTGGACTTTGTCTGTTTTCTTTCATAATTGCCTATAAAACAAGCTAATTATTTCCAGAGTTCTCTCTTACAAAGCTTTGCTGAAAACAGCAATACACACTATTATCTGCCTCTTTCCATACAGCTTCTTCCTGTAGAGTTTCTGGATCCAGTAGGGATGTGTTCTGCCTTCTGAGCTGTCATATGCTTGATTTCACTAACTGTTATGCCACAGCGTGACAAGGGCTTCTAGCTTTCCAGCTTAAAACCTCTGTTTCCTCTCCACTTGACTGTTAATTCATCACCACACATTTTAGATTGAAGGCAACACTATTATTCTAGATGACACTTAAGGTATTGATGAGGAAAGTCTATGCTCTGAGGCAAGCTGTAGACCTAAAATGTAATAGGGCTTTGTGTGTCTCGAAAATAACCATCCAGCGTAGCTGTTCCGGTTTTGGCAGCAGTGGGTACATGGTGATTGAGGTACATTCTGCCCTTTGTAGTTATTTTGGAACAAGGTGGACAGTTCTGCCATCTTCGATTTGTGGCTTCCACTGTCACTCCAAACTTGGTCATTGCCATTCTAGCTCATTGAAAGGGATGAGGCCTGAAGAAGAATACATGTTCAGGTGGATGAGGCAAGCCTTGTAGAGGCCCACAACATGTCTCTTTACATTCTGTTGGAAACAGCAGGTCACAGCTGCCCGGAACTGCAAGTAGGGGCTGGAGAAATAGTGTAGCTGGGCATTTGCCTTGGAGGAAGGGAAGAAGAAAGTTTGGTGGACAGTGAGTATTCCGGATATGCATGCTATATTCTATTCCTCAAGTAAAGGAAGCCAAGTTATGAAAGGTGTGCTGTTGAACTAGGTTTAGCTATAGGAATAATACCTATGCAGTTGTAATTCTTAAACGTAGTTCTTCAGACAAGTTAATTTGGGTAAAATACATTTGTGTTTTTCAGGCTATTGCACATTATGAACAATCAGCTGATTATTACAAAGGGGAAGAATCCAACAGGCAAGTGTTTTTCTTAATATAATTAAATGGGTTTTGTTATGTGTGGTAAAAGAAAAACCTTCACCATACTCTGTGAGCATATCGGGCTGTACCAAATGAGGGTGTACTGGAATACGTTTCCATTTTTCCACTGGATTGTTACTTGCTCTGCTCTGGTTCTTGATTGCAGTTCAGCTAACAAGTGTCTGCTGAAAGTGGCAGCGTATGCCGCCCAGCTGGAGCAGTACCAGAAAGCCATCGAGATCTACGAGCAGGTGAGGCTGCCGCAGTCTTGCCGACTTACAGTGGAAGTCTTTTTTTTTAATTAAACTTTATTTAATTTTCCTTTTTGTCAAGATATAATTTGGGGCACCTGGGTGTCTCAGTCGGTTGGGCGTCTGACTTCAGCTCAGGTCACGATCTCACGGTCTGTGAATTCGAACCCCACATCGGGCTCTGTGCTGACAGCTCAGAGCCTGCAGCCTGCTTCAGATTCTGTGTCTCCCTCTCTCTCTGACCTTCCCCTGTTCATGCTCTGTCTCTCTCTGTCTCAAAAATGAATAAATGTTAAAAAAAAAAAAAGATATAATTCACACATCATATAATTCATCCTGGTAAAGAATACAAGTCAGTAGGTTTTAGTATATTCACAAAGTTGTGTAACCATCACCAGTACCTAATTCCAAATCATTTTCATCATCCCCCAGAAGACACTCCTATATCCCCTTCTCTTGGTCTCTGAAACCACTCTCTACTTTCTGTCTCAGTGGACTTGTTTATTCTAGGCCTTCTAGGAAATGTGGCCTTTTGTGACTGGCTTCTTTTGTTTAGCATAGTTTTTTCAAGGTTCTTCTTAAAACCTTGAAACACGTTTGTTTTAGCATGTAATGATACTTTTCATAGCTGAGTAATATTCCATGGTTAGTTTACCTGTTTATCACTTAATGAACATTTGAGCTTTTTTCACTTGAACTATTATGAATAATTCTGCTCTGAAAACTTGTGTTCATGTTTTTTGTGGTGGTATGTTTGACGTTCCCTTGGTTGTATATATACCTAGGATTGGGATTGCTGGTTTATGAAGCAAGTCTGTTTCTACCTTTTTTTTTGAGAGAGAGCGTGCAAGCGAGAGAGGGGCAGAGAGAGATGGGGAGACAGAATGCCAAACAGGTTCCATGCTGTCAGCACAGAGCCCGATGCAGGGCTCCATCTCACAAATTGTGAGATCATAACCTGGGCCAAAACCAAGAGTCAGACACTTAACCAACTGAGCCACGCAGGTGCCCCTGTTTTTAACTTTTAGAGGAACTGCCAAACTTTTCCACAGTGACTGCACCAGTTTACGTTCCCACCAACAATGTGCACGGGTTCCAGTTGCTCTACATCCTCACCAATGCCTTCTGGTTTCTGGGTTTTTGATAATAGCTACCCTAATGAGCATGAAGTCACACTTCATTGTGGTTTTGGTTTCCATTACCCTGATGGTTAGTGATGTTGAGACCCTTTTCATGTGCTTGTTGGCCATTTTTTTTTAATGTTTATTTATTTATTTTGAGAGACAGGCTGAGAGCATGAGTGGGGGAGGAACAGAGAGAGACACACACAGAATCCGAAGCAAGCTCCAGGCTCTGAGCTGTCAGCACAGAGCTCAATGCAGGACTCGAACCCACAAGCCGTGAGATCATGACCTGAGCTGAAGTCAGATGCTTAGCCAACTGAGCCACCCAGGCACCCCAGCTTGTTGGCCATTTGTCTATCTTCATTGGAGAAATGTTGGTTCAGTTCCTTTACCTGATTTTGAGTTGGGCTGTATTACATTTTAGAAATTCTTTATATATTTTCTCCCATTCTGTGGGTTGCTTTTTTTACTCTGTTGTTGGTGTCCTCTGATATGTGGTTTTTAACTTTGATGAAACCCAGTTTCTCTGTTTTTTTGTTGTTACCTGTGTTTTTCACATCATATTCAAGAAGTCATTGCCAAACCCAGGGTCCTGAAAGCTTCTCCCCTGTTTTGTTGTAAGAGTTTTATAATTGGAGGTCTTCTGTTTAGGTCTTTCATTATGGGTGTATAGTGTTTTGTGTATAGTGTTAGGTAAGGGTCCACCTTCATTCTTTTGCTTGTGGATATTCAGTTTTCCCAGCAGTGTTTGTTGAATATACTGTCCTTTTGCCATTGAATATAGTCTTGGACCCCTCACTGGAAATTATTTAACGGATATTCTGTTTGACCATCTCTTCTATCCCATTGGCCTTATATGTCTGTCTTTCTGCCAGTATCAATCACACTGTTTTGATTATGTAGTTTTGAAATCAGGAACTATGAGTCCTCCAGCTTTTTTTCTTGCTTTTTTTCAAGATTGTTTTAGCTATTCAGGGACCCTAGCATTTCCATATGAATTTTAGGATCAACTTATCTGTGCTAAAAAGCCAGCTGGAATTTGATGGGGATTGCATTGAATCTGTAGACCAATTTGGAAAGTATTGACATCTTAACATCATTAAATCTTCCAAACTCTGAATACAGGGTACCTTTTCATGTATTTAGATCTTCTTTAATTTTGTTCAATAATATTTTATAGTTTTTAAAAAGTGCGCAAGCCTTGCACTTCTTTAGTTACATATACTGCTAAGTATATTATTCTTTTTGATGCTGTTGTAAATGGAATTGTTTTCTCTGTTTCCTTTCAGATTGTTAATTGCTAGTTTTATTTTTATTTATTTGCTAGTTTTATATACTGCAACCTTACTGAACTAGTTTATTAACTCTAGTGGGTTTGGGGTTTTTGTTTATTTGTTTGTTTTGATTTCTTTTTAGAAAATCATGTATTCATGTCATCCGCAGATAGCTATAGTTTTACCTGTTTTCAAATCTGGATGCCTTTTACTTCATTTTCTTGTTAGTTACTAGACTAACTGAACTAGACCCTCCTGAACAATGGTAAATAAGTAGCAAGAGCACACATCCTTGTCTTATTCCCATTTTAGACAGAAAGCTGTTCGTCTTCCATCATTAAGTCTTCTGCAGATACCCTCTATTAGTTTGAGGAAGTTCCCTTCTCTTCCTAGTTTGTTGAGTGTTTTTATCCTCAAAGCATATTGGGTTTTGTCAAGTGCTTTTTTTCTGTTTCTGTTGAAATGATCATATGGTTTTTGTTCTTTATTAGTGTGGTGTATTTTATTGGTGGATTTTCATGTTTTGAACCAACCTTACATTCCTGGGATAAATCCTGCTTGATTACTGCAAAGTTTGGGGGTCTTCAAGGGCACCTTCAGGTTTGGTAATTCTCTAGAAGGACCCATAGGACTCAGTGAAAGCTATTATGCCACAGTTATGGTTTATTATACCAGAAGGATACAGATTAAAATCAGTGAAAGAAAGAGGTGCTTAGGAGCAGGGTCCAGGAGAGTTGCAAGTGTGGAACTTCCTATTGTCCTTCCCCAGTGGAGTACTTCCCCCAGCAACAATGTGTGAAAATATGCATGGAGTATTACCAACAGGGGAAGAAGTTCACCTGCGCTTAGCATCTAGAATTTTTATTGTGGCTCATAGACATGGCTGATCTTATTCTCCAGTCCCTCCATATGTTGAGCTGAACCACGTTGTCAGAGACACTCAGGTAAACAAAAATACTCTTCAGGTAGCACATTCCAAGCAAGGGCTTAGAGATGACTTCCCAGGAGCCACAGACAAAAGCAAGACCTCACTTTGGACAAAATTAATTTTTTACTGTATAGTCATAATGTGTAAGCCTTTTTAAAGTTGTCAGAGTTCGTTTGCTAGTATTTTGTGGAGGATTTTCAATCTATATTCTTTAATTTTCTTGTGAGATCTTTGATTTTGGCAGGAAAGTAATACTGGCCTCATGGAATGAGTTGGGAAATATTTTCCCGTCTCTGGAAGAATTTGTGAGGGATTGATGTCCTCTCTTTAAACATTTGGTAGAATTCAGTGATTTTTCTCTGTTTTTGTGTTTTCAATTTCTTTGATTTCTAATGCTATTATTTCATCCTCCTACTGTCTTTAGATTTATTTTGTTCTTCCTTTTTTAGGGAGTTGAGGTGGGAGCTGAGCTTACTGATTTTCCTCTTTGTTGTGTATACATGTTGAGTGCTATCAGTTCCCCTCTAAACAATGCTTTGTGTCTCACAATTCTGTTAAATTGTTTTATTTATTTCATTGTATTTATTGATTTCCGTGGATTATTTAGAAATGTTTTGGTTAATTACCAAGTGTTTGGAGATTTTCCTGTTTATCTTTCTGTTGATTTCTAGTTTGATTCCATTGTAGCTGGAGAACACTGTGTGATTTCAATTCTTACCAATTTGTTAAAGTTGTTTTATGGCTCAGAACATGGTCTAACTTGGCATTTGTTCTGTGGTTCTACTGTTGCTTGGTGGCATGTTCTGTAATGTTGATTAGACTTTCTTGGTTGATGGCGTTGTTGAGTTTTTCTGTATACTCTATTTCTGTCCATTGTTGAGAGTGGAGTGTTGGAGTCTCCAACTGTGATTGTGGATTTTGTCTCTCTTCTTTCATTTCTGTCAGTCTTTGCTTTGCATATTTTGCAGCTCTGTTTGCTGCATACATGGTTAGGATTGCCATGTTTTTTTGGTATGTTGATACTCTTACCATTTTATAATGTCTTCCTCTGTTTCTGTTAATTTTCTTTGCTCTGAAGGCTACTTTACCTAATATTAATATAGCCTCCAGCTTGCTTTTGGTTAATGTCCATGTGAGATAGCTTTTCCCATCTTTTTCATTCAGCCTGCCTATATTACCGTAATTGATCGAGTGAGTTTCTTGTGGACAGCATGTCGTTATGCCATGCTTTTTAATCTACTCTGCTAATGTCTGTCTTTTAATTGGTTTACTTGGAGCATTCACATTTAATGTAATTTTTGATATATCAGGACTTAAGTCTGCCATTTTATTTATTACTTTCTATTTATGCTCTGTTTTTTGGGGTTTTTTTTTTGTTTGTTTCCTTTGTCCTGCCATAACTTATAGTGGGTTGCTTGATTATAGTGCTTTCAAGTAAATGTCTTTGAGTAGCTGTTTTTAGTGATTGTTCTAGGTATACCATGTACAGAATTTATCACAAGCTAATGGTACCATCATTTTTATTTCCAGTGAAATATAGAAACCTTCCTTTCTGTCCCTTTCTCCTCTTCATTCAATTTATAATTTTCTCTCCATACTTTGAGAACTACCTCAATGATATAATTTTTACCTAAACTGTCCAACATAATTTAAAAAACCCAAGAAGACAGGAAAAGCCCATTGTATTACCCATATTTTGCTTACTATGTTCTTTCTTTCTTCTGATGTTCTAAGATTACTTCTTTCATTTTTTCCCTTGCATTTAAAGAACAGATACCCTTTTGCCATTTTTTTTAGGTCAGGTTTACTGGTGACAAATTCTCTTAGTGTTCCTTCGTCTGTGAATGTTTTCATTTCCACTTCATTCTTGAAGCATCTTTTCCCAGGGTATACAGCTCTGGGTTGACAGTTGATTTCTTTAGTACCTGAAAAATGTGCCACTTACGACTTCTGAGAAGTCTGCTGTCGTTCAAGTTGTTTTTCTCCTGTAGATAAGGTATCATTTTTTTCTGACTGCTTTTAACATTTTGTCCTTGGCTTCAGTTTTTCAGAATTTTATTCAGCTTGGCGCGGGTATTTTTGCTTTCATCCTGTTTGGGTTTCACTAACCGTCTTGAGTCTGTAAGTTTATGTTTCTTGCCACATTTAGGAAGTTTCAGCCATTATTTCTTCAAGTTCTTTTTCAGCCCCTCTCTCTGTTCTCTTCTCCCAGGACTCGGACAACTTGAGTATTAGACTTTGTTTTATAGTCTGATAGTCCCGGATACTCTGTTCATTTGTGGGTTTTTTTGTTTTTTGTTTTTTTTTTTCAATCTGTCTGCTCTCTGTTGTTGAAACTGAGTAATTTCTAATTACTAATTTCTGTCATTAGTTCACTGATTCTTCTTTTCCATGTATTCTGCTATTGAGCCTATTCACTTTTTATACTGGTTATTGTGTTTTTCAGTTCTGAAATTTCTACTTTTTTTTTTTTTTAGCTTACGGATTTTTTTTTTTCTGCTAGAAATTTCTTTTTCTTTGTTGATGCTTTCTGTTTTATCTTTAGTTTTAAGCATTATTTTGTAATTGTTGATTGAAGCATTTTTATTAGGGCTCCTTTTAAATCTTTGTTGTGTAATTCTAACAATTCTATCCCCTCAAAGCTGTCATCTTTTGGTTGTTGTTTTCCATTCAGGTTAAGATCTCCTTTTTTGGTGTTGTGAGTGAGTTACTGTTGACAACTGGACTGGAACCTATTTAAACCTTTCCTCTCAGCTAGTGTCCTGTGACCCTGCTCTGGTTGCAGTAGGAGCCTGTCGCTTCACTGCCGCCGGCTGGAGCTTGAAGCTCAGCCCCCACTTGGCCTCCATTAATGTCTGGGCCCTCACTACTGTTGCTGGGTGGAGGCGGCCACCAATACTATATTGGGGTTGCTCTGCCAGGTGGTGGTGGAAGTTTTAAGCCTCCATAGGCCTCTTCTGACATCTCACCTGCTGGGAGATGGGGGATGACCCCTCCCTCCTTCCTACTGGGTGGAAGTGAGGCCCAGGCTCCCCAGGAGGTCTCCAGGTCCCCACTGCCTCGAAGCAGGGGTGAAGGATGGGCCACTACTAGCTGGTGGGGATGAAGGCTTGGTTCCCTACTGGGCCTTTGTGAAGCCACCTAGGCAGGGGGCAGGGCTTTGGGGATCTCCCTTGCAGTCTCAGAAGGATGGACATCTTAGCTATGTCTGGGGTCTTTGCTGAAGTGAGTGGGGGTGGAGCCACAGTTTTCTGTGGTATTTGGAGTAGAGCAGTAACTTCCTAAACTTTTCTGTCTTGCTAGGCTCCCCCTTTCGTGGTCTTTCAGCTAGACAAAGCAAACTTCTGTATATTCTCTCTCTCTCTCTCTCTCTCTCTCTCTCTCTCTCTCTCTCTCTCTCTGCTGCATCTAGTGTGGCATTTATGGGTTGCTAACTTTTTGTTCCAAGTCCAGGATATATGAAAGAAAAAGAAAACCCAGGGAACCCGTGCTGTGTTTTCCGCGTGTCTCCTCCTTTCAGTCTCCTTGTGTTGGTTTTATATAAAATGGGGCTTTTAGTTGCACTTAGCAGGAGGGATGGAGAAAAATAATGTCTATTCCGTCTTCCTGAAAGTAATAGTCTTCTGGATCATTTTTAACAGGTTAGCACTTTATGTATTAAATTCCATTTCTTGTCTAGTAGAATTTCCTAGTGTGTGATACTGGGTTAAAAGGATGTATCTATAGCTAAACTGATGTAAGTAAGATAAAACAAGTGTCTTCTAAAGGGCAGATGGGGATCAGTTTGCCTAATAGGAACGCAAACCTTTGAAATCTAATTCTGCTTTCTGTGCCTAGGTTGGGGCAAACACTATGGATAATCCTTTGTTGAAGTACAGTGCAAAGGACTACTTCTTTAAAGCAGCCCTCTGTCACTTCATAGTAGATGAGCTGAATGCCAAGGTAAGGAGGCCTGCAGTGCCAGTTTCTGCTGCACTTGACCCATGAGAACAAGTCTCCGGCCCTCTGTCGTTCGTGGTGTGCTTCACTGAGTGATCGTGGTTGTAACAAGACCAAGCTGCCCTCATTAATATAATAATAATAATGCTGATACTGTGCTGTGCATCCCAGTTGTAATCTTGTTACGGCTGCCAAACTGATAGTCACATTCCCTTCAGTGGTTTTACTTTAAAGAAATTAGGGGGTTAAGGGGGAAAAAGTAAAAGTAGAATAACATCCTTTCTTTCAAAGTCCAAAATCAATTTGGAACGGGGATTGGGGAGACAGGAGGCAGAGATTTGGGCATCCTTGCTGTGTCCTTCTGGAGGTGGGAGGGCAGAAGTAAAGCCACTGAAGGGGAGGCGTCCTTTCTTCCAGCCTCCAGCCAAGGTCTCACTGGGATTTATTTGCAATCTGGACAGTGTAGTAGATGGAAATGGACACCTTGTCTGTTTGTTTTTAAGAATTAGATTTGGTGGGGCGCCTGGGTGGCTCAGTCAGTTGAGTGCCCGGCTTCAGCTCAGGTCATGATCTCACGGTTTGTGAGTTCAGGCCCCGCATCGGGCTCTGTGCTGACAGCTTAGAGCCTGGAGCCTGCTTCGGATTCTGTGTCTTCCTCTCTATCTACCCCCTCCCCCACTCACACTCTGTCTCTCTCTCTCTGCCTCTCAAAAATAAACTAATAAAAAGAATTCGATTTGGTCCACATTGTCATCTCTACAGCAACCTAATTCAGAAAAATTAGTTTAGAAATGTATTCATAATTGAAGTTGGTAATTCAGATTGAATAGGTTTCCTGTGCTGATAGTGTAACAGCATACTTGTTATACATCTAAGTAGGCTTCAGGTAGATCTTACTGAAGGACTAGGATGTTCAGATAGAAAGTGTTTTATTTCCTGATTCAGCAAGTCACACATTAACAAGTGTTTTTCTCTTTTAGCTTGCTCTTGAGAAGTATGAGGAAATGTTTCCAGCCTTTACTGATTCAAGAGAATGTAAGTTATTGAAAGTAAGTAACATCACAATTTGAAGAAGAAAAACAGTCTTTGCTGTCAGGTGGGATTGGATCTGAAGTGAAGTTCTAATTCTGTGAGGAGCGCTGGCATTCTCCTGCCTTTGCAGAGTGGGTCTCAAATGCCACCAGAGTCAAGGACGGAAGCATTGTGTTCTAACCCAGGCAGCTCGGAAATGTTAGCCCAAAAACTGGGTCCCTGCCTTAGGGTAGCTCTTGGCTTACATTTGAGTATTTCCTCAATTCTGTAAGGTGTTTGGCAACATCAGTTAATGTCATACTAAGGCTATTTCTATATTTGAAGTATCTATTCATGGGTGGAACTGTTTAGCCTATCAAACTAACCTTTCCATACTTACGCTACCAGAAACTTCTAGAAGCTCATGAAGAACAGAACAGTGAAGCTTACACTGAAGCAGTAAGTTATGTGTTTGGGATACAGTACATTCTTTGAAGTTTAAATTACAGAAACTTCTTTTCCTTTTCCTGTATAAATGCTTTGGAACGGGGATTGGGGAACATTTGTTTGAACATTTATCCAATATACCCAAGTTGTATTTTCCAAAGGTCATGTTTTATATATCCCACAAACCTTTACAATTAGACAGTTCCATTAGCCATGCTGACTTTAGCTGGGAGACAAATTTAAGAGAGAGTATCATAAACTGTTACACTTTGCTGTTTTAATGTTTTCCTTTGAAAATACCTGATCCATAAATAACTAAAGTAAAATCAGTTAAATGTAGCTTAAAATATAAAAACAAAGCAGTGAGAGCTTGCTATATTCTTGGAATAAAAAAATGGAAGACTTTTTTTTGTGCTCATTAGTTTTCTATTTTCCCATCTTTTGCCATCTTGTGTTTAGAATCCAGCAGATTTCTCAGTATCCTCCATTAATTTATTCATCATGGCTTTGAAGTGATAGTAGAAAGGAATATTTTCCCATTTAACTTTTGCTACCAAACCATCACATGCTGTTGAGATATCACTCTTTGGTAATGCGTTGAAATGAGTTAAAGGGATTCTGCTTTCACATGTTCTGTGTCTGCAAGCACATTCATGCATGCAACACCAGTAATTTTCCACATTTTCTTCTTATACACAGTCTCATTTCCTTTGTGACATGACGTATGCTCTTCCAATTATAAAGGTGGTTAGGAGTTTAGCATGTTAGCATACAGAGCAGTATAAAAAAGCACAGGAATTTGTCGCTAGCTCCACCAAAATAGTCCCAGGATAATGAAAAAACATACTATTTTTAAAGATGAAAGTTATAAACTGGAATGAAAGGTTTAAATGAAAAAAAGTTGGAGGATTATCACTGGAAATATTTAAACAACCTGGGGCATTATTTTTTTGTGTGTTTGGTTGTATTTCCATGGAATAATTCCTGTTCCTCTTTCTTTAAACTAGGTGAAGGAATTTGACTCAATATCTCGCTTGGATCAGTGGCTTACGACCATGTTGCTTCGTATCAAAAAGTCCATCCAAGGGGATGGAGAAGGAGACGGGGACCTAAAGTGAACATTATGTCTTTGTGGCATGCAGCTGACCCCTCTTTAGTTTCATGTTAGGGCCACATGATCTTTATGGGATGCCCATTTAATGGCTTAATTCTTTGCATATGAGCCAAACCATGTGTGTGTGTATGTGTAAGCTCCCTGTGTTTGTCTTTGTGAAGCAGACAGCTGGGAAGGTCCTGTGCATATCGTAGGTGTGATAGGCTATTCCATGCTCACTGGAGCCCCCACGGTTTTTTGAGAACCACTTCACAATCTTATTCCTATCATTTTGATATTTGCAGAGCCCATGTTTAACTTTGCCACGTATTTTTATGTCATTTTCTTGGACTGGAGTACCAAACCTAATCATGGTAATAGATGCTTTGCCTGTTTTCTATAAATTCGTACCTGGATGTATTCTCTAAATGTACATGTTTAGTTCAGGATGGCTGTTAGGAATGAGTTTTATGACTTCACTTATTAGAAATTGTTTATTTGTTGTTGTGATTCTTATGATGGTGCTAGTGACCAGTGTGTTTGCTTTTTATATTGTTGTATTTGCTGATGTGCATGCGGAAATTCAGAACATCCAGGGTCTGTCAGCAGCGCTGACTTACGTTGTGAGAAAAGGGAGCTTCCTGGCAGGGCTTGCTTACGTGTATGGGTGGATGTCAGGGTGAGTTTGACCAATTTGTACTCACTCACACATGTAAGATCTATAAGAAACAATTTTTCCTTTTCCTGGAATTTGTTTCCACTTTTTGTTGGGGTGGAATCCTTTCTTTATATTCACATAAATGTGATTCAATTGGCATGTCCCTTTTATTTTCATGTTCAGATACTTGCCCACGTTGAGACGGTGCCTGCTGTGCCCCCGCCATGTGATTCCTCATCCGAGCTGGGGTTTATCTAGGTCAGAGCTTGAGAGAACAGTCATTATTTTACCCATTTGTTGAATGTGTTGGGTTAGGTGGGGTAAGTATAGGTACAGGGGTTTACTGTGTGTTCAGTTAGGGAAGAAGGCCAACCAGCTTCTGAGGAGGATCGATTTGCCTCTCGGTTGATGGAGTTGTTTGAGCTTGTATATTTTAATTTAGTTGTATCATTTTGGTTTACATAATATGTGCTCTAATGACTTATAAGCTTACATTCTGTGGCTTTAGACATGCTCTTATTTCCTGAATCTTCTCTGTGCGTATTCTTATGCTTAAATGACTTAAGTTTGATATGCATTTGTTCCTAGACTAGTTTAGGGGTCTTTCTAAATTATGCTGCTGTCATTAAATACAGATAATGAAATTCCCCATGTTAGGTCAGATAGTAACTGGAATTTGAAGGGTGTTTTCATTTTTAGATGTCCCTCAGCTGGGATTGGTAGGCTTTGGCTGGGCAGAAGTAGAGGGTGTAGCCAGTCCAGGGGCTAAGAGAGAAGGAAGGCATAGGGGTGGTAAGCAGGTTGGGCTGGGATGAAGGAGAACATAGCAAGAAAGGAAGTTGGAAAGGGCCAGCTGAGTCCTGGTGGTGGAGGCTGTCCTTCAGGTGGCTGAGGATTTCCTGGCTGCAGTTGTGGGGTCACCTGTGCAAGATAGCCTGGTGGGGAGGAAGGTCAGTGATGGCTAGAGAGGAAGGTCAGAAGCCATGGTACACTCTTGCCTTTGGCCCTGAAATCTGATGAGTGTTCCTTCCTTCCTCCAAAGGTCTGGGATTCTTAGAAGAAAGAGGGCTATCACTTACGGTACAATTGAGAACATGACCCATTTGCTACTTTCTTCACTTCCTATTGGAATTTCTTATGAAGAAATGATTTGCACAGAGTGGTTTCCTATGCTCAGTCTGTTCCACAGCCAGCTGAATGCACTTGTGTGAAAGTGAGGCATGGTGAGTGCTTTCCTAGCCTGTGTCCTCAGGCTGTGAGTCTGTCCCTGGAGAGTATTTAAATCCTACCTGCCAGGTGCTTGTTTAATCACTAGTGTGAAGGTTTGTTTCACTTGTTAAAAGGACCTTCTGGCCTGACCACTTGAAGTAAGAACAAGATGATTTCTCTTAAGGCGATTCCTTTCCCTGCTCTCATGCCCCCTACAAGCCCTGTCTGAGGAAGTGGTGTGGTTTGTGAAAACAGTTGGAGAGTTGCTTATTTTTATTGAAGTAAACAAGTAAACGGGGATCAGTGGCTGAGTTAATTTTCTGTGTTTAATATTTACATGAAAAGAGTTAAAATAATTGTAATGGCTAGAACAGAACTGCCAGAAAATAAAAGGAAAATAAGAACAGTCCTGTTAGCATTATCCAAACTTCCTTCTTTTGAAATGTCCCATCAACGTCGGGTAGTACCATGACTGAGGCCCGAGTTAGTTTTCAGGGGTTACAGAATATTCTTTATGAACAAAATATAATGAGTATTTATGTTCCAGCTCTTGTATTTTAGCAGATCGGGGGTTAGTTCATAGTCTGAGTCAGTCACAATTTCTTACAGGAAAGCTTTGCTTTTTGTGGCAACATTTTTATATAGCTTATGTGAGTTCCTCCTTTTTTTATTTAATGATTTGAAAACAGTATTTTCGCACAATTATGACCGTGTGTGATGACATCCCTGTAACCAAAGTGTGTGCATTTATTGTATCCTCTGATACTGTGCATTTAAAATGTCCAAATGCAAACCTTTGTGGCTTCCGTCGGAGGACCTGGCAGCACGGCATGCCACCCGCGACCCGCCTGCCCACAGTGCGAGCTGTGGACCAGAGCAGGCTCCCGCCACCACGTGCTGAGCCGGCCATCGCGGGGTCTCCTCCCTTGAGCTCTCGGGTGGAGGATTATATTATGAAAACTAACCTTGTGACCATCACTCTACCTTAGCAGAAAGAGTGTGTATGTTTTACATCACCCTGTACAGAAAATAAAGTGGAAATTATGAATACTTTGATGGGTCTTTTCTAGATAAATTTAAATCAAACTTCATTTCCTTGAAGTTGTTCCCATTAAGGTTAAGGTAATGGGCATTAATATTCTCTAAGCTCTTTGAATTTCCATCCAAACACGAGTTGGGCTCTGCCCAACCTCCCTCACTTGGTGGAGGTCTGCTGCCCTGGGGCATCTCTGCCAGCAGAGGCTTCAGCAGCAGCCCTGGTTTCAGCCTGTAGATGCAGTCCCTGGATTTGCATGGGACCATCCCTCTGGCTGTCAGGGGAAGGACTCCTGCTGGCATCCCTTTAGGCCACAGTCACTTGCCAAGTGCAGGGAGAGCAGGTTCCTAGAAGACTGTTGTGGGGGGAGGTGAGGAACTCTGAAGCCCCTCACCTCTGTGCAGTGTGGGTGTTCATGTCACTCTGCAAATGTCTATACAGGGACAACACGTGCTCCTGGGGTGGAGCAAGCCCATGGGCCACTAGGGCCTCAAGTTCTGGGGAGTAAGAGGATGCCCTTGGGGACGAGGCCTCTTGCAGACCGGCTCCTCCCCTCCGAGAAGAGTGGTCAGGTCCATAAGAATATTCACAACAATTTAAAGAGAATTCAAAGCAAATTTTTAAAAATGAATGGCAGAATAGGCTGTCCAGCCTAGGCATTCTTAGTTGCTGATCATTCTGGTTTAGTTCTCATTCAGGTGTCTCTCTCCAGGACCCTTTCCTAACGGGAGCTGCTGTGGTAAGGGTCCCTGTAAAGACTGGCAGAGGTTATGTGGTGGTTTCTGGGGTTCTGCTAGGATGATCTGCCAGGTGGCCCTTGAAGCCGTTTGTAGCCTGCCCAGTTCTGTACACCCACCTTGGTACAGGTGTACAAATGGCCCTTTGTGTGAATGCCCAGGCCCTGTATTCCCCATCAAAATAATACTGTTAACTTCCAAGTAACATGAACACCATCAAGTTTGGGAACAAGCACTCATTTGGTCTCAGAAAATGTCTGTGGTGTGGCAAGGTTTAAGATTTTAATGGGTTAGAACTAAATTATAATTTACACTCAAATCTGTTGGATTATCACCTATAGCAAAACCACGTTTCTGTTAAAGTCAACTTTAGTGTAAAGGTCTATCCCACCCACCACCACCACCACATGGCTTTCTTTTTCAAATTCTGTACAGCAAATTTTGGTAAAAGCAAAGGCAACAGAGTGCTTGGGAGTTTGCACTGAGAGTATTTCCCACAAATGTTGGGAAGGCAATAAATCATCCCCTTGGTCACCTTTCATGATGCTCTGGGACAAGCAGCACCAGCACCCAAGACACTTTCCTAATCATGCATTTGGGACTGACATACTCAGAGGGTAGCCTTGCTTTTTCCCAGCAAGACTGTACTTGGGTTAAGAAATTTCAACACCCCACAAATCCTGCTGTGCTGGATCTTCTACAAAGTTTTTTCATTTTTCTGCTCTCCCAGGCAGCCTTACCGTCCTGGGAAGACAGAAACAGGTCTAGTTGGAGACGCATCTGTGATGGGAACTGTAACATCACACTGAAGAGGCCTCTGTGCAGACGCCAGAGCCCTGGCTGCTCGAGCTACCACCCCTGCCTGCATGCCGAGGCCAGCATCCCTCACAGCCAGGTTTTCACGTGGAGAGTGCATATGCAGTGCAGATAGTTACGGAGACAAATCCTAGGACTACAGGCCCCGATTTTGAATTTCATTACCCATGAAATGAAGAAAATATTTGTTTCAATTAAGTATCTTATTTCTATAGAGCCTAAATTCTAACAGCGGAAATAAACTTCAGATTTGCAAAACTTTTTACAAAGCAAACATTTATTAACACAGTAAATGACTTTTTGTAGAATTTCTAAAGAAACAAATTCAAGACAAAATTTCTTCCAGTAGGTAACAAAATAATCTATTATTTAAATTCCTTCTCATTAAGATGACTTTATCCCATGAAACAGTACATCAGCTGGGCAGGCTCATTCTCTTACCGAGAACAAAATTGGTTGTGTGACATCACTTTTATTCTATAAACACAACCACGATATGTTATCATTGAAAATTCAGTACTGTGATTTTCAAGAGCAAGTGTGAAACATTTTATCAGCACCTAAAACATCTCAGAGTGGCTTTCGTGTTTAACATGTCACAAGTTAGAACAAAGTAAGCATTTAGGGAGAATGTCTTCCTGCATTAGTCTCTGGCATAGTGCAGGTGTGACTTCATTCTGGAACTCAGGATAAACTGCCTTTCTCTTAGAAAGTGTGTATGTTTTCACAGCAAGTTTAATAAATTAAAATGTAGGAAAAATAGCAACTAATAAAAGAATTCTTCAGGGTTCTCTTTTTAAATTAGCATGTTTAGGGTTACACATGAATCAAAGCACTTAGCGTGTGGCAACATACCCAAGCCACTGGAACCAAGGTCAGGCTTAGCAAATACAGCAGAGTTATCTTCATTGCAAATTCATTTTGAGCAAAAGGCCAGCACGAGTCAGCCTCAGAAGCACATAAGACAAAGTTACTGGTTTTTCACAATCCACTCTTAAGGCATAATCAAAGACAAGTTCCAAACCTTTGGTCCCTTCTGCTACATGCTCACGTGCTCCCAAGGACACTCTGGGAATTACTTGTCTGTGTCAAGCTCTTGATACATGAATGAGAAATTCTGGGTTTCTGAACATCACGGAGTCAGTCAAGAATACCTAGCAAAAAATACTAACACTCTGTGTTCTAAGATGTGCCAGACCACCTCATTGCTACTTGTGAATAAAAGGACTACATGATGTTTCAAGTGTTCTAAATCCTCTTGCTTAATCTTTTACACCTCTGTAAAACAACTATACCATTTGCTGCTAGAATCTTTGGTAGGACAGCTTTTACCTAATCAGATTTTAGGAATGAAACCCACCAGCCACATTTCATTTTAGCAGTTATTCCAGGACCGATTTCCTAGCTGCATATGTGCTGTGAGTAGAGAGTATACTAAGCCATTCTGCAAGCGTTCAATTTGTCATTTCTTCTTCAGTGCCTACAAAACAAGAGGTGGAAGGGAATGGATGCAACTGTCCGTTTCTTCAGTCCCATTCAAGGGTCCCCAGAGCAAATCAGACTTGCTTCAGTTCAATACGAAAGAGTTGAAAACATGGTCCCAGTTTTATTTCAGCTTAATAGCCTAAAGGTATCAGAGTAATAAACCCATACTGAAGTGTAAGGCAGGCTGAGAGACCAGGGAGACCACGAACACTAACTTTAAGAGCTGGGCCAGGGCTCTGGATCTATAGTTATGTAGTTGTCCAAACTTCATACACATCAAGACAAGCAATAGAATGGTTATGCATACAACCTGCACCAGGATTAAGTGAGGTCATGTTAACTGCCTTGTTTCTTGATCAAGTGTAGCTGAGGTCATGCAGACTGGGATTTTTAAGGGAAAGCTCTAAAAATGCTTTGATAAAGACGTGCAAGTTAGCAGAGATTCAGGAAAATGTGCAGAAGCTATTCTTGCCCATTTTGCCCACACAGTTCTTGGTCTTGGCCCCCGATGCTAACTTGTGTACAGTGATCACTCACACAGAGACGCAGCGTAGGATCTGCTTGGCAGGTGACTCCAAGCTTTCATTCCATGTTGGTCAGAGAGTGAAGCTGTGTGGGCATCGGGTCTGTCTGTGGAGTCAGCTCACTAAGCTCACTGATGGTGGTGGCCAGCAGAGCGTCCTGAGACACCACAGAATCATCTGACTTGCAAGCTGTGTCTGCAGAACTGTTCTCGTGCACGGCAGGTACACTAGCTTGGACTGTGGCTAGGTTGTGAAAATGGCCATTTTCTGCAAAAGACAGCAATTTATCTGAAAGTTTGGATGGTGTGTATTCTTCGTCCGGCTGTTCAGTCTTGTGTGTGTCATCATTCTTGGGTGAGCCATCTACAATAACAAGGAAAGACTTCCATGGAGTATTCTTATCATGTATCTACGAATCAAACACAAAACAAAAATCACAACGTGTCTCTGAACAAGTACATCTTTTGCATTTTTTTTAATGTTTATTTATTTTTGAGAGAGAGAGGCACAGAATCTGAAGCAGCTTCCAGGCATTCAGCCTAGAACCTGATGCGGGTTCAAACCACGAACCGTGAGATCATGACTTGAGTGGAAGTCAGACACTTAACTGACTGAGCCACCCACGCGCCCCAAGAACATCTTTTAAAACAATGGTCTCTTTTCAACTTAATTTTGCTTCTACCACAACAAAATACCCTTTCACTAATGGCCAAACATCTTTCTACCATCACTGTTACTGTTAGGAAGTACTTATCATAGATTGTGCCTTTAGAGTCCTGAAACTCAGTTCTTCATTCACACTGGGAATGTACACCCTGAAGAGAAAACCTGAAAAGGAGAGACCTGTCGTCTTCTATAACCACCTTATGGAACGATGGCCAGCATTTCTGACTGTCTAGAGTTAAGGGTACATGGGGCCCAGAGATTTGTCATTCCGAAGCTACAGTACTGCTTACCGAGGTGTGCCGCCGCAGAGTGGACTTGTCAGTAAACGTCCGCCCGCATGCATTACACATGAACGGCTTCTCCCCTGTGTGGATGCGATGGTGACGCTGGAGAGCGTTGAGCTGGGTAAACTGCTTACCACACTGGTCACAGCAGTAAGGACGTTCCCCTGAGACAGAAGAGAAGAAAACCACTGGTTCATCTCTCCAGCCTACTGTACTGAATTCTGATACACTCTGGAATCATGCCCACTAGAAAGTATCAGCAGAGGGGCACCTGGGTGGTTCAGTCGGTTAAGCGTCCAGCTGATATTGGCTTAGGTCATGATCTCACAGTTCCTGGGATCAAGCCCTGAATTGGGGTCTGCGCTGGCAGCATGGAGCCTGCATGGGATTCTTTCTCTCTCTGCCCCTCCCCTGCTCGCCCTATCTCAAAATAAATAAACTTTAAAAAAAAGAAAAAGAAAAAAAGAAAGCATCAGGAGGAAGGCTACGCTGGGAACGACCGGAGAGTCGAATGACAAGTACAAATCTATCCCTCGAATAACAGGAGTTTATGGCCTACACCCAAAGAGAGCCAAAGCCAAAAGCTGGTATTACATCTACAGAAATTCACCTGTTTTCCACAGTAACAGAATATAAAATTCCAAGTCCCACTGAAACTGAATTTGTGCGTGTGTGTATACACTAACATGTAGATCATTACCCCAAGTTCAAATGTCCACATATCCACATCCACATTCAAACATTCATACCTTTTCAGTTTGTCAGAGGCAGAAACTAGAAACTCGGAAATTTTAAAATGCTATCACAACACACAAAATAATGCTCAACTCCAAATAATTTTCTAGTGAATCTAAAACCTTTGGGATATTATTCTTGCCACACTGAACTCCCTTCCCTGGCTACATTCCAGCCATACCTGTATGGACTTTAATATGCTGGTAGAGCGAATTCCGTTGGGCAAAAGTCCTGAAACAAACTTCACATTTAAAGGGTTTGGATCCAGTATGGATTCTATTGTGATGTTTTAAATACTCCTTAGAAGCAAAACTCTTGCCACATGTTTCACACATAAAAGGTCTTTCACCTACATGAAAAGATGAAACAAAGTTAGAAATGATACAGGCACCAGAACACTCTAAGAGTTGGCCCACACTCTAGATCACCTATGAACTCGAAAGTGCCGTGCTGGGCAGCACGTTACATCTTCTAGTTAAAACTGTCATAAAACACCTATTTGTGTAAGATGTCTGCTATCTGCTGAAAGTTCACGTAAAATACACTTGGAAATCCCAAGAAGGATTCCACTAGCCTAGAATTAGATCATTCAGTCAGCCCACATTTTGGAAATTCAGTCATTCCAAACAAATTTTACAACTTGTTTGGGGGAACTGTTGGATTTTGCAAAGCAGCACTCCTCTGGCACTTTATCAGGACAAAAGTCCCCCTTGGGAGGATAGGAAGTTTACATGGCTACATATGCACAGCTGCTCTCAGGCAGCAACTCCCATCAACCTGGACTAGAGTACATAACAGGAGAAAAATGTTCCCACCTCATGTTGTATAATTTGAGTCTTTTAATCCCACAAATCAAACTCATCTGATTACTAGATGTGCCCCTGATTTCACAAACAACAAAATAAAAATACTGCCTTTAACAGAACCCAAATACATTACTATTTTCATCAAATGACCAGTGCTTACTTAATGATTCAGTGTAGCCTGACCTCACCTCCACCCCCAATCTTCCATGAGGTACTGATTCTCATTTCACAGTCTCAGTAATTCACATCATTAAATGCCTCGGCTCTGCTTCACCTGCATTTGAACTTGAGGCTCATATGGCAGTGTTTAGAGATAAACATTTTAAAATGCAAGCAAGTAAGAAAGAACTGGGTTAGTATGGTAACAGCAGCATACAATAGTTAGATTCTGTATTGTATACAGCAAGGTTCTGAACCTCAGGATTACTGTGCTGAATTTGAATAAAGCCAACTTACATTTTCTGCATCACATAATAAAATCACATCACAAAAATTTTAGAAGATAGAAATGAGATAATCCCACTACCTAATACATCATAGAAATTTGTTTTCATCTAGTCTCTTATGTGCAGGTTTTCAATGTAGTTGGGATTAGCTGTATGCATAATTGTGCGTTTTCCAGTCCACATCTGGGCACAGGCGTTTTTCATAACATTCAGAGCCCTGAGAGCCGCCCCATCAGGAGCTGGCAGGAGATGGATTTACCAGTTTACTGGACCACTTCCTTGTGGATGGACAATCAGGTTGTTTCCAATGCTCTGTTATTACAAAGAGCAAGTAGGTGGATGACAGCATATAGTTTTTTCCCATATTTTGAACAATTTCTTCAGGACAGATTCCTAGAAATGGAATTTTGGGCTAAAACACTAGGAACTGTTTCATACCTCATCGTATGTAAGACTCCCTTGCCACCTTCCACTTCCCAGTGTGCACAGGCCGCTACCTCAAGCACGCCAGCACCAGGGGCAGAGGCATATTTTATTTACTCGTTTTTGCTCACTTATGAGATGAAAAAGCTATATCATGGCCTTAGCCTGCACTACTTTGGGAGATGCCAACTTCTAAATTAAATGGCAGTTTCTTCTACAGCTACAAAGACATTCAATCACAACAGCATTGAGTATTTACCTGTGTGACACCTTTTATGATAAATCAGCATGTGGTTCTGAGTGAATCTTGCACCACATTCATCACAGACAAAAGGTTTTTCCCCTGTATGAATTCTGAAAGTACAACATTCAGATGATAACTTAGGATGTATCTCAAAGCCGACTTTGCAATACAATTTCCACTGTAGCCTGCAAAGGTGGTTATTCCAAGAGACCGAATGAGAATGGCCTAAGTGGAAAGACACAGGCCCGTGACCTCTGTCCCCAGATCCATTTCCAGCAGGGGCCAGCAGGCTGCCGCACTTCCCCGGGGGTAGGGGCGCGGAACAGCCCCTCACCGCCCTCTGGTTTACACTGCATGGCTGGCAGACACGCACCTCTGCACGCTTTCTTAACTACTGAATGGTGCTGGGCCACATTTGTATAAAGCTTCCTCGTGAGAGTGATCAACCACAGACACCTTGGGGACCACGGCTGACAAAGCACCACATGATCAAAAATGACCGGTCCAGAAAGAACAGTTCTCAAAATGCTGAAGAAGCCTGGTTTCCGAGGAGGACACCTCAGCATTTTAGTTTCCCAACTAGTATGTAGTAGCCATCGACCACAACTCCCTAAGCACTTCCTAAGCCAAGTTTTTAAACTTCTCACATAGAGTAAAAAGACAATGAATGCCATGTGACCACCCCAAAGACTGGCCCCGGCCTGACGGCAGGTCTGTACTACAGGAGAAACTGCTTGTCTGGATTTCAAGCATAAACAGTGAGGCCTGGAAGGACACCTACTTAAAAACTGGTGTACCCCACCTACACTTTGGAAATTATGAACAGAAAACACTGTCCTGATTCTGGAGGTTGGGCTAACCAACAGCACACTTTCCAAGCCCAGAGAACAAACACCTAAGACCAGAGGAATGTCTTAAAGCCCTAAATGGCCTTTCACTGAGGTCGTTAGTGGGACCATGGGACCCAGCTGGTCACAGGCCCAAGTTCTAAATAAACAGTCAGGAAAAGAGCAATGAAGGTGATGAGCTCAACTGCCCCTCAAGCATGGTGGCACTGTAAGTTCCAGGGGCTACTCTGAGATCAGGATAGCCTGGCCTGCATGGCTGCAGAACCAGACTGGTAGACCTGGTGTTCCCAGTGGCCTCTGCCTGGGTGGGCCAGGGCTCGGTGTCCAGGCTTCTGTGCTGGCACTGGGCACAGGGCGAGGGGGACAGCCATCAGCCTAGGACCTGTAGGAAGGCTGAATGAAAAGACACCTCTACTCAGGAAGAGAATTCACAGAGGTCTGAAAGCAGCCCTCCAACTTCTAGAGGGCACAGATTAAGATACAGAATGTTCTAGATGTGGCCACACTGGTCAAACCCTGGAACCACCTCGATCTCTCGACACCTGTCTCCAGAACATCAAGAGGCTGCATCCCAGGTAAAAAGCACCCTTGCAGCGGCTTCAGCTGGTGGCCGTGGCCCTACCTCATGTGGGTCTTCAGCGCCGAGGGCTGAGAGAACTTGGCCTCGCACTCGGTGCAGCCATACGGCTTGTGGCCCGTGTGCGTCCGCTCATGCAGCCGCAGTGCCGTCTTAGAGCTCAGGCCCTTGCCGCACTGCTGGCACTGGTGTCGCTCGCCGCCACCCTCGTGCACCTGCACCACGTGCCGCTTGACGTCCTTCTTCCTCTTGAACTTCTTGCCGCATAGCTCGCATGGGAAGTGGCGCTCGCTGCTGTGCACGTGGCGCTGGTGGCTCTTGAGGTTGCAGCGGTTGGCAAAGGTCTGGCCGCACGTATCGCAGCGGTGAACCACCTCGGTGGCCACTCCGTGATGGTGCCGGATGTGCTTCAGGAAGCTCTTCTCATAAAGAAAGGCTTTCTCGCAGATAGTGCATTTGAAGTTGCTCTTCCTCTTCTCACCCTCCTCATCCTCGTCCTCGTCCTCCTCCCGACGGCCTGCGTCCTCCCGGCCACCCACTTTTGGCAGCACCTGCACTGCCTCCACTGCCGTGCCACATTCTTCATGTTTTGTGACGGGCTCCATTTCCGCACCCATGGCATCCGGGTTAGGGTCCTGGGGGCTGCAGTAGTCCCCCATGTTGTCCTCGGCACTTCTCTGCTGCTCCCGGAGCCTTCTTGTGTATTTCTTTTTAGGGATTTCCACAAACACCTTTCTTCCAGCCAGCCTTCCACTGGCCCTTCTGATTTTTGGGTAGGGAGGCTTGACTGCATCTTTTTTCTTGTCTGGTTTCTCCTTGGACTTCCTGGGGGGCATATCTGGCAACACACCATTGCTGATTGTCTCTGCTGGGGGATCTGACGAATCCCCGAGGCCGTTAGCAAGAGGACTGTCCACAGTGGGACTTGCCCTGGGGTCAGGGGCAATGGTGGCTTGGGAGCCACTACTCCCTTCTGCCTCCTGTGACTCGGAGAAGTTCTGCAACTCCAGAAGTACCGACTCTAACATCTGCTTCTTCAACTGAAAACAAGTTTCCGATAAGTCCAGACATTTCAGTTTCTCGGCCATTTCCAGCATTCGCTGCACCCGATCTTCCTCTACCTGTACCTTCGCAGTGTAGACAAACTCAAGAAACGAAGCAAAGTCAACAACTTGCACTTCATTTAGGTAGACATTAGTCCTCGTACCATCCACAGTCTTCTCGTTAAGAAACATTTCTTTAAAGAACTTGCTGGTGGCTGCCAGCACAGCCTTATGAGCCATGAACTCTTCGCGGACACCCTGGTACTCCACGCTGACAGTCACATCACACAGGTGACCAAGAAGGCGCAGCTGATGCATTTCATGCAGAAGGTTGAATGGTGAGGATTTGGATTCCAGCAGAACTGCACCACTTTCCATGTTTCTTCTTTCCAAAAACAGCTCTGAAAACAGAAGCAAGAATTATTCATGTATGAGCAACCACTAAAGCAAAAGGATTAAAAATTAGAATTATTTCAGTTCTCTAGAGGATAGGAGCTGATTAACAACCAAAACCCAACTTTCCTCACATAAAGATATAAATCACACCACATTTTTTAAAAAGCTTATTTATTTTTGAGAGAGAGAGCATGAGCAGGCTAGGGAAAGAGAGAAAGGGAGAGAGAAAGAGAATTCCAAGCAGGCTCCACACTGTCAGCGCAGAGCCCAATGCAGGGCTCAAACTCACAAACCATGAGATCATGACCTGAGCCGAAATCAAGAGTTGGACGCTTAACCGACTCAGCCACCCAGGTGACCCCAAATCATACCACTTCTTAGCGGGTTTCTAAAGTGAAGTTTTGATGTACCCTCATAAGATAATATTTAATGAAAGAAATAATACTAAGATTTCTCCCAGGGATAACCATAAATGACGAAAGTGAGGCCTAATGAAATATATTCTGGCAGGAACTTGCATACCTAGAACATTTTCTACCTTCCTTATAGACCCAGACCTCAAAACTGTAATAGAATTTACTGCAACAATAATGTCTAGCTCTTTGACTAGGAAACCAAATAATTAAAACAAAACACATGGCTGCCACTGAGAACAAATCTTAGAGAATCATGTCTGCCTTTGAAAACAACCAACTAAATAACTACTTTCCATGAGGAAAACTTCATGGAAAAGCAGTCCATAATCCATGGCCATTTCCAGCACCCCTAAGCACCTCATAATTTGAATTCCTATCACTTTATGAGAATACTTTCAGGAGCTGTGCTAATGACCAAGTAACTTAATTTCTCTAAACTACATACAGTCTACTCTTTTGTAGAAGATTGCCAGGCCATGCGAGGCTTCAGTGAGTACAAGCATGTCAAGTGCTTACAAGCGCACCTGAGACTTGTAAGGTACTTGCTACTGGCTTCCTAGGCCTGGGTGTTACTGTTATCCCCATTTCACAGAAGAGGAACAAGGTAAACCTTGAGACTGAGGTTTGAGGCTAGACCTGGTGGAACTGACTTGCACTGAACTGCTCAGCAGGCCCCTCGCTTCAGCCATGCCAAATGCAAAGAGCTGCTTTTCCTCCCTAGGTTTTTCCACAGCTGTGGATGCTGCAGATTTCACCCCCACCCAGAGGTCTTCTCTCCTTGGCTTCCATGGCACCCCACACCATCATGGGTCACTTCTGCTTGACTGGCACTACTCTCTTCTCACACTCTCTGACTATGTGCTTTCTTCTCATAGAAAGCTTATGCTCCTGAATCTCCCTTCCTCTTCCCAGTATGTTTTAGTTCTTAAATCTCCAGCACCCATCCAAAGTACCTGTCCTCCTTCAGTCAGATCTTAGATGTCATCTCAGACTCAGCATGTCTAGAGCAGAACTTGTCTTCATCTTCCCTGGAAAACCAGCCTGACCTCTCTTCACTTCTCTATTCCCACCAGTGATACTGTTTCCAGTACCTGACACTACAATTGGCTCCCTACAAACACGAGCCCCCCACAAACATGAAAAAAGACTGCCCTCTGAGAGTTCAACTGTAACAAGTACATCCAGGAAGCCTGAGCACTCACCTGAAAACACCGATAAGCCTAGGTAAAGGGTTATGGTGTTGGGGGGAAGGGGGGGGGGAACAATAGGCCAAGGACTGTCATGCATTCCAGCCCCAGCCTTGGAGACATGGCTGCAGAGGGCTTTCTCAGCATGATGCCCATACTCACCAGCAGCCCTCCACTTTCCCAAACCTCTGCCAAACGGCACCTCGGGCAGACGTGTGAACATAGAGGCGGCCTGATAGTAATTTCTGAGTCTATCAACAAAGTGATTTCTGAGCAAGATTTCCCATCCTGTCTGAGCACAGGAAGGAAAGGCAGTGATCATGGCGACAGGAATCCTCCGGCCTGGGTGACAGCTGCATCTCCCACTGTAATTGGATGGCACCCGGCCGCACCTCCGTCTGGAGCATCGCGCTCCAGCCGGCGGCTCTCCGAGGCCCCTCCGCACTGGGGAGGGTGCGGCGCTCCCGCCCAGACGCGTCCGGGTGGGCATCGCGCTCCAACGGAGGACGCCCCCGCCTCCTCCGCCCCTCCGACCAGCACACTTCCGAGGGAGGGACACACGCCCCCGCTGCAAATGGACTCGGTGGTTGCTGGGCCGCGGGCGTCCACGGCGCCCGCGTGACCGGGCCTGGACCTCCGACTCCCGGCCGTCCCTGGCTCCTGCGCTCCCGAGGCCCGCGGCTCCTCCCGAAGGGCACGCGCGGCCGGCCCGCTCCCCGCACGCGGACAAGTCGGGAGGCAGCAGCTGGGGCGAGGAGCCCGCAGGGCCTGCGGGCCGCACACTCACCTCCCAGCCGGCGCCGCCGCCGCCGCCGCAGCCACCGCGCGTCGGCCGGACCAGGCCCCGGGGGACCGACGGCCGGCTGGGCGGGGCGCGGCACCAGCGCGGACGCTGCCGATTGGTCGCCGCAGGCCCCGCCCCACCCCAGACAGCCCCGCCCCCTCCCGCGGCTGGGGGAGGGGCTGCGCGCGCACGTCCGACTGCGGAGGCCGTTCAGGGAAAGTTACGTGATTCGACGTACGCTTAGAGCCTGAGTCTCTCAGTCCGCGCAGGATTGCGTCACCCGCCGCGAGCCAAAATCTGCGCCTGCGTAGAAGACCACGAGGGCTTCTCAGAGTGTGTTCACGGCGCGGCGGGGGCGGGGCTGGGCCAGCCCCAGAAGGTCACGTGAGCGTGGGGGCGGGGGCATGGTCACGTTCAGGTTCGTCTCGGGTCGCTAGCCCGCGGCGCCAACTACCCTTGTGCTGCGCGCAGTCCCGGGTGGGGTCAGCCACGCGGAGGAGGGAACCTCGTCTGCAACGCCGGCCCGGCACCGGGAAGGGGCAGGCGTCCCGCGCGCGTCCTGGGACTGGCGGGCGGCGGACAAAGGACTTCCACGTGCGACTGGACGGGGTTGGCGAGGGGGCGGGGTGATCGGCAGGCATTCTTTCCTCACGGCCCCTGCCCAGGGTTCGCCCTAGCTTACGAGAGCCGAGAGCACACCACACACCTTACTACAGCGTGCAGTGTAGTATCCCTAAAGTCTGCAGCCTCGCACGTGGTCATTACAGAGCTTCCCAAGACCCTGCCGCCCTTGCGTGGAAGGAATTCATGCTCCATCTTCGAACACTTAAGCCCAAAACCTTGCTGCTGCCACGCATTCTTGTGCAGCCTTAATCAAAATCCTGCTTTGGAAGACTTGTCTTAAACTAAACTTAAAGTTCTCAGTCCAGACCCTAGCTTCCCTCTTCGAGTCACCGCTAAAGATTTTCGAGGTCCTGTTCCCGCTTTCTGTGGCCAGCCATGCACTGGGCGTCGTCTTACCTACAGGATGTGTTGGTGATGTGTGGGACTGTAAAGCAGACATTTTAAAAATAAGATGCTTAATTTTTCCTTTTGAAAATATTTACCTCTCCTTTTTCTTTCAACATTTAGTTTAGAAAAGGGATCATTGTAAGTATTCTTTGAAATGTACCTAAGTCCTTTTGAAGACTACCTAGGCCTTGGGTCAGCTTTAAGACCTAGAACCTAGAAGAGTCTTGCTCCAGGGCCCTGGAGCCAGCTGTTTGCAGTGTAAACATCCAGAGAGAGAGCACCCAATCTCCCAGTTTCCTAGGACACTAACTTTAGTGAGCGCCTTGCTCCAAGTTGCACAACTAACTCCTATCATGAGTAGCGTGTTTTTTCCTCTGGATAAACTAAATAGCCAACCTAGATGGTCATCCCAGTCACCAGGTAGAGAGGGTGAACTACATGTGATCAGTAGTGCTGTCTAGTCCTTTTACTGGGGGACTAGTTATTACTGTTTATGTTGAGAATATATATGAAACGGATCACACCAGCAAATATGTATGTAACAGCTAACATGAAGGGGTGAGGTTTCTGTCAATTGCCTGTGATGCACATCACATTCTTGTTTAATGCTTATTTGATAATAAAAGTGTGTACTACCTTTATGGAGAAGATTTCTGGGTTGGGAGAAGATTTTCTTTTTAATTTTAACAGGAGCCAGCTTACCACACATAGTAGAGCAGGTACTCAGTATTTGAAGAATTAGTGAGAGGTGGCTTTGCTTAAGCACACTATATTTGCACTCCATGCTTCCAGGAAACTGGAATGAACACAGTTTTCACTTGGACCCCAGAAGGTCCAGAATGATTTAAAAAAAATTTTTTTTATTAATGTTTATTTTTTTTGAGAGAGAGACAGGGAGAGAGGGAGACACAGAATCCAAAGCAGGCTGTAAGCTCTGCACAGTCAGCACAGAGTCCGATGCGGGGCTCAAACCCATGAACCATGAGATCATGACCTGAGCCGAAGTCAGACACTTAACCAACTGACCGACCCAGTGCCCCAGTCCAGAATGATTTTTTAATTTATGATTTTGTTTTGCATTACGAAAAGGTGATTGCTTCCTCACTTAAATCTTCAGTGCTTACTGGCCATTTCTGTATCTCCTTTGGAGAAATTTGTATTCTAATCCTTTGTCTATTTTTTTAGTTATTAGTCATTTTATTATTGAGTTGTAAGAGTTCTTTTTATATTTAAATAAAAGTCCCTCATCAGATATTACAGTTTGCAGATAATTCTCCCATCTTGTGGGTTGTCTTTTCACTTTCTGGATGGTGTCTTTTGAAGCATGGGACTTTTAAATTTTGATAGACTCCAATCTATTTTTTTCTTTTGTTGCTTTTGGAACCTGTCGCCTAATCCAAGGTCATGATGATTCATACCTGTTTTCTTCTAAAAGTTTTGTAGTTTTAGCTCTTATATTTAAGTCTTTGATCCATTTTGAGTTAATTTTTGTATACAGTATGAGATAGGGGTCCTACTTAATTCTTTTTCACGTGATTATCCAGTTGTCCCAGCATTTGTTAGAAAGACTATTCCTTTCCCCCATTAAACTGCCTGGTCTCCTTGTCAAAAATCATTTGACTGTAAAGGCGACCACTTACTTCTGGACTTTGTCAGTTGATCCTCGGGACTATCCTAATGTCAGTACCAGACTATCTCCATTATTGTGTATGTTTTTCCTTTTCATGGAGAGGTTTTAAATTTTTTGCTGATCAGCCAGTCCTGGCTTTTGGGTTTCTTCTGCTGATTGTAAGCTCAGGAAACACTTCTAAATATAAAGCAGAGAGAATAGGAAGAAAGGAGGTGCAGAGATGATGCCTTGAGTGTCCAGAACAGGCTTCAGATTTGGCTCTGAGATTCCTGATGGCCAAAGAGAAAAAGACCTGTAAATCTTTGTCTACAAAGCAAATTTAGTTTGCTCAGAGGAAGTTTTATATACATTGTAGGCAATATATGTCCTAAAGAGCATTCTTAAGATGAACTGACCTCTGTGCTCTTCTCCATCATGATTTTCATCTTTTTCCTCTTCTTCAAGTTCGCATTAGATGAATTTGCTGCCTCCTCTTTCACAGCCAGCCAATTACCTGTGATTGGCTCCCACTGAGGATCCAGGGTCTGATGCTGCCCCTGTGTTCCTTCAGAGACATATGTCTCTTAATTTTTTAAAATGTCTATTTATGTTTCAGAGAGAAAGAGAGAGAAGGGGAGGAGAGAATACTAAAGTCTAATATACTCATAATAGGACTTCAAGAAGAAAAAACAAAATAGAGACTGAGAGGCAATATTTGAAGAGATTGATAATTTTTAAATATGATTTATTGTCAAATTGGTTTCCATACAACACCCAGTGCTCACAACAAGTGCCCTCCTCAATGTCCATCACCCACTTTCCCCCCTCGCACACTCCCTTCAACCCTCAGTTTGTTCTCAGTATTTAAGAGTCTCTTATGGTTTGCCTCCCTCCCTCTCTGTGACTTTTTTTTTCCTCTTCCCCTCCCCCATGGTCTTCTGGTAAGTTTCTCAGGATCCACATAAGAGTGAAAACATGTGGTATCTGTTTTTCTCTGTATGACTTATTTCACTTAGCATAACACTCTCCAGTTCCATCCACGTTGCTACAAAAGGCCATATTTCATTCTTTCTCATTGCCAAGTAGTATTCCATTGTATATATAAACCACATCTTCTTTATCATTCATCAGTTGATGGACATTTAGGCTCTTACAATAATTTGGCTATTGTTGAAAGTGCTGCTATAAACATTGGGGTACATGTGCTCCTATGCATCAGCATTCCTGTATCCCTTGGGTAAATTCCTAGCAGTGCTATTGCTGGGTCATAGGGTAGATCTATTTTTAATTTTTTGAGGAACCTCCACACTGTTTTCCAGAGCGGCTGCACCAGTTTGCATTCCCACCAACAGTGCAAGAGGGTTCCCATTTTTCCACATCCTTGCCAGCATCTATATTGACTGATAATTTTCCAGAACTAAATACAGAAACTCTCACGTTTGGGAAGGATGGATAAAAATAAATTCATACCTAGATACAATGTAATGAAACTGCAGAACAACAGAACCAAAGAGATCTTACAAATATCCAGAGACAGACCAGACAGAACTGATTAAAATTCTCCAACAGCATAAAAGGAAGCATGTGATCTGTACACAAGATTTGTGTGGAGGGCCTCCAGGTCAAGGGAAGGAGGCAGGCACCCATAAATTCAGCAGCAGAAATGCTGCTGACCAAGTGGCAGCCTTCTTTATGGAGAGAATAAAGGATGAAATGCACAGAAGAACAAAATTCCCCATTCAAGAACTGAGATTTTTCTTCCCCTCGATTTTTCAAGCCTCAGGTCTTATCCCAGGTGTGACTGTTAATTTTGTTCCAACTTGACTGGCCCAAGGGAGACCCTGACAGCTGGTGAAGCAGTATTTCTGCGTGTGTCTGTGGGGTTGTTTCTGGGAAACATTAGCATTTGATTGAGTAGACTGAGAAGATCCACCCTCACCAGTGTGGGCAGCAGCATCCAATCCATTGGGGGCCCACCTGGAACAAAAAGGCAAAGAGGGGGCAAATTCTTTCTCTTCTTGAGCCAGGACATCCATCTTCTGCTCTTGGAGCTTGAAGTTTGGGACTCCGGACATGTACACCAATGGCCTCTGACTTCAGACTGAAGGATACCACTGGCATGCCTGGTTCCCATCTTCAGCCAGTAGACTGTGGGGCTTCTTGGCCTCCAGAGCCACATGACCCAGTTCCTATCATGAATCTCCTCTTATTTATCTCTCTATCCTACTTCTGTTTCTCTGAAAAGCCTGGACTAATACACCAGGACAAAGTCTACCATTCCATATCCTGTAGTCACCTTGACCTTGAGCTATTCCCCCCTGCCCACCCCTCACTTTAACTCTGTCACTTTCTGATCCTATCTGAAAATTCTTGGCATAAGGATATACCCTCAGGACAGAAAACCTATTAAATCATGGCCTCAATTAATTCTTCTCCAAAGTCCTCAAACCAATATTGAAATATGTGTCAAATTTTCTCATATGAGTCCATTATGCTGCATTCAAATTTCCTTATACTTGAAAGAGGGTCCCTTTTTAATGAATCTACACCACTACAATGTAAAAATTCTGATAGAGTTTTTATTAAAATTGGATTTTATATTTTACTATTATTTTCAAGGGAATGTCTGGTGCAAAGTTCAACTTCGTAGAAATAAATACATTAGATGATGATTCCCTGGCCTACTGTAATGTTCAAAATGAAAGAGTCCAGCACACAGACTCTAAAATCAAATTATAAATCTTAGCTTTCTGGCGATTAAACAAGTATTTCTGCCATTTGAATGTCTTATCTATTTTGCCAGTTCTTCACTAAGCAATTCCAACAGTCACTCCAAGTGATTAGAAGTGTAAACTCTGACAAAACACTGACAAAACCTGCCATAACTTATTGTGCACACATATTCCCCCCCAACACACACACGAGTCCCTAATGTGTGTGTTTCAGGTGGCTCCCCGCAGCATCCACATTTAAGGGCCTTCTTGGTAGTGTGGGTTCCCGTGTGCCTGGTACACTGCACTTGGTGACAGAAAGGACAAGCCTGGAGCTTCTCCTCCTTTCATGCCCCCAGAGGACAAGCCACTCTATCCTGTTGTCGGAGGGCACTGGGAGGGGTGCTGTTCTTCGAGCAGTAGAGCAGTTGGAGGTCATTAATCCCACCTGCAAGGATTCCATCATTCTGGACTGCCTGTGGTTCTCCAGGCTCTGGGGTCCAAGAAGAATGTAGCCGTGCCTAAATGGGCCTCCCCAGCAAGGCTGGCAGCTTCCTCACTGTCTCGGTAGTGGCCCCCACCTGCTCCGCTCCCTTCCATCTACCCAAGGCATTTCTAGTTTCCAGTCTTGCCCCACCTGGCCCTTTGCATCAGGGCACTCTAGCTGCCCACCTGCTGGCGAGGCTGTGTGCACACACATGCCACAGTTTTCTCCTGGCAGGAGACGCCACAGTCAGACACCCTAGTCTACTTTTCCCATCCCCAGCCACTCACACAGCCAGTGCTCTGAAATTTTCCTCCAAGCCTTCCGTTTTCCCTCATTTCTTCACAAATATCCAGCACTCAGGTCTCTCGGATACCTCTTTCATATGGTGCAAATCTTCTGGTACAGTTTGTGCACTATAAACAAATTCTAGAAATGAGGCACATTCCTCTGTGTCATCAAAGCAGTCTCTCTCCTGATGTCTGAGATAGTCCTTGAAGCAGCTAAGATGCTTTGTGGACCAGAAGGGCTTCCAGGGTCCCCAAGGAGCCAGGTGCTGCATCGCCACCCACTATGGGCCCAGCCTGTAGGGGCGTGCAAGATATTCAGAGGCTCCAGGCAGCAACTTCATGCCTCAAGAGCTGTTTCTTCTTCTCCATTTGGTCAGGGAAGGAGGAAAAAAGGAATTAGCAGAACCGGAGCAATTGAATATAATTTTAAGGACCATCATTTAATTTTTTTTTGCTCAGGGACAGAATTACAGCATGAAAAGGACTCGCCCTTTGTGAAAACAGTGTGACATGGTGGAAGGGCATGGAATCAGTGAGCCTAGAAGCTGTGTGGCCTTCCTCCTGCAAACACAACCTCCCCCAACTGGTCCCGTTTCGGGTTAATTATAATGAAAATAAGAACAAAATGTGTTCCATGCTTACAGTGAGTGAGCCACCATGCCAAGCACGTTGCTGGCATTACTCATTTCTTCTCACAAAAGTACAAAGGAACAGAGAGGGTAAGGAACTTACCCAAGATCACACAGAGAGCCAACAAAGAGCCAGGATTTGAAGCCCTAGAGTGCGAGCTCTGACCAGACCATAAAGCCTCCCAGCTCAGGTAAAAATCAAAAGGGGACTGGAGAGGGTGTGATTAAATAACATCCTAAATGTCCCACATCTTTGGTTTGCATGATTCCAAAAGTGAACACTCAGAAGTGTGGTTCATGCAAGAGGTCAGGGATCTGGCCCTTCTCTGCCTGACCACATCGCTGCCATTGCATGTCTATACTCCTGGCCACCCAGGCCAGGGTTCAAGTCTGGAAATGGCCATCCCCTCAGCACAGGCCATTTGCACATCCTGGTCTGATCTTCCCTCTTCCCCCATTTAGTTCCCACATATCGCTTCAGCTTCAATTCAGTTGTCTCCTCTACAGGAAAGCCAACCCCAGTGCCCTGACTGTGACAGAGCCCCATCCCATAAGCTCACAGAATACCAGGTACCACTCAATAATCACACAAATGACAAGCATGATTTTATACTTATTTGGTGACTGTTGGCTTAAAAATCTTTCTCTCCCCCCGCCCACTAGACTGTGAGGTTTATGAGCACAGAATGGTGAATCCTAGCAGCTAGCTCACATAAGTCCTTCCTAAATAAAGGAATGAGGGTGAATAAATCAAGGAATGGCCACTCATTATCTCTTGCACAGGGTCTGCCAGGCTGCTAGGCTGTCAACTGCCTCTGGTGTAATCAGCTCCCTGGACATTTCATAGCAGGTGTCAAGCAGCTTCCTAGCCTTTCCTGTTTTCTGTAGCCTCCTCACTCTTTTGCTTGATGGTTAGTATGTCTGGTTGACAGACTTTTGACTTTCAGTGCTGTCCTGGACATGGTGATTTGGGATATGGGCATTGTCATATGCCCTGAAGAAGCCAAACTGGAGACAACTACACGATTTCAAATGACTATTTGTTGCTTCTCCTGTCTGAATTCAGGAGCCTGGAGCCTGCTTTGGATTCTCTCTCCCGACCCCTCTCTGCCCCTCCCTGGTTTGTGCGCATGTGCATTCTCTTTCTCTCAAAAATAGACATTAAAAAAAAAAAAAGCAACCATACAACCAGAGGTAAATCTGCACATAGTTTCAAAGTATTCACAGGCCTCCACAGGCCCATCTGTTAAAGGGAGAGAATGACCAGGGCCTCAGTCTATCTCATATCAGCAGATATTAATTTGTGACTTATTTTTTAAGTGTTTAAACATTAAGAAAATTATATGTCTAGGCCAAAGTTTCACTTTTCCTTAAGGTTAACCTCTGCTCACTTCCAAACGTCCTTGCATCCTCCCAGCTTGCACCAATGTTCACTCACACCAGACCTCATCTCTGCTGGACTCCGGGGTGGGGACCACTGATATATTCTGTCAGAACACACTAGCTGGTGGCAAAGCTGAGCTGACAGAGGGACATGGTTTCTGCACAAGGCTTCATACAGATCTCTGAGATGTGGTTTGTTGAAAGTTTTTGGTTTGATGTGCTTGATGGCTTTGATTGGAAACAGAGCAATGGAGGTTGTTGGTTTCAACTGGCCTAAGCTCACGTTGCACAGGATCATGAGATTCTGCCCGTGCCTGCCAGAAATGGCAAGGTATCGGCCACATAGTCTCAGTTTTGCCAGCAACAGCGGCATGACTTCCAGGTCACTATAGGTATTAAGAAAAATTGGCAACAGTCTAAACACTAAAGGTGAAGGAGCTGGAAAAAGGTCATTTGCTTTTTAAGAAGTGTTTTTAAATTGCAGGCACTGCTCCTTCAAGAATTTGTAAATCATTTCACTGTGGTTCTGGATTGAATCCTTTTTTTTTTTTAAATTGTGATGAAATATATGTAATGTAAAATTTACCAGTCGAACCATTTTTAAGTGTATACTTGGGTGGCATTAAGTACATTAACAATATTCTACAACCATCACCACTGTGCATCTCCAGAACTTTTTCATCATTCCAAACAGAAACTCTGTATCCATTAACAATAACTTCCCATTCTGTCCTTTCGCCAGGCACTGGCGACAACCACTCTACTTTCTGTCTGTATGAATTTGACTCCTCTAGAGACCTCATGTATGTAGAAGTATAAAAACTGTGGCCTTTGGGTCTGGCTTATTTCATTTAGCATAAGTTGATCCATGTCAAAACATGTCAAAACCTCATTATCTTTTAAGTATTAATAATATTCCATGGTATGTATATACCACTCTTGTTTATTTATCTGTTGATAGATATTTGGGTTGTTTCCATCTTTTTGCTTTCGTGAATAATGCTGCTATAAATATTGGTGTTCAAGTATCTGAGTCCCTGCTTTCAGTTCTTTCAGGTATATATTTAGAAGCAGAATTGCTGGATCATGTGGTATTTCTATGTTTCTAATTTTTCTATATCCTCACCAATGGATTGAAGCATTTTTAAGCAAGGGATTTTTACACATATATAATCTTTTCAGCATGGTGTTCTCAATAGTTTTATCAAAGCTCTCAATACTCTCCATAGTTAAAAACAATAGTTGTCAGGATAGGGCTCAGGATTGACCCCAAATATAAATGTCTCCAGGAAAAGTCTAAATGATAACTCATGATGGGAGACGAGAAACACAGTAACAAATGGCACTTGATTTTGAAAAGAGCTCAGATTCCAGTAAGAGTTAAAAATGCATATCTCCTCTCATCAGGCACATCACAGTCAGATAAATTTAATCCAGCCATTACATTTAGATAAATTTAATCCGGCTTTTAAATCAACTTTGCTTCAACACAGAATGTCAAAATGGGCATTGCACCACTTTTTACAGAACAATTTAAAATAAAACCTTGTTGTAATACTAGTGCAATCTTACTTTATCACTATCAAGGATCCCATGTAAGTGTTTAAAACAGTACATGAAGTATTCAGAATGTTTCAGAAGTCTAAGTAGACACAAAACAACATATGTGGACAAGAGCAGCTAGGATCCCTGTTCTGCCCAAGTTAGTTAGCATTCACTGGTTCACCGCCGAAGCACAGATGGGTGTCATAACAGCTTTAGTGCCTGACCAAGTGAAGAAACCAGACATGATTATCATAAACTTTATATTCAATTCCCTTTAGAAATGCTACATAATCAGGTTCCCAGATGGAAATTACATCAAGCTTTTTAAAAGAACTTTTGAAAATCAATAAGGAAAAAAACCCACCAACAACCCAATACAGAATTAGCAAAGAACACAAATAGGCAATTCACACACAGGAGTACAAATGGCAGAGATTTCACTGACAAATGGAATACTATAAAAACAATGACAAACCAATGTCTGGACAAATTGACCTACAGTTAAACATAACCTCTGACTCAGCACAAGTATGCATGGGAAATGCAATCTCAGGGGCAGTTAGGGAAAAAAAAAAATCTATCTATGTACTATCTGTATGTTTATCCATGGAACTGTCCTCACCCTTTAGCCATCCTGAAGAAGTAAAAGGGAGTGCACAATTTTCACGTAAAGGCGTTCACTGGAGTGCACTTATATTACTAAAACTTTATAAAAAACCTACTCACCCATAAGATGACTGAATAATTTGCAATATAGCCATGCATTGGCTTATTATGTGGTCATTAAAGTAACGTTTACAATTATTTACTGGAACTGGTGGTAATCATTTTACAATGTATACATTTATCAAATCACATCGTACACTTTAAATACAGTTTTGTCATTTATTTTCAATAAAACCGAAAAACTTGTAGTGGCTTGGGGAAATGCTCCCTATATCATAATGAGTAAAGAAGATTACACTATTCTCATAAATTATCTGATTTAAAAACAAATCTAAAGGGGCTCCTGGGAGGCTCAGTGGGTTAAGCCACCCGCTCTTGATTTTAGCTCAGGTCATAATCTCACAGTTGGTGAGGTCAAGATCCATGTGGGGCTCTGCTAACAGTGCAGAACCTACTTGGGATTTTCTCCCTCCTTCTCTCTCTCTGCCCCTCCCCTTCTCCTGCTATATCTCTCTAAATATAAAAAACAAACATTAAAAAAGAGCACAAATCTATAAAACTAGACTATAAAGAACTATAAAGAATTACACCCCCAGCTCTACACCATAGTGAGAGGCGCGGAGACACGCCTATGACTGCCCGCCCCGCCCACCTGGCGCCAGCCCCGCCTACCGCCCCGGGCCCAGCCATTCAACTTGTGCCGCCAGAGTCCGCTCTCCGGGAGCTCTCAACCGGCTCTCGGGGAGCGCCGGGGAGGGGCGGTTCAAACCCGCGGTACTCACCGCCCATTGGCTATTGGGACGCCGGCCCCGCCCCACCCCGCCGGGACCAGGTTCTCTCCTTTTCAGGGCTCCTCCGAGAGCTTGAAGCGAAGCTGGGGCGCTGGGTCACGTGAGACGCGCCGTTGTGAGTCTCTGCGGTCAGGCAGTGTTACAGTTCGCTCTGGGTGGTCGCCAGATGATGACGTTAGCCACCATCCGTGAGACCCGGGAAGTCCCGCTAAAGCATGGGCGAAGGAAGCTTAGGCGTGTGGACATTCGCTGCTGGCTAGCGAGGCCTGGGCTTGTGGTCTCCACCTCTCCCCTGCATAGCTGCCCTCAATCGCCTTATATTCCCTCTCGCTCGTGAAGCACTCGGTCAGTCAGCTGAACGGAAAAGCCCAGAGCATCGGCCGGGCATTGGGTTTCCGGGCGGCCTACGCGCACCTGCGAGGGGAGAGCAGGCCCCTCAGGGGCGGAGGCCGCTGCGACCTAGAGCCCTGCGGGGTCTGGGCTCTCTTGGAGTACCAACGGCGCCGCCTAGTGGATGATTTTCCTAATGGTTGGGTGCCCGGGCTCCAAAATGCTACAAAGTAGTAGGTTACGTTCCAGGAGAGCAAATTAAACATATTTACACAACTTGGGGGTCAATCAAGAGTTTGAGTTTTAACACCCGCCTTAAATTTGGGCAGATTAGAACTTCAAATTAGTGCTCACAAGGTTAATTGGTGATTTTTAAATGTGGATTTTTTGGCGAGATCCCAATGTATCTCAGTGAAACATCTACCTGGAGACTTCATTGCTTCAGGTGAGGCGCAGGTTGGCTGTTCTGTGGGAAGAAGTGAGGCCTCTCCTTGTGGATGCCTGCAACTTGAATGTCCTTTACTTCTGCCTGCGAAAACGTATTCCTCATTCTTAAATGAAATTTGAATTGAAAAGCAAGACACGCACACTATAAAAACTGGAGAGTCTGAGAACATACAACAGCAAATGCCTTGTCCCCACATTAAAAGAATCCAAGCCCTAAGGACAGCCATCGTGAAGTTTTCGCCAATCCTTCAAGAAGGTCCATGCTTACAGAGCAAGCCTATATGGAATCCCATTTTTTTAAAAAACACGAATCAATTTTCTCATCTATAAAATGAGGTTGGAAATAATGCAAAACACCTTGAAAATTTCTTGGGATACTGATTTCACTGACTGTGATTACTATTGCTAATATTCTACAAAGAATTTGAACTTCTTTATTATGAATCTCAAAGATTATTTCATGCCATTCATATCATGTACAGGTCTGCCACTTGTTTTCAAGGCTGCACAATAATCCATTCTGTAGGAATATTATAATTTCCTTAATCTCTTCGTGTTTGCACATTTGAGATGTTTTACTGTTAACACAAAGACTGCCATGATGAATTATCTTGTATGAAGATCTGTGTGTATATGGCCAATCGGATCTGCAAAACATGCATACAGTTGACCCTTGAACAACACAGGGGTTAGCGGCAGTGACTCCTGTGCAGTTAAAACTCCACATGCAACTTTTGACTCCCCCAAAACCTAACTACTAGTAGCCTACTGCTGACCAGATAATATAAACAATTAATACATATTTTTATGTTACATGTGTTATATACTATATGCTTAAAAAAAAAGCTGGAGAAAGGAAAAACATTAAGGAAATCATAAGAAAGAATGCATTTACTGTAATGTAAAAAATCCACATATAAGTGGGCCCATGTAGTTCAAACTCATGTTGTTCAAGGGTCACCTGTACATAGAAATGGAACTACAAAGATAAGAGAGGTGGATTTTAAATGTCACTTGACCTCAGAAGAGCCTGGACTAATCAACACCCCAAACAACTGAGCAGGAATGCTCTTTTCCCTGGACTCTGGCCAACATGGAGTACAACAAAATGTTTTGGTCCATTATCACTATGATGAATGAAAAGTAATAGTGATTCATGTTGATTGGACAACTTTATTGAAAGTTGCTGAAAGACCCATCAAGCTGTCTTGCATGTTAAAAAAGATTAATTGACTCCCAAAAGACCTGGAGGTGATGCACATGGGTTTTGTGGTTGGATTAGTTCCATAGTGCATCAAAGCTCTGATGCACCCAATTTCTTTTTTCCTCTGCTCTTCAGATGTTTGCTGGGCCCAGGTCCATGAACCTGTTACTTCTGGAAATGGAAGCAGGATTATTCTGACTGCCTGAGACCAATTAGGAAGTTAACCCAGAGATGAGCAGAGGTCCAATCCCTTGAAAATCTGTTACAAAGGGGATTCCGGGGACATGGCCATAACATCCACTACAGTCCTCTGCAACATGCATTTTAAAAATGAGGGTGCAGTGAGTGTTTTGTCTGATCTTAAGAGGCCATCTGTATTTCTATGATATGCATGCATTAATCTTTTTCCAAGTTTTGCATTTGCTAAGCCTTTTACTGATTTGTAGAAATCATGGTAAAGGAATTGGTAAATGGTAAAGAAATTGTCTTCATTTTTTTTTAAGTTTATTTAGTTTTGAGAGAAACAGAGAAAGCACAAACAGGGGAAGGGCAGAGACAGGGACAGAGATCCGAAGAGGGCTCCATGCTGACAGCAGAGAACCTGATGGGGGGCTCAAACCCATGAACCTTGAGATCAATACCTGAGCCGAAGTCAGTCGCTTAAACTACTAAGCCAGTGGGGCCCAGGTGCCCCAAGAAATTAACTTTAAATTGTTAATAAAATACCATTGTCCTGTGTAGCAAATATTTACCCTGATTCACCGGCATCCTTTAGGCTCTGAGAGTGGTACCTCCTTAAATTTTGTCCCCTAGGCACCTCACTTACCCAGACCCAGCCCTATCTAAAGGACAAAGGAATCTTCTGCCATTTTCTGTTTGCTCTTTACAAAGCAGAGATGGTACCAGAAATAGGCTGGTGGAAGGGCACTATACCAGAATAGGGAAGTGGTCCATTGGTCTGAGGGAGAAGTAGTGGGGCCCTGACAGGCAGAGGGACAGGAGCAGGGGTGGGGGCAGGAGGAGGAGGTGAAGGGAGAGTGACTTGGAACATTCTGGCAGAAGAGAAATAGTATGCGTGTGAAATGGTCAGTGAGCAAAGCTGAGGGAGCCCTGAGGAACCACTGTAACTCAGATTGGATATTCAGTGAATGTCAGGAAATCAAGAAGCTTCTGAATGTGCTCAGAGCAATAGGTACACACCAGTCCCATTTACTCTTGGTGTCCATGTAGCAGGCTCTGACCTAAGAAGACTTCACACACTTACCCCATCATACAAACGAAGAAACTGAGGCTTGGAGATGCTGAGCAGCAGCCCAAATGTGAGTCCAGTTCATGGGTCTGCAATGCCCATTTTTTGAACTTCATATTCCTCTGACAGATCATAGTCTCCCAGCAAGAGAAAAGGTGGGATATTACACTAAACCAGTGGTCTTCCAGCCTTAGTGAATATCAGAATTGTCATGAACAACTTGTTTGGTCTCTGGTGGGGCCTGAGAATCTATACACTTAGCAAGTGCCCAGGTGATGGTCCAGAGAACTACTGCTCTTGAAGTGTTCTAGAATGCATGTGGAAATAGGGATCAGTCTTTGAAGACTGTCATTCTCATGCTGCTTCCCAGGCTTACAGCTCCTGATGTCCCGAAATGGAAACACTTGTCCAGTGTCCAAGATTATGATCTCTTCTTTGTATTTCAAAAAATGCCATGAGCTAGCATGAACAGCCACCACCAAGCTTGTCAATGTTTCCTACACCAGTGTGGATGAAAAGAGGGACCAGCTGTCCCTGCTGTATGTGGAGAATGCCACACTGATGTGTGACGGAAGTCCCATCTCTAGGCAGAAGGCCCTGGGCGAGTTACTCAGCTCTCTGCTCTCCTGCCCATTCTGTGTCAGCACAGTGCACTACCAGCCCAGGAAGCAGCTAGAAATGGATGGCCAGATGAGCATCCTCGTTGTGATCTATGGGATAATGAAGTTTGAGGGCTGCCCACAATGCAACTCCCACCAGACCTTCATCTCAAAAGCACTCCCCTGGCCACCACATGCAGATAGGTCTCACAGCCATTGCTCCAGGTGGAGAGGGACTTGAGAACACCCTCCACACGGTCTCTAAAGTGGACGCCCCACTTTCCTGATGGTGGACAGGGCTGCTGCAGCTCTGTGGTGTCTGAAGCTCAGACCTTGAGTATTAGCTGCCTATCTGCTGAGTAATTTGCTGTTTGCTAGGATTCCCTTTTAACAAGCTATTTTTCCCCTTGCCCTATAAAAGGACCTAGTCCTGAAATCCTGAAAAATAAAGATGCAATGGAAATGTTGCCAATTTTGTGTGGTTGGCGTTGGAGAAGGTGGGTTGGAGGAGTGCTTGGGGGAAGTAAGACACCTATGGCAAAATGGGAGGGGCCCCGTGGCCTTGGCCAGGCCCCACACACAGTTCAGACACATGCACACACATGTGCACAGCATTCCTTAGTGAAAAAGCTCATCTTCAGGCTAGAGCAGAAGATTCAGGCAAATACCTTTGCCTTTCCACTCCCACATGACCCTGGCAGGAGAAAGAATATTCTGGGAATTGTGCTAGTCAGTGAAAATAAGCCAACTGGCCACCTGACTTACCTCCCTCTCCCACCTAGCAGGTGACAACTAAACAGTGCCTGCAGAGCACAGGCAGGGAGTGGGGCCTTCACTTTACCTGAGGGTGGCTCAGCCAGGGGATGTCTTCCTGTCTGCATTGACTTTAGGTCACATCTACCTTTCCATTTACTGGTTTTCCCCAGAACAGTTTCAAGCCCATTTAAGGAGGAAGCCTCATTTTAAGGAGGAAGCAGATTAAGTTTCCCGATGTTCTTGAGAAGTCAAGGAACAAGGTCTTTCCAGCTTTGCCTCAATGGAGCCTTGATGGGCAGGAGAAATTCCCTCCTTAGAACATGGAGGGTTTCTGCATTTTCTGTCCTCTGCCCTACAAGGACTGTAGAAACCTGTGGGGTTCTGAGACATATGCCAGCTAAGGAGCTCCTTATCCCTTCTGGAGACTCAGGCCACAGTGGTGGTAACACTGTTTCCTCATCTCTGGGTTTCCCAGCTATCTGGGAATGTCTTGAGACCAGCCATTCTGCTTTCCCTATGCCATCTAACACAGCAAGAACCAACCGCATGTGGCTATTCAGATTTAAAGTAATTAAAGTGAAATAGAAACGCAGCTCCTCAGCCACATGAGTATAAAGTGCTCAGGAGTTGCAGGTGGCTGGTGGGACATGTCTGCCTACAAGGGCTCCTCTGCAAAGACCGATGCCCTCCTGTTCTCAGTACTGCGGGCCACAGCCCCTACCACTCCCGTCCTCCCCCGTTTCCAGAGACCACAAAGCAGTGGGGTTTACTGGTCTGCAGCATAAATTGGACTGAGAGCAGGGTAACCAACTAGTGTTTGCAGGATTTTATTTATTGTAGCACTGAAAGCCCACATCCAGGAACCCCCTCAGTCCTGGGCAAACTGGGATGGTCAGTCTACCAGACTGAGACCCACAGAGCAAATAATGTCTGATGGGGCTGTTCCTGGGATGGGGCCAGAGGGCAGCTCATGCTGCCACACATGGTTCCTTCAGTGGAGACACTTTCACCAGCACCCTAATGACACCTTATGCTCACTTCTAGATGAAACAGTCCTGCATTCACCTTAATTCTACTTCCCTCCCCAAAGCCTCAAGCATGAGTAGAAGGCTCTGTGCATTTCCCCTTCCCTCAGCTGGGTCAATCACCATCTTGGAGGAGGCAGAGGTGCCCCTCTGACCTCCTGAACCCACCACTGTCACCTCTGAGTTTCTCAACCCTGAGCCTTTGGAGGTGAATGTTCTTGTAGGGGGAGTTTGCTTTCTCTGAACTAGTGATTTTTTCCTCTCCTGTGAGTGGGTTTTGAGGGCTTTCACATCACTGAGGTGTTCTGCCCTTGGAGAACAGACCTCTTTTTCTGGGGGGGTCTTGCTCCCCTAGGAACTCAGGAACCCTGAGGACCATCTCCACATTCCTGTTGGCCCTTCCAATCACCCAGTTCTGGAGATGCCCTCCAGGCTGGGCTCCCTCCTCAGTCCCGTGTCAGCCTGGGAAACTGACCCGGGCTTCCTCCTGAGTACAGGCTTACCTCATGCAGCAGTCACTGCCCATCCTCCTACCCTGTCCCCTCAGTCTCACTGGCTGTCCATCTAGTTCCCATGGTTCAGACCCCTTTGCTCCATGTCAGAGGGAAGGGAGACCATTCCTAACATGGCAGCAGTGTCCTCCCTAACCCAGGTATCCCAGATCGGGGCCACAGCCTGGGCTCTAGGTCCTTTCAGGCTGCATTCAGTGGGGACTTGTAGACCCCAGACCATCTATGTCAAGCTAGGCAGACCTTGTTGAAGCCCCTTTTCTCTGGGCTAGGGGTAAGGGAGGTGGCACCTCACCACACTTCCCTGTTGAGGGGCCTTGGAACTGTGGGGGGCAGCTTTCTCTCAGGAAATCTCTTCCCCAAAACATTCAGCTCCCCCACTCTCTTCACCCTCTCTCTCCTAACTTATGAAGCAATCAACACTCGCACCCTGATGGCCCCATTTGGCAGACATGGGGGCCTGAGGTCTCCTGGCTGTTGCCAGTCTGATTGGATGGGAGGTGGTAGCTCCTGCCATCACTTAGGTGGTTGCTATACAATGGGGAGGGGGATGGAAATTGTTAGTTTATTCATTTTCCTTCATCCCTCCATCTCTTCCTTCCTTTCTCCCTCCCTCTCTTCCACCCTTCCATATATATTTTTGTGATTTGCCTGTTCTTTCTTGTGCTATTTTTTTTTCCTTACTGATTTAAGGGTTCTTTAGATAATAAGGAAATACTATGCCTTTCCTTTGTTGTACATACTTTTCTCTAGTTTGTTACTGATGAATATGTTTGACTGCATGTAAAATGGCCCCCAAACAACAGTGGCTTCAAGAAGATGGAAGTGTATTTCTTGTTTCCCCTGAGAAACCAAAGGTGGTCATCCAAGGCTGATGAGGGGCTTCATAAGATTGACAGGCACCCCAGGGCCTGCTTTCCATTCCTCCACCCCTTGGATGCGGCCAAATAAGCCTCATGGCCCAATAGTTTTTAGAATATCAATTCTTACACCTGATTTCCAAATGGCAGGGTAAAGGAAGGTTTGGTGGGAGAAAAGAAAGATTGGCTGCCCAATCTTTCAAGGAGATTTCTCTGATGTGTCTTCCTCATATCTCTCACTGACCCCATCGGGTCTCAGGGCACACTATGAGGTCTAGGGAAGGCTGGTCTTTCATTTGAGTGCCTTCTTCAACTGAATCCACTTTCTATTGTTCCTGAAAGAAGGGAAAATGGATATTCGGAAGCCACTAAGAGGTCTGTCCTAGTGCCCTTCAGAATGCCATCTTTACTTTTAATTTCCCAAACCTGTTGTCCCACAGGAACACCCACAGCTGCTGTCTCAAAGCTTTTCCGGCCAACATGATTCTCAGACTCCAGAGATTTCACATCAAGCTCTCTGATGGCCTGATGGGACTCACACCCTCTATCCAGAGCTGAGGTGAAGCAGGTGGCATCCTACCTCACCCTTAAGGACAAGGGCTTTCAGATTTGAAGCCCATCTCCACATCAGTCTCTGCACTAATCCTCCTAGCCCATTCTACTCTCCTCCCTATGGAACAGAGCTTGAGTCCAAAAACCCCACACTGGAACCTCGTGGTTTGGGACCTTACTTCCAACCTCACGTGTATTTTACCCCATCTCAGCTGAACTGTTTGTCTCTGCTTGCTATGCCATGCAGCTATAGGACTGATTTGACCACTCGTTATATGTGGTTTTGAAACTTTTTTTTTTTTTTTTTTTACTATTTTGATGTCTTGCCTCCTGATTAGACTGTGAATTCCTGAGGGCACCTGGGTCTACTTTGGTTCCCCAGGGTACCACAACAGAGCCATTCCCATATAACACACTGTCTGCCCCTGTTGCAAATCTTTGTCCTCATTTGGGATTAGGTTTCCCTGATGGTCTAGTGGTTAGGATTCTGCGCTCTCCTTTGAGATTAGGTTTTGCTGTGGTAGCTGAAACCCACCCCAAACCAATAAGGTCTCCTAGATAAAATTTCTCTCATTTAAAAAGAATTAGTGTAGGTAAATTAGGGCTATTGAATGGTCCCACATATCATCAAGGATTCAGGCTCCTTCCAGTTTAACACAATCCTATCTCTAGGGTAAAGCTGTCTCCATGGCTCAGAATGAGCCAGAGCCAGTGGTCAAGCCACCTTAACTGCTTTCCAGGAAATGTGAGGAGGAAGGAAGGGTCTATTAAGGCAAACTCCTCCCACAAGCCCCCTCTGCTTTCCCATCACTAGCCAGAACTTAAGTGATACATCAAACCCTCTTTTTGGTGGTTACTTTGTCCTTCTCATTGTCAGTCTTCAGAAACTACAGGAGGGGAAGGGTGTGGGGAGGAAACTGCCATCTGTGCCACCACACACATCAGTATTCTCCTTCTCAAAAGTTCCCATTCCAATATTCTAGCCCACAAACCTCTCCCAAAACTAGCACACTCTTGTCAAAGAAAATTTAACTGGGAAGCCACATGGCCATGAGATCTCCTTTATTAGTCACAGGATGATGGAACCTTCTAGTTCTCTATTCTTTTTTTACATTGGGAAAATGCAATTAGAGTTGATCTTCAGGGTCAATAAAACTAGCTTCTAATACTGATGCCTATTCCCCCCACCTCAGTATGTCTCCCTTTTAAAAGCAGTTCACCCCTCTTTATAAGAGTAGTTAATACAGCTGCTTCATTTATAAGTAGTTATTAACTAACTCCTTAGTATTTCACCTGTTGGTATTCATTCAACTCAGCTCAGGTTCTGAGGTAGGACCCAGCCATCTGTTAGGCAATTCTGATGTACTCTAAAAGTGAATTACAGGTTAAAACACCCAGGTACTTAGGAATAAAACACCATTCCCAGCCTACCCTGAGATCTGGGTAGAGCCCCAACTCCAGCACACCTGAGCCAGGTAAGTGCTCTGTCCTGGACCTGACACCTTTGCAGGTACTTTGTACTAAGCTTCCTGCCTCTAATCCTCCTTTGATTCCTCCTGCCTCAAAATCTGGACAAACACATTGAGCAAGGGAAAAGAGGCAACATTTGTATTGTTTTATTTGTCAGAATTTCCAGAACCAGGATATCTACTGAACAAGTAGAAAAATAGAAAAGTTTACTACTTTGGAAAGGCATCTATGACAAACAAGAATATGCTCAGAAAGGGGCTCATGGGACTCCAGAAAATGCAAAGTTAAGATGGGGTGGTGTGGCCTGGAGTAACAGAAAGGAACTTGTGTCTCCACATTTTGAGATCTACGTTTCCTTACAGAGCTGGGACTGAAACAGAGACCTTTCTTGCCTCCACTAGCTGGCCCAGTCCTGGAACCGGAAGCAGTCACTTGCTATTTTCCACACTGTGTTGCTGGGTGAGGCCTGGGCGGTCAGGATGAAGTTCTGGTTAAAGTCCCGTTGCTTGTTGCCCTCAAACTTCACTGTCCCACAGATCACAACGAGGACTGTAGTCTGGCTCGGGGTGGCTTCATCGTGGACAGGCTGGCAGTCTACCACGTTGATTTGGAACTCACTAGAAGGTAACATTTCAAAAAACTCACTCAAGGACTCTTGTCCTGAAACAGCATTTCCATTCCACACCAGGGTGGCTGTGCCCATGTACAGGCGGGACAACAAGCGCCGCCGCTTATCCATGGTGGTATAGTACACATTGACGAACTCCTCAGCAGCTCTGCAGGCCTGATCCACGTAGGTCTTGAAGTCCACCGATGCCATCTCCGGCCCTGCTGAAGGAAGCCTCTGCCCAGGTGCTCCTGCGCCCGAGGGAACCGGCGCTGTGGGGCAGGAAGATTGAAGAGAACCCATGTGAATGCCCAAGTTCATTTTGCCCCAACAATGGAACAATTCTCCTTTTCTATTACAATTCTTCCTTTTCAATTACATAACGTAGAGAAACGACTCCAGGCTCAAATTTTGCCAACATCTAATTTTACTAAACCTCAGTTTGCTCATTTTAAAATGAAAGTTGTAACATGAGAATCAAATAAGACGGTGTATACCGAGTGCTTAAAAAGCCTGATACTTACATGATCAAAAAATCGTAGCTATTACTGTGAATTTTTAAAATCTCATTTTATAAAAGATAGTACATTTGACTATGGAAGGTCACTTTTTCCTGGAAGTGTGGACCAGGTGTGACTGCCCATAGGGCAGTGGAGAAGCAGCAGATCCTGGATAAAGATAGTGGAAGGAAACAGTGGCCCAATAAAGATCAATCAGATGGCATATGCTCCTCAGCTGGGGACAGTCTGAGAACGCCTATCATGAACTCACCCAACAGCTACTGGGAAAGTAAAGAGAAGGCAATTTTCTTAAGAGAATAAGAGAACAAATGTCACTAGGACAGAACCAAAATGGTGGTCATGACGCTCATGACAAGCAAACCAGTAGCTGAATGGGAAGGAGAAGGGAAGACACCTGGCTTCTGTGAACACTAATACCTACCAGGCAAGTCCTGTGAGCCACAATGGAAAGACAGGTTAGAATCAAGCAAGTTCTATGGGATGGAGGGTGGGGGATGGTGGCATCAAAAAAGAATCTCAACTGTAGCTGAAATGTCACAGTTCTTAAAAAAAAATGCAAAAGCATAAAGAAATATTATTTGCTTGTCTCAGAGTACGGTACAACTGTCACAGTTCCCTGTTCCTTTTTGTGTCATTAAAAGATTTCACTAGAAAAAATTAATGAAAGAACACTACTAAAATAATGGATATGTTTGGATATACAAACTTAAAACATTTTTTTATTTCAAAAATCTTTTTTAAAAATATCAGGTTATGAAAAATAGATACAAGATTTAACATAGAGTTGGGAAAGAGTCCCTTACTTTTAGGGCTGAGAAAGGTGGAGGCCTCTGCGTCAAGTAAAGAACTGTGAAAAGCAGTCAAGGAGCTTGGTCCTGGAGACCAGCAAGGACAGGACCAGGCACAGCTAAAGCTCTTCCCACTCCCTCCACCAGCTTAAAGCCAAGCCTCAACAGACAGACCCCAGCTGGGAATCTGCTGTGCACTTTATTTACATGCATCATCTCATTTACTGCTCACCATGAAACGATGAAAGAATCTCACAAATGAGAAGGGAGAAACCCAGGGGATGGATTAAGGTCCTGACAGTAAGTACACTCTGATTTATCATTTATAAGAACGCTGTGGCCTCTGAAAATGTTGTCAAAGCTATGCTGTCCTTTTACTTGCTTATTCTGTAAGTCCTCTGCTTAGGAAATCAAGGCTCTAAGAGCACAATTCCAGGCCTGCTGGTTTGAAACCGTCCTTTCACAGGCTTCACTTTCTATCTTGCTGGAATTCCCAACCCCCTGACATCCGTAGTACTCCTCACCCTGACGTGCTCCAGACCCTCCACCATCTCAACTCATTCTCAAAAACGTCCCCTCCTCCACCCTTGCTCAGTTCTGCCAAAGCCACTTTCCAAACACAGCTTAGCAACCTGTCCCGACCCCATACCAGTAGGATAACCACCTCCCTTTCTCATGATTCTGCTACCTACAGAGCTGGCGCCTTGCCCTTTTCTCTCGGATCAGGGAAAAGAATCTTGAAAAGTCAGATAAAGAAGAGGCTGTGAAGATGCCGCCTTCTCTCGGAGGCCCACACCGTCAAGTTCTTTGGCGCTGGACCAGAGAGGATGCAACAGGCCTTATTTCTGGCGGTGAGTCGCTTTTCATCAAACACATAAGGCCCGCCCACGCTAACCATCTCTGGCCCGAGACCTGCTCCAGTGCACGGACTGGTCACCGCAAAGCGGATTCACTGCCCAGCACTTCGCACCGGCAAACACCTGAAGCAGCACAGCAGCTACACTACCAGGGAAAGAACAAAACCTGGCTGCTTCCTGACAATGGGGGGGGGGGGGGGGGCGGGGAGGGCGTGGGGAATGCACGTGGCAGAGATCTCGGGAGTCCCTGGGAGCCTTGGGGTCTTCATATTGCCAAGCGCGGGGAACCGTGAGGGACACCTACTTGCGTAGCTGGTGACGTCCGGGGTCGGCGGAGAGCGGTGTCCCCGGTAGGCCGGGGTTGGCGACCTCGGTCAAGTGAGCGGCCCGGATCTGCGCGGGCGTCCCTGGTCAGCGGGGCGGGGACCTCGGCCAGCGCGGGTGTCCCCCACTCAGCGTGGGCGGCGGCGCCCCAATCGGGCGCACCCTTTCGGTCCCCAGTTCCACTGAGGGCCGGCCCCTGAAGGTCGCAGGGCAGGGCTGTCGCGGCTCCGCACTCCTCCGCCGCTCGCCTCACGAAGAGCCGGAAGAGCCGCTCTTCTCCCACCCTTCCTCCCGGATCCGCCTAGGTCGCCGGGTTCCCGAAACCCGAGGACTCTTCGCCGCCGACCACGGGTTCCCGCGCGCGGCCCGCGGTGTGCTGCGCAGACTCCAGCTCCCACGGCTCTGCCCACTCCCGCCTCCCCGTGACGGGCAGCCATGTCAGCCAATGGGACTTAAGGCAGGGAGACTAGCTCCGCCTAGGTGTGGCTCAAAGAAGGTGTTGGCTTCCGGGAGAGGCTCGTTTTTTCTAGACTCCCGCAGAAAATCCGCGCTCGAGTTTTCATTGGTCCAACTAGTCACGGAAACCGGCCCAACTGGTTAGGTGGGATTGTTGATTGGATAAAATGTTCCAGGTCCCGCCTCCGGAGCTAGAGGTGGTTAAGGTCTCTCTCCGCAGCTTGAAGGCCGCATGACAAGAGATGGGGAAAATGTGTGAGGCGCGCTCAGTTCCTTGCCCTACGACTTCTATTCACCTGCAGTTGGGGTAATTCTAGTCAAAATTCTAGTTAAAAGACGACTTGATGCAATCGCGGGAAATCACCACCAGCAGACGACTGTGACCCAACTAAGGCTTTAAAACAGGCATAGCAAGTGCGGCACCAGGATGTCCTGGGGTGGCACAGAAATATTAATTCTACTGAGCTAGTGAAGCCAGCAAAGCCCCTGTTGAACTCTGCCTGATGAAGTGTGTCAGCTGGTTACTCTCCTTTATAGTTTAAGCGCCTAAGGGCTCTAGGAGTCCTAATGACACAGGAAAACCCACTTTAGTTAAGTGGGAAATTCAACTAAACGCGTGTGAAGATTCAAGCGGAGAGTGGGAAGAAAGTCTCAGTCTGGGAAGTAACAAAAGTGTGCCAGAAAGGGAAACGAAGGCAATTTCCTCTCATGTCCTGGTAATTGAGAAGCTCCAAGGAAAACTGCCTGATTCCAGCTATGGCCTATAGCCCGGTTGGTATTATGTTCCTGTTCTCCAGCCCTGGAACTAGCTCATTTCAGCCAATCTGGAAGTTGGGCTGAATTTTTACTGAACTTTTGTTTAAAACAACAGTCTCAACAGGATGGAAACAGTTCATGTGGGACTTGAGAAACATAGTTTACAGGAAAAAAACAAAGAAACAAAAAAAGGTTTCTTTAGACACCAGGTCCTCAACTCCATCTACTGGTCTGAGAGACTGAATAATTCGTTGCAAAACTGGGAACCCTCTGGGCACTGTGAAGTTTACCGATGTTGTCATGTCTTTAGAGTGTGGTGCATTTAACCCATAACTTCTTGGCTAGCCTTTGGTGTACCTTTGGTTGTGTTCCTGAGAGAACCCTTCCTGTCAGGCTTCATGATAAATTTAGAAACTGGATGGGCTATTTAATACAGGCAAACCCTCTCCTCCACTTATCAAGTAGGTGAAGAATTTGGATTATAAGAAATAAGGTGGGGCTGAGTAGAGAGGGTGAAATAGCATCTGTGGAGCGGTATTCATACAGACGTGTCTTTATAAAGTCCAGGACAGTGAAATTAGGAACATGTACAAAAATCCAAATCACAGCATCAATGGAATGAGGGTTGACTTACTGTGTGCCTGTTAGGTTGGATGTCGTCCTGCTTTAAGTTTCATCATGTTTCCCATGTAAGCCTTCTCCATTTCATTCTTGTAACTTTGGGGGAGTTATTGTTATTCTTGATTTTAGAGATGAGGAGGCTGAGAGGCAGAAATTAAGTGCTGCAAAACTGCTTCAAAACTAGAAAAGCTGGTTAGGAGAACGTAAGTCCAGCTTCACATCCTTGTAAGAGCACAGGGCTTTATCCCTAGGAGGCAGGAGAGCCAGCAACAGGAGGCTAGGAGAGCAAGAACTTTTGAGGTTTGTGTCTCAGCATCTACAATTGTGCCTGACCCATGGCAAAGGCTCAGTCAGTACTGTTTGAATAAACAGGCCTGGGTTCAAGTCACTGCTCCACAACATTCTAGTTGTGATGACTCCTCTCTAACAGCCACTCTGCTACTCTTGGAAACAAGCCTGTTTTTTACTCCCTCCCTGCAGTCCTTAAATTTGGGAGGTTAGAGATACTCTTGGCTTTAAGAGAAATGGCAGTTGCACTGAACACAGTTCTGGGGTGGCCCAATTAAGGTCACTGAGCTTAGAGAAAGTATTTGCTAGAGGACTGGGGGAAACATGCTTTTTCTTTCTCCTCCCAAACATGTGGAACATGGATGGTGCAGCTGCAGCCATCTTGCCACCCTTAGGGGGAGCCCCTGGACAGAGAGACAGGGAACAGAGGATGAATTCAGGCCTTTAGTGACTGTGTTGGGAACCAAATCAGACCTGAAGTTTGGACTTTCAGTGAATTTGCTTTATTTTTCAATACTGTTTAAAGTTGGGTGTCAGCATCAAGGTATTTATAACTTAATAGTGTGGCTTGGTGCACTAGCAGAGTGATGGAGGCCAGTGAGTTAACCTCCCAGAAGCTCAGCTGCCTCATCAGTAGAAGGGGAACAGTAATGATAGCCATCTCCTTAGGTTGATGTGAGGAGCAAATGAAATAATGCATGGTAAGTGCTTAACACAGGCCAAGCACAAAGTAAGCATCCAGAAAACAGTACGCTTTGACATTTTGCATTAATAGCAACTTGCTTATTCACCAACAATTCCTCCAATAACTGGCTTTTAAACTTGGAACAAGTGTAGTGACAGATTGGTAGGATTTGTCACCAATCACATGTGGGCCTTCTGGAAGATGAGCCTGGTTTAAGCAGCAGTGGAGCCAGTGGCCCCATTTGCTGTATGGAGTCCATTCATGGAGGAAGGGCACTTCTGGTCACATATGCTGTGCCTCCAGCAGCTCTGAAGACAGTCCTGACTTAAGAATGTTTCAGTCTGTAAACACAGGGTTGAGTTCTCCCCCATTGTCAATGTAGTTCTCTGGTGCAGGATCTGACACATTTGCTTGCCGCGAGAGGCTGCATCACTTGGAGCTAGGCAATCTACAGCAGTGGCTGGGCAGGTGTGCCCCCAATGCATTGTCACCAAAACCAAATGTGTATTGTTTTTTGTTTTTCCCCCCCTGTCTTAGCAGAATCAAATGAGTTGCTGCTGGACCAGTGTGAACTGGGGCTACATTTCTTTGTCACTTGAAGACTTGATTTTTGGGGAAGGCAGGAAAAATTGAGGCCTACAAGCTGAGTGTGGTCTTGAGAAGCACAGAGAGTGAATGAAGAAGAGGTGAAGAGCTATGCCACCAGAAGCAGGGAAAGAGGGTGAGCTAGATTATACACACATACACACACACACACCTCACACTTACACATACACACTCACAAGCTATGGAGCGTGGCTACCTTGATTCCTAGTAGTTTTTCATCCTTATTGTGACAGATTATATTTTCCAAAAATGACCACAAAAATATTTCAGTCCCATGTGCCTGTCCAGAATCTTGCCACACTCCCCTCACCCCATTAGGAGATGGCATTAGGTCCCCTTGATGGGCTTAGGCAGACCTATGTGAACGTATAACTTCTGAGATACAGCCTCTGCCAGGCTTTTTCGGTTCTTGTGTGCTGTCAGTAGCCCAGGCCACATGGGCAGGCCACCCTGGAAGCCAGCAGTCCTTGAGTAGACAGCTTTGGAAATGAACCCTCTAGTCATGGGTGGGCTTCCCAGGGCTGGTGTGGCATAGAGCAGAAACGAGGCCTCCTAGCCTAGCCAAATTGCAGATTTGTGAGCAAAATAAAGGATTGTTGTCCAATTAAGCCAGTAGGGTTCATGTTGGTCTGCTACACAGGGACAGTCAGGACTCTTTCTCACCATCATCCCAGAGTCTTGCTGAAGCCCTGCCCTGAGGTATCAAGAGAAAGTCTCAAGTGACAATACCTCTCTTTTAAATTTACATCTGTATGAATCAGTCTTGCCACCTGCTGCCAAAGGAACCTTGAAATGGCGTTCCAAGAGGCCTTGCAAGGTGATAGCACCTCAAAGAACTCACCAAGGTCCTGAGGCTGGCTCCCTCCTGATCACTGAGAATTAGTCCAGATTGCACTCTGGAGAAGGTGTCAGCTGTTCATCTACAGCCAGAACCAGTTTCCCAGCTTCGCACATGCTTCTTTGTGAGACAAGCATATTCTCTGTGAGCAGGGGAGGGGGAGCCTCAGCAGCATGGGCAGAAGGCCTGGTGAGCACAGGTCAGAACAAGGAGAGGCTATGATATGTGTGATCCCTGCAGCCAAAGGGCTATAGAGTTGAGAGGGCTGAAGGACTTGTGTTCCAAGGAAGGGAAGTGCTCAGATAGAAGGAGGGACCAGATACTGAGTTCAGTGAGCAGAGCTCCTTCCCACCAGCACCACCCACGTTTACCCCTTTTCTTGTGAGTTTCTGTACTATGCTGGCAAATACCTCAATCTGTTCACGGACATCATAGCCTTAGGGGCTGGAAGTCTCCTTTCTCTTAAATATGACATTGCATCTGTCTGCTCCAGTCAATGTCCACCCCCCTCACTTTTAACCCTCAGGGGATGGTCTTTGTTTTCTGTTTCTAAGCATGTTTCATGAATTAATGTATATGAAGTGGCTGGTGTGTAGATGTCTTGGTTTGCACTGATTGTCCAAGAGGTGGAAGTCACAGATTTTGGGAGGTGCAGAAGCACCAGTAGGGGAGTAGAGAATTGAGGGATAGCGTAGATGTGATATTGCGATTTATGATGGGAAATATATATTTGATCATCTGTTCCTAGCACAGAGCTCCTAAAGCTCTCAAAATTTCCTAAGTGTTGAGAGCCATAAATGTGTTAATTAAAGGCTTTTGTTATGTTAATGAGGTAATTTGGGGGAAAGCCCTTAGATCTCTGAGGACCATGCCTGGTTGCCATGGGAACCAACCCTGTGATTAGAGTGTTGGAACTTTCAGTCCCACAGTGAACCACTGCAGAGGGCAGAGGGTCTGAAGATTGAATTTTAATTACCACTACCAATAATGTAATCAATTGTGCTTATGAAATAAAGCCCTAGCAACCCAAAAGGCCAGGGAGCAGAGAACTTCCGGGTTGGTGATAACAGGGAGATTTGGGGAGAGTGGCATGCCTGGAGAGGGCAGGGTAGCTCTGCATCCTTTCTCCACACCTTGTGCTATACCTTGACTGTCCCTGAGTTATATCCTTTTATAACAAACCAGTCATCTAGTAAGTAAAATGTTTCTCCCAGTTCTGTGACTCATTCTAGAAAATGAATTAAACCCAAGGAGGGGGTCCTAGCCAGTAAATCAGAAACACAGGTAACAACCTGGACTTGCAAATGACATTAGAAGTGTGTGTGGGGCAATCTTGTAGGACTTAGTCCTTTATCTGTGGGATCTGATGTTCTCTTCAGGTAGATAGTATCAGCATTGAGTGAATTGTAGGACATCCAACTGATGTTGGAGAATTGTTTCTTGCAGGGGACAAAACCCACACATTGGAATTGGTGGTCCCAATCAGAATATTAGTAGATTACTTAGTCAGTTCCCTGTGGCCAATGGAGCCTAACCATGATGCAGAACACAGCATAGAGTAGCACAGAACACAGTCTTCAGAATGAGCCCACCTGGAGGGCTGGAGGAGGAGGGAGCATGTTATTCACACACCAACTCCTGAGAGTTGAGGGCTGCCTGGGAGGGTGTCATTTCCCTGGCACTTCTGGCCTTGCTGGCAAGAGGGGCCCAGAGGTTTCCCTTCCACATCTGGAGAAAGCCCTTAGGCATTTGGAAATCAGCCCTAGCCCACTGTTAAAAAGGATACAGCAGGCCCAAAATGAGATCACTTGTGCTAAACCTCCCACCAGCAAACAAAACTTAATACCTAACCTAACTGAAGTTTCAGTGCCCCCTCCCGCCCTCCAGCATGTAACCTTTTAACCAGTCACCATGGAATGACCTAGTTAAAACTAGTGAAATAATGCACCCTAAAGGCCCTTCCATTCCCCTTAGGAAGGCAACTTGACCTAAAACAATGCATTCTTTGCTAATAATTTCCTTTTCTGCCCCCTTTCTGCCTTTAAAAACCTTTCCTTTTCTTTTAAAAAAAATTTTTTTTTTCAACGTTTATTTATTTTTGGGACAGAGAGAGACAGAGCATGAACGGGGGAGGGGCGGAGAGAGAGGGAGACACAGAATCGGAAACAGGCTCCAGGCTCTGAGCCATCAGCCCAGAGCCTGACGCGGGGCTCGAACTCACGGACCGCAAGATCGTGACCTGGCTGAAGTCGGACGCTTAACCGACTGCGCCACCCAGGCGCCCCAAAACCTTTCCTTTTCTACACCTCAGGGGAGCTCCTTTCTACTTGCTAGATGGGACGCTGCCAATTCATGAATTGTTGAATAAAGCCAATTAGATCTTCAAATTTACTCAGTTGATTTTTTGTTATTTGACACCACTGAAATGGGAGGTACCAGGCCCATGGTGGGCACAATGTATTCACTGCAGCAGACATTGTAAGTGGTAGTGCACAGAGCACCCGAATGACTTGGCATACTCAGTTAGACATCACTAGTGGGTATGGCCTGTGAGATGGCTGGTGCCAGCGTTATCACCCCCAGACACCCAACCATGTGGACTGACTGCAGATCTGGGGATGGGGCACCAGCATCTCTGTGTGCCATTTTAAACCATGGTTCTCCGAGCTGGCCATATGGGGAAGAATAAAATGTTTCCAGATCCCTGCCTTCAGTGAGCTGAGGGGATGAAAACTAGCAACATGGGAGCCTTGGGGAATGGTTGATGACCCTGTAAAATGTCGAATAAAATGCAAATGGAAGTGCAAATCAAAACCTCAGTGAGGTTCCCCTTTGTATCCTCTACAATGGCTATAATCAAAAAGCAGAAAATAACAAGGTTGGCAAGGATGTAGAGAAATCAGAATCCTCATACATTGCTGGAGGGAATGTAAAATGGTGCAGCAACTGTGGAAACAGTCTGGTTGTTTCTCAAAAAGCTAAACATGGAGTTTACATGTGACCCCACAGTTTTACTTTCAAGCATACACTCAAAAGAATTAATGACAGGTACTCAAACAAGTGTATGGGCATGAATAGCCAAAAGGTGGAAACAGCCATCTATGGATGAATGGATAAACAAATTGTGGGTTAGCCGTACAACGAAATATTATGCAGTCATCAAAATAAGTGAAATACACATGCTACAATGTGGATGAACCCTCAAAATATTATGCTGAGTGAAAGAAGCTAGACACAAAAGGTCACATGTTGTTTGAGTCCCTTTATATGAAATATCTAGACTAGGTAAATCCAGAGAGAGAATACAGATTGGTGTATGCCAGCAGGCAGGGAGGAAGGGAGAGAAATGGCTTATGGGTGAGGGGTTTCACTTTGGAGTGACTTGTGATGTCTACAGAGCATTAAGCTCCTCTTGCTTCATGAGGCTCTGTCTCCCTGTGTGTCAGTTAGCCTGTCCCTCCGGACTAAAAGGCACCTTCCTCCTGCACTTTACTTTGGTCTCACCATCACTCATGCCCCTGCAGCTCCCATGTGGGTCCTGGAGTTCAGGCTCCACTGTCTTTCTCTGGAGCCATTAAAACAATCCAGGTGGATAGAGCAGAAAGATCATGGGAACTTGGGGCCAGATAGACCTGAATGACCAAACCCTTTGGGGGCTCAGTTTCCTCACCTGTAAAATTGGGGCACCAAACTCTAATGCTGACACGTGGATAGACAGGCGATGCCTGACTCACAGGGGCACAGATTGTCATGACAGCACCCCAACATCTGTTCCCATCTTCCCTTCCTTTCCTTACAGGGATATTGGCTTTTCTGATCATGAATCCAAGCATGCTCTTCAAAAAGATTTGCCCAGGGCAGGGCTCTTATCATGCAACATGGGCTCCTGCTCTTCCTCTCCCCCATACCAAGCTCCAGCCACAGTGGGTCCTTCATGGCTTCCCCAGGCCTCAGGCTACTCCCCCACCACACCTGTGCTCCTGGAATTCCCCACATCTGCACAGGTTCCCTCCAGTTTCAAGGTCAGGTCCAGGTACCCCTCTCCTCCCAACCTTCTCCACTTTCCTGAACTGTCTATCCCCTGTCTGAACAGTTCCTGTGCCCCATTTACAGCTCTTGTTTGTGATGTAGTCACAAGACTCAGGAAGCAATGCAGTGAGAGGGACTCAGGCCCACCTTCCAGGGCCCCATACCCCTCAGTAAAAGAGATTTGGGTGTCTGCAATGAAGACAGAGGAGGAGAGGAAGAAGAGAAAGAGGAAGGAGTAGGAGAAGGGGAAGAAGAAGAAAAAGAAAAAGAAAATTATGCTGGACTTCATGGACTTTGTGCCTTGATGGTGAGGAAGATTCTAATAAGGAACCAGAGGCTCAGAGCTCAGACACAAGTTACAAGAATTTTCCTTTTTGCCATCGGTCTAGGAAAGCTGCCTGGAGCAGGTGATGGGGTGCCTTCTGTTTCCTCCTTCCTGGATGAGGGTCCTTTGGCCACAGACCTGGGCCTCACCCAGGGTAAGGCAGGAAGCCCCCAGCGGTGGGGGCTATACCCAAGAGCCTCCCTCAACAATGACAGAAAGGTGATGGAAGAGAAGTATCCCTGCTTCCATGACCCCTGTGTGAGATATGCCTTATACTGTCCCCAAAAGCTCCCCAGGGACTGGCCCCAGTCACTGACAGTGCCAGCCTCCCCAGAGACACACCCTAAACTGGCTTCTTCCCACACCCCAACAGATGCATTCTGTTACCACCTCCCTAATATGCTGTTTGCACTTGAGTGATGGTCTCAGGGTTCAATGCTGAGGGAATCCAGTCAATGCCTTGAATGATAAGACAAGACTCTCTCTCATCATTAAAACTCCTAGGGAATCTCCAAAGGGGTTCCCCTGGTCCCCTGAAGGGTCAGTATTTCAGTTATCAGGTCTGTTTCTGTGATAAGCAGTAATAAGCCCAACCACATCTAATGTTAACAAACTGTAAGCAGAGGTTCCTAAACTTGAGGGAGCATCAGAACCCTCTGGAGGGTGTTTTAGCTTACAGATGCTTGAGCCTAGCCTTGGAGTTTCTGCCACAGTAGGACAGAGTGAGGACAAGATTTGCAATTTCCAGGGCATGCTGGAACTGCTAGACCACACTTTGAGAACCTCTGCTCTCAGATAGAGGACAAAGCACATGAGGACCAGGGCTCAGAGGTGCTCCAGGGTCAGGGCTGGTGGGAAATGCTCACTGAGGCAGAAATTTTCTAGTTTCTGCTGATAAAAATGACCACCCCCCATTCATGCCTGGAATTCTAATTTAATGTCTTTAATAATGTTAAAATATTAAAAATTCAAGCATATTTTCCACTCTCCTGACAATTAGTTCAGACCTGCCTGTGGAGAATACTTTTCCTACCTTGGAAGCTGTCTGGACTCCTCCAGCCCTTCATTCTGGGTTGCTATTCACAGCAGCAGCCACAGGAGTGCAGTCTACACTTTGGAAAGAGCTGTTCTTGGATTCTGAGCCAGCCTCCCAAGTGGATGGATGGCTCAGGGACTGTGAGGCTCTTCTTATCATGAACAAAATCTCTCCATTCCTGGATCAAACATTTAAAAATGTTGCAAAGTCCCAGGACACCTCATTTGACTTGACAGGTAGCTGTGCAGAGGGACTTTTTTGTTTTGTTTTGTCTTGTTTTTTCTTTCCCCAAGAGGAAGTTTTAGAAGTCTTTTGGAAGAGTGGATGTCCCTTTACCTTCCCAAAGCAGAAGACCTTGCATTATCTGGTGCTGTCATTTAGGGTCTCTGAGGTGCTGTCTCAGAATGCCTCTTTGTTAGTGTTTTTAGTAAAATGTTTGGCATTTTGAACTTCTATCCTGTGGTGGTTTCAAGGCAATGAACGAACAGTGAGCAATGGGACAAAATGACTAAAAGGGTCAGTGGGTGGAAGAATCAGCTCAGGTCCCTCAGTCAGCCAACTCTTGTCCACCAGGTCCCAACCACATTGGGGAGGCAGTGCTATGACCCTGGCCCCCATAGAGGCTCCTGGGCTTCTCCCCAGGGGATCATCAGATGGTCAACACAGGCCAACACTTGCAATGTGGTCCTCCTACTCTGTGGTGCCTGGAGGTGCTCAGGGCAGTGAAGGATCCTGTCTCTGCTGGGGAGCCCTGGGGGGCCCTGAGCAGGAGAACTGCCCATGCCCCAAGGTCCCAGCCATGCCCTCCACAGTCCTTGGACGTCCTGGCTTCCTGGGGTGCAGAGGGCAGCTGCCAGCAAATGGCCACATGGCTCTATCCACTTTCTAGTAAGTGCTGATCCTCCATCCTGAGTGGAAGCAGGGGCTGCCTTGAATTTAATTTAAAAACTGAAGTCAAACCTCTGGCACATAATAGAATTATCAAAGCATACAGAAGAGTTTATAAAGCATAGTTAGTGCCTCTTGCACTGCCCTCTTTTCCTCCCAATCCACATCCCTGGGGCAAACACTTGCAACTGTTTCTATTTTTTTGTTTCTTTGTCTGTTATCTCTATAAATTGAAACAATAAGCTTGTAATTCAATTGCTTGATTTATCAAGTTTAGATAATCTCCAATGATCCCATTACAATGATAGCTTAGTTACAAGGTAGATTCTTAGCAAATTTCATCATGTTTAGTTCTTGTTGTGGTAACCTTTGTAGCTTTATTTTTTTTTTCAATATATGAAATTTATTGTCAAATTGGTTTCCATACAACACCCAGTGCTCATCCCAAAAGGTGCCCTCCTCAATACCCATCACCCACCCTCCCCTCCCTCCCACCGCCCATCAACCCTCAGTTTGTTCTCAATTTTAACAGTCTCTTATGCTTTGGCTGTCTCCCACTCTAACCTCTTTTTTTTTTCCTTCCGCTCCCCCATGGGTTTCTGTTAAGTTTCTCAGGACCCACATAAGAGTGAAAACATATGGTATCTGTCTTTCTCTGTATGGCTTATTTCACTTAGCATCACACTCTCCAGTTCCATCCACGTTGCTACAAAGGGCCATATTTTGTTCTTTCTCATTGCCATGTAGTACTCCATTGTGTATATAAACCACAATTTCTTTATCCATTCGTCAGCTGATGGACATTTAGGCTCTTTCCATAACTTGGCTATTGTTAAGAGTGCTGCTATAAACATTGGGGTACAAGTGCCCCTATGCATCAGTACTCCTGTATCCCTTGGGTAAATTCCTAGCAGTGCTATTGCTGGGTCATAGGGTAGGTCTATTTTTAATTTTCTGAGGAACCTCCACACTGCTTTCCAGAGTGTCTGCACCAATTTGCATTCCCACCGACAGTGCAAGAGGGTTCCCGTTTCTCCACATCCTCTCCAGCATCTATAGTCTCCTGATTTGTTCACTTTGGCCACTCTGACTGGCGTGAGGTGATATCTGAGTGTGGTTTTGTTTTGTATTTCCCTGCTGAGGAGCGACATTGAGCATCTTTTCATGTGCCTGTTGGCCATCCGGATGTCTTCTTTAGAGAAGTGTCTATTCATGTTTTCTGCCCATTTCTTCACTGGGTTATTTGTTTTTCGGGTGTGGAGTTTGGTGAGCTCTTTATAGATTTTGGATACTAGCCCTTTGTCCGATATGTCATTTGCGAATATCTTTTCCCATTCCGTTGGTTGCCTTTTAGTTTTGTTGGTTGTTTCCTTTGCTGTGCAGAAGCTTTTTATCTTCATAAGGTCCCAGTAATTCACTTTTGCTTTTAATTCCCTTGCCTTTGGGGATGTGTCGAGTAAGAGGTTGCTACGGCTGAGGTCAGAGAGGTCTTTTCCTGCTTTCTCCTCTAAGGTTTTGATGGTTTCCTGTCTCACATTCAGGTCCTTTATCCATTTTGAGTTTATTTTTGTGAATGGTGTGAGAAAGTGGTCTAGTTTCAACCTTCTGCATGTTGCTGTCCAGTTCTCCCAGCACCATTTGTTAAAGAGACTGTCTTTTTTCCATTGGATGTTCTTTCCTGCTTTGTCAAAGATGAGTTGGCCATACGTTTGTGGGTCTAGTTCTGGGGTTTCTATTCTATTCAATTGGTCTATGTGTCTGTTTTTGTGCCAATACCATGCTGTCTTGATGATTACAGCTTTGTAGTAGAGGCTAAAGTCTGGGATTGTGATGCCTCCTGCTTTGGTCTTCTTCTTCAAAATTACTTTGGCTATTCAGGGCCTTTTGTTAACCTTTGTAGCTTTAAATAAATGACCATCTCTATGCTTCTTACTCCATCTATGGTAGAGAATATTGGCTCTCTGTGCTCTCAGAGGAGGTTAGTGGTTTTCTCAACCATCTCTTCTGAAGTCCCACCTTTGTACATAGCGAGTTGCTGTCACACATGGCTATCCAGCTTAAAGACTGTGCTGCTCCCCCCCCCCATTTTTTTTTTTTTTTAATTTCAAGTCAAGTTAGTTAACATACAGTGAAGTCTTGGTTTCAGGAGTAGAACCCAGTGATTCATCTCTTACATTTGATACCCAACAAGTGCTCATCCCAACAAGTGCCCTCCTTAATGCCCATCATCCATTTAACCCACCCCTACCCCCCTTCCAGCAACCCTCAGTTTGTTCTCTGTAGTTTTGAAAGTTGTAAGAGTCTCTTGTAGTTTTTCTCCCTCTCTGTTTTTATCTTAATTTTCCTTCCCTTCCCCTATGTTCATCTGTTGTGTTTCTCAAATTCCACATATGAATGAAATCATATGATGTCTTTCTTTGACTGACTTATTTTGCTTAGTGTAATACCCTTTGGTTCCATCCACATTGTTGCAAATGGCAAAATTCCATTCTTTAACATCACCAAGTATTATTCCATTATATATATCTCACATATATATATTTTTTTATCTATTCATCTGTTGATGGATATTTGGGCTCTTTCCATAATTTGGCTATTGTTGATAGTGCTGCTATAAATAGTGGGGTGCATGTACCACTTCAAATCAACATTTTTGTATCCTTTAGATAAATACCTACTAGTGCAATTGCTGGGTTGTAGGGTAGTTGTATTTTTAATTTTTTGAGGAACGGCCATACTGTTTCCAGAGTGGCTGCACCAGTTTGCATTCCCACAAGCAGTGCAAAAGAGATTCTCTTTCTCTGCACCCTCACCAACATCTATTGTTTCCTGAGTTGATAATTTTAGCCATTCTGACAGGTGTGAGGTGGTATCTCATTGTGGTTTTGATTTGTATTTCCCTAGAGCATCTTTTCATGTGTCTGTTAGCCATTTGGATGTCTTCTTTGGAAAGTGTCTATTCGTGTCTTCTGCCCACTTCTTCACTGGATTATTTGTTTTTTTTTGGGGTGTTGAGTTTAGTAAGTTCTTTATAGATTTTAGATACTAATGCTTTATCTGATATGTCATTTGCAAATATCTTCTCCCATTATGTTGGCTGCCTTTTAGTTTTGCTGATTGTTTCCTTTGCTATGCAGAAGCTTTTTATCTTGATGAGGTCCCAATAGTTCATTTTTAAGACTGTGCTTCTTAGTTTCTCACAGTTAGCTGTGACATATAACTCTTCTGCTTAATGAGATATAACTTGAAGTATTGTGTGGGACTCCCCAAAAGTAAGGAGGTTGGGCCTTGGGCCATTTTCCCTCTTTTCTCCATTCTACTACCTGAAATTCAGATGTGATGGATGGCTCATGCTCTGGCTGCCCTTTTAGGCCAGGCAGATGTGGGCTATATCCTAGGGATGGTAGCATGGAGATGGAAGGACTTGGCTCCCTTGTAATTTCATGAAGCTGCCATAAGAGCTCTGGACTGCTTATGTGCAAGCTTCTTGTAAGTGACTGAGAAATACAAATCTATTTTGTTTACATCATTTGGGGCTCATTTGTTAGATGCTATAAAATCTAATCCTAACTAATTTAATTGAGAATATCTTCACATTTACAGTGTCAAGCTTGAGTATATTCACCTCCCATTCTAAAACAATGATTATATCTCTTATTCTTTGTCTAGTGGATTTTAAATATTGAAAATGAATAAACAGAGTTTACATTACTATGTTTGTGTAACTATGGATCACTACAGATCCACACAATATGTGAGGATTTGCTCTTTTCTCTCTCTCCCAACATCTGTACCACCCCAAGGATGATGTTCTCGGATCAAAACTTCCATTTGTTCTCTTGTCCTACACGTCTTAAATCATGCTCACTTTCCTTTGTTTCCTATTTGGATCATGTCTTTATGGTGCAGCACTTTGTTTTCCTTGGAATTTCTTTTTTTTTGGGGGGGGAGTTATTTATTTTTAGTAATCTCCACACCCAACATGGAGCTTGAAGTCATGACCGTGAGATCAAGAGTTGCATGCTCTTCTGACTGAGCCAGCCAGGCGCCCCTTTTTCTTAGAACTTCTAGTTGTTTTTATCTTTGTTGTCTTTGTTGTTGACAAAATAATAATGTACCTTAATCACCCTCTACAGTCTACCAGCCTTTCAAGAATACAGTTTGTTGACTAAATACCCTTTACTAGTAAAGCCATTCCTTATGGACCTTTGAATCTTTCCAATTCAGATGGGTTTTCTTCAACTTGTGAAATGTTATCCCATTTTTTTCCTGCATGAATTTCTCCTCTCTACTTTCTCTACCTTTTCTTTTATCTCATAATTTGGGCATCTCTCTCTCCCCCTCTCTCCCTCTTGCCTATGGCCTGGTATGATGATTAATTTTACCTTGACTGGGCTAAGGGATGCCCAGATACCTGGTAAAATACTATTTCTGGGAATGTCTGTGAGGGTGTTTCTGAAAGAGACTAGCATTTGAATTGGTGAACTGTAGGAGAAAAGCAGATTGCCCTCACCAATGCAAGTGTGCTTGAGCCAATCCATGGAAGGCCTGCATAGAACAAAAAGACAGAGGAAGGGAAGTTTTGTTCATCTTCCTTGAGCTGAGACACTCACTCATCTTCTGCCCTCACGTATCAGTGGTCTTTGTTCCCAGCCTTTGGACTCAGACTGAATTACATCATTGTTTTGCTGGTTCTCCAGGTTGCAGACTGCAGATCATGGAACTTCTTGCCCTCCACAATTACATGAGCCAATTGCTAGTATAAATATCTCTTTTCTCTCTCTCTCTCTCTCTCTCTCTCTCTCTCTCTCTCTCCCCATCCCTTGTTCTTTCTGTGTCTCTATATATCCTCTTAGGCCTGGTTCTCTGGATATCCCTGATTAATAAATCTATGAATTAAAAAAAAAAAAAACTTAGGGGCGCCTGGGTGGCGCAGTCGGTTAAGCGTCCGACTTCAGCCAGGTCACGATCTCCCGGTCCGGGAGTTCGAGCCCCGCGTCAGGCTCTGGGCTGATGGCTCAGAGCCTGGAGCCTGTTTCCGATTCTGTGTCTCCCTCTCTCTCTGCCCCTCCCCCGTTCATGCTCTGTCTCTCTCTGTCCCAAAAATAAATAAACGTTGAAAAAATTAAAAAAAAAAACAACTTAATCTTTTATCCTTTCTATTGGTTTATTATTTGTCTTATTTTGCCAATTATATCTTTATTTTCTAAGCTTTTTTTTCATGAACTCATATTCTCTGGCCTTTTTTCCTAACATTCTGTTGTATCCTACTTTTTCTTTTCTTTTTCTCCCCCCCGCCCCCCCTCCCTGCACTCTTCCTCCTCCTCCTTCTTTGTTTTTAATGCACTGCTTACAATAGCTTCTCAGATTTCCTGAGACTATGGTTAAGTCCATGGAAACATCTGGGCAGCCTGGTTCTGCTTAGAGCTGCATGGTCTTAGAAAAGTTAACTAACCCCCAGTGCCTCAAGTTCATCAACTGTAACATGGGGGAAGGCAATAGGACACATTTCATTATTGCCACCTGTCGAGTCTCTGACAAGTGCTGTGCAGATTGCATTGTCTTAGATGGCCATGAAGTGTTGTAGATCTCCCATACCACCTGCTTTTACATAGCACATGCTCTTCTGGAGAGAGGTGACATCTGTGTTCTCCCCACTGGGATCTGGGCAGAAGTAAGTTCACAGCCCCATCATAAAAAGTGAGATGGTTTCCACTTGGCCCCACCTCCTCTCTCCTTGTCTCTCTCTCTCAGGACACTTGTCCTTGAACTCAGCTACCATGCTGTGAGAAAGCCTGAATGGGGCCAGCCTGAAAAAGGACTTGGAGGAGGCCCTTGTGGGGAGGAGCCCAGGACCAGGTGACAGACAACACTGACAGTCAGACATGTAGTGAATAAACCTTGTGCCTCTGAGTTTTCCAGCTGAGGTCCCAGATAGCATGAAACAGGAACCAGCCATCCCATTGTACCCTATTGAAATTCCTGATTTACAGAAATCCTGAGTGTAGTAAATGGTTGTTCCATGCCACTAAGTTTAGGGCTGATTTGTTACACAGTCAGAGGAAGTTTCACAGACTCTTAGCTGTGACAAAGCACAGAGTTATTTGATTGGGTGGCACTGAGAACAAAAATGTGCTGGAAGAACCACCAAGTGAGGCAAAGCAAAGACCCTGAGGGTGTGCCACTCTGTCATGTGGTCTCTTGGTGCCCCTCCCTGCATGTCCTTCCCCAGGAGAACAGAGGCTTTGGAGAGAACACACAGCCAGTGGCTTTATGGGGCAGCCATGCAGGCAGCCTGGTGTGGGTGATAAGAACTAGTTGAGAAGCCTCCCCGGGGAGAGGCTGCCATGCAGGCCACTGCTCTCTGGGGTGCAGGCAGGGCATGGGTCCAACAAGGACCCTGCCTTGAAGCTCCCCGGAATCCTTGGCAGTGGCAGGACTGAGGGTGTTGAGGAAGCTGTGAAGTATCTGATGGTCTGGAGCACTCCTGTGTGAGGCTGCTCACCAGCATATTGATCCCAGAGAACAAAAGTCTCCAAGAAATGCTGCCAGAGCTACCCTTGGAAAAGCCCTTCCATTTGCATTGGGAAGTTTTTTCTGCAGTTCAGAGGTCACTGAAACCAAGAGCCCTTGCAGTGTGGCCCACACCCTGCCTGGCCTTGGGCTAGAGTGATGGATGGGGAGCATCCAGTTCAACATCTGTCACCAACAGCCCTCTGGATAGGCTTCTGCTGGCCTGTGCCACACTGGTGGCCAGCAGCTATTCTGTGGTCAGCTACTGAGGGAATTTTGTCCTGAGCCATCAGCACAGAAAGATCAGACAAGTGTAAAGTCAGGAGGAGTCTGTCCCAGGGAGTTAAAGAGAAGTGGCTGCAGAGCCAAGGTGAAATCCCCAGCCACACTGAAATCCCTATAGTCAGCATTTGGGCCACTGGGGACCATTTTCTCCATCAGGAGCATGGAGGAGTGAGGACTGCAGAAGGCAGTGAGGGAGCTAAGGCATATGGGCCAGAGTCCAGGGCATAAGACTTCGAGGGTGATAGTGAAGATGCTGACAAAGATAGGAATGTTTGAGCACTTCTCAGGGCTTCGCTGGCTACAGTTATTCCATCTTTGATCATGACAGTGCTATGAGCTATGTCTTAGGTTGGGTTCCCTGGAAGCATGCTTTGAGGTAGAGATTTGTATGTAGGGGCCCTGGGGGTGCTCTTGGGAGCCACACCTGGACAGGGGGAGCAGCTGGGCCCTGATACAAGTGCAACAGAGGACTCTGCTGCCCCTGGTGGGTACTGGAGCTTTGCACATATGCAGAGACATCTAAAATTAAGGCAAGGGTGACTGTGCCCCTGCCACAGGGGTCATTAGACCAGGGAGGATGCAGGCCTTTGGGCCAGGTGGTTCCCTTCAGGTGGGGGAATGAGTGTCTTGGTCCTGGAGAAGGGGTAGGGTAGCCCAGCTCAGCGCTCCCTACACATGGGTCCTCTCAGGATCCCTTGCTGACTGCTGAAGAAGCAGTTTCTGAGAAGCAAGAGGTTTGCCCAAGGGGATAAACCCACCTGGGGTGGAATTGTCACATAGCCCCAGAGGTCCTGACCAATTCCCAGTTTCCCTCTGTGACAAATGTGGTCACAGTGAAAGCCTAACTGAGTTGCCACTATAAGTGGCTGGTCCATCTGGGTCCACAGGAAGCAGGCACGTGGGAAGATAGGTGCATATCATGGTTGTGGGGAGTTCCACGTAGCCCAGCATTCTTGGCCTGTGAGCAGTAATCCTGCATTCGCTTTAATGCGAAGTCCCAGCTTACCTCCATTCTCTCTTGTACACCCTCTGCACCCACCTGACAGAATGTAAAAAGTTTTTTATTAAGGCCTTAACTGGGTCCAGTCACATAAACCATCCAGATGGTCTCAGCACCACATCACTATCTGAAGGCTGTGTCCTTGGGCAGCCCGTGGGAGCCCATAAGACAAGCAGATGCATATTCCAAGGACAGGGGAGGGTTTGGAGAACATCTGATGGCTGGAGTCCATCTCACAGGGGAACTGGCTATCATGTCCTCTCAATGACCTCCCCCAACACCTGGGGAGTTGGTCCTCAGCATTTGTTGTCAGGCTTTCTCATTGGTCACTGGCCAAGTCTTATTTATCCTGTGGGGTCCAGTTAAGGTTCTGATTCCCCATGATGCTTTCTCAGTGCACTTCAGCCTGCTTCCAACTTAGCCCTCTTGAAAGGAGGATTTGTGACCCAGACATTCAGTGGGCCTCCACTGGGTGCTGGACAAGTGCTGGTACTCAGAGAGGGCAGACCCCCGCCCTGTGTACCCAGAGGCAAGGTGGGTGAAGATGTGGACTTCTTTAGCTATTGAGTACAGAGGGATACAACAGTCAGGCCCCTGCTAAGGAAGCTAGGAACCTTGATTCATTCAGCTCTCTGTATACACTGTGGGACGCTCATGCATCTCCACTGTAGAGAGAATAATCAGGGTTAGGAGAGAACTTGACCTGATCTAGACCACTCAGCTATTGAGTGGGCACCTTGATGTTCCAGCCAGGTACTACATTGCTAGGTTGGGCCTCCCCACCCAAGAACAGAAGTCTCCACCAAAAAATGCATCGCTGACCTAAGAATAGGCCCCCTGACCAGGAACTGGATGCACAAATCTAAGTAAGTATGGACTCCCAGACCTACAGATGGATTCCCCAACCCAATATAGATTTATACCTATAGAGGGGGCAGAGAGGGTAAAGAAAGGAGGAAGGGAAAGAGAGAGCAGGTGAAGGATGGATGGTGGATACTGTTGGCCTTTTTATGACCTGGCATTGGTGGTCAGACATTGTCCCTTCTGCATGCTGCATGTGGGATGGGACACAGACTGAGTGGCCATCTTTGGAAAGGACAGCCTGGTAGAAGTTCCATGATCTGATTAGCCCTGACACCAGGGAGGATAGCTTTGGGGGTGCTGTATGGAGGCTGGGGGACAAGCTGGAGGCAAGTGCAAGGGCTCCATTGAATGGGGGTGGGGAATGATGAAATATGATGAAGTACAATCTGAGAGAAAATCTGTAAGATGTGGACGCTGATTGCAGGTGGTGGGGAGAGGGAAGAATGAGTGCAGAGTCCTTCCTTGGAACACTTCGTGCGTAGAGATGCCACCAGAGGAAATGGGGGATAAAGTAGGGAAGAATAATGCAATTTTTGAATACTGTGTTGAGGGGGGTATGGGTGTCCCAGTGGGGAGGCCATCTTGCGTTGGGGTAAGTTGCGGGTGAGATTCCTGCTCAAGGTGCAGATTTGTGACTGAAGACAAGTGGAAGACAAAGCATAGGCATGGCTGACCTGGTTGACCTTGGTTCAGAGTGTACAATGAGAAGGAAAGGAGCTCAAGTTTCGGTGTTCCTGGCATAGAGGAGCCTCTCAGTAAATGGCAGTCATCGTTATCATATCACATTGTATGTTTTTCTAAAGGTCTCTTGTATTGATTGCATCAGCCAACAAATTAGCTGTATTTTACCCTTTGTACACACAGGTGCTTTTTTATCTATTGAATATTAGAATTTATTATACTTCTAGTGGGAGAGAAAAGTGGAAATGGCGAACCAGATAGGAAAATAGAGCTGCTTTCAGAGTAAAGTGAGCTCAGAAAAGATTGCAGGGGTGTAATGAATCAGCTTAGACAATCACCTGGGGAAGCTTCAGGGATTTAATTACCTGGAAGAACAAAGCAAATGGGTGATTCATGGAGGAAAATCACTGGGGAGAGTTAGGGGAACTTTGGAAGGATTTAAGAGGGTGGGGCTTCAATGCAGTTCTGGGAAAGGGAAGCAGCCTGAAGCCACTGGAGAGACGAAATGAGTGCGGATCCTGTGTGACAGGTCCAGCCTCAGGTCTGAGTGGGGGCCAGAAGAGCCTGGTCAGGCAGCCTGGGCTTCCCTGGCTGGGAGCAGCTCCTTAACCCCCAACCCTGGAGACTTATAAGTCACTTTATAGATATCCATCGAGCACCTTTTCTAAAGCATTTCTGTGCAGGCCTCTCAGCCAAAGTTTTCATTAAGTAACAGATAAAGAAAGCATGAATGAAAAGGCAAATGGTCACTTCTGGGACCCCAACACCTTGGCAAAGGGATGAGTACAGCAGGCTGTCCCCCTGGGCAGAATGTAAAGAAGCAATGCTTAAAAGGTGGTAATATTACTTATCTAGGATAAAATACAAAGGCACTCTGGAGGAGAAGTAAGATTGGGGAGGCTTGGATTATCTGTTTTTATTTACCTACTCCAACAGGCTGAGGAAGCGTAGTTAGCAGAGGAATGAAAACAAGAAAAACAGGACTAAGCATCAGACAGGCAAAGGCAGTGACATCTGTGTTCTGAATGATTTGTTTTTCTTTATTCATATGTTTTGGTTGCTTTTCATCGATTATAGCTCTTACAAGTTGAATCCATGTAAGAAGGGCTTGAAGAAGTTACAATAAAAAATATAAAATGGAAACCAAGGGTCCTAAAAGCAGTATTTATTTGGAAGTGGTGATGTTATTTTACAATATTGGGTAGTAATTAATAATGTTAATGAAAACCCTCAAGGATGAGTTAGATGATAGAGTTGATGCCCTTCTTTGTTTTCCTGTTTATTGTTCAGAGAGAGAGAGAGAGCGAGCAGGGGAGGAACAGAGAAAGAGGGGACAGAGGATCTGAAGTAGGCTCTGTGTGGACAGCAGAGAGCCTAATGTGGGGCTTGACCCTTGAGATCATGACCTTAGCCAAAGTCAGACGCTTAACAGACTGAGTCACCCAGGATCCCTGATACCCTTCTTTTTGACCATCACCTGCAGACAAATGGAAACCAACTGAAACAGGAGGATAATGTTTTATAAATGGGCAACCCAGAAGAGGAATCCCAGGGAGAGCCTAATTCTGTGAAACATCATGTATTACCTGGTTGGAAACCAGTTCTACGAGCAGTTATGCCATGTTGTGCCCATCATGGCTCCACCAGTGAGACAGATCAGAGCCCACACCTGGCCTTCTGCTTCCATATTGCACACCTGACCAGTTCTGAACCAGAAGAGGGGATGCCTGGCGGTGTGTGCATGGGTGGTTGAGGGAGACATTATTGGTGTTAGTAGAAAAATAGGAGATCCACCTCTGGTGAAATGATTCTTTCTTCCAGTGTCTGGCATTTTATTTTAATGATTCTCTAGGAATTATTTAGAAATTTTCTGCTAAGCAATGGTTTGTGTAAATGTCAACCAATAGACCACCTTTATCCAAAGAAGGTGAGATAGGAGGTCTGGAAATTTCTGTGTGGAAATGAAGAGGTTGAGTCTTATGTACTTCAGGATTTATAATGGGAAGAAACAAGGGACTCATCAGAATCCTACCATGATGGCTTTTGATAAGGCTTTTGGGCAAAAAGGGTGACTTGATGCTTTGACTGGGTCCCTGGAAAGGGGTCTTAGCTGGTCAGATATGGCTTTATGGAGCAGCTGAGAAACAGAAAAAAGATGTGAGCGTTGTTCATTTCTGTTCACTTAGAAGGCATGGGTGAGGACGGGTGGGAACCTGCTGGGGCACCCACATGGCCCAGTGAAGGGGTGAGATCCTAAGGTAGTGATTGGTAAGGTGGGGGTACCTTTGTGGGACTGTATTGCACGACAGTCAAGAGGCCTTGTAGGGAAGCTCAATTTGGGAGGGGTTGTGGGTCTTAGTGCACAAAAGTCTGTTGCTGGAAGAGACCAGTGGGCAGGGATGGGGGGAGGGCAGCTCACTCCATTGGGTGTGCAGAACCCAGGCCTCAGCAAACCCGGGGTAAACCATCCTGAGGTGGTGCTACAGAGCCTACATTTCTGGCTCAGGATAAAAGTGTGGTGTTTGAAACCTTGGTGGTTTGGGAACAGGAACAATGGCTAGGATCTCGAGGGCCACACTGGGCCTGGGGCAGGCATTCAGAGTGGCCCCAAGTACATAGGTGACTGGGGATATGGGATGACTTTCCTGTTGGGGCCATCAGAGCTGGGGGTCTGCCTTCCTGAAGAAGAGGAGAAGGTATCCCTTGGGGAGCAGACACAATGCTGAAGGAGGCAGACACACCCAGCTCCAGCTTATCCTCACCAACCACGGCACCTGCTGACATATTTGAGACCCCTCCTCCCCCCATTTGCAAAGCTCTCTATTCTTGTCAGTATTTCTTAAAGCTTGTGCTTGTTGCTTAGGAATGAACCCCGTAATTTGGAAATCAGATAAGATGGTATTTCATTTTAAAGAGCTGTATAAAATGATTGCAAACTTATCATCATGCACTGTCAGGAGTCATGACTGACAGCAGCTCCCAAGTTCTAAGCCTCCCCCACTTTTTTTTTAGAAAGACAAATTGATGTTCCCAACTGAAAACTGTTTTTCAAGATTCTGAGTTAAGAGCTGTGTTTACTATCTTAAATAATAGCTACTTATATCTGTGTATGGCTTTATACATATTTTACAGAATTCTTTACAACATTTCTGTGAGTTGGGTTTTTGGAATATTTCAATTTTACAGATGAGAAAACCTAGGTTGACAGGGTGAGATATTAGTTTGGGTGGCCTGTTAGCTTGCCCGGGCTGCCATAACAAAGTACCAGGAACTGAATGACTCACACAACAGAAATTGGATCCTCACAGTTCTGGAGATTAGAAAGTCAAAGAGTTGGGTTGCCTTCTTCTGAGGCCTCCTCCATGGCTTGTAGGTGACTGTCTTTTCTCTTACTATCTTCACATGGCCTTCCCACTATGCATGTGTGTCCTAATCTCTCTTCCTTTAAGAAATTGTTTTTGTCCCCCCCCACCAGTTTTATTGAGATATAATTGATGTACATCACTGTGTAAATTTAAGAAATATGGCCTATAGACTTGATGCCCTTAAATATTGCAAAATGATTACCACAATAGTGTTAGCTAATGCTTCCATCATATCACATAATTACCAAGTGTGTGTGTGTGTGTGTGTGTGTGTGTGTGTGTATGTGTGGTGAGAACATCAAGATCTCTTCCCTTAACAACTTTCAAGTATACAATACAGTATTACCAACTATAGTCAACATGTGGTACATTAGATTCCAGAACTTATTCATTATATAACTGGAAGTTTTCACTCTTTGACCAACATGTCCACATTTCTCTCACCCCCTCAGCCCCTGGTAACCACCATTCTACCCTTGGTTTCAATGTGTTTGGCTTTTTTGATTCCATATATAAGTGATATTATACAGTATTTGTCATTCTCTAACTTATTTCATTCAGTATAATGTCCTCAAGGTTCATCAATTTTGCTGCATATGGCAAGATTTCTTTCATTTTTATGGCTGAGTAATATTCCCTGTGCGTATATGTGTGTCACACTGATTGATTTGCATAAACTGAACTGTACTTGTACCCCAGGGGTAAATCTCACTTGACCATGGTGTAGGATCTTTTTAATTTGCAGTTGAATTTGGCTTGCTAATATTTTATTGAGAATTTTTGTATCTGTATTCATCAGGGATTTAGTCTGTAGTTTTTTTGTAGTGTCCTATGTAGCTTAGCAGGGTAATGCTGGCCTTCTAACGAGGGTTTGGGACTATTCCTTCCTCTTCAATTTCTTGGAAGAGTCTTATAAAAATTGGCATTAATTCTTCTTTAAATAGTTGGTGGAATTCACCAGTGAGGCCATATGGTTCTGGGCTTTTCTTCATTGGGAGGTTTTTGACTCCTGATTTATCCTCCTGACTGATTATTGGTCTGTTCAGATTTTCATTCCTCATATTTAAATTTATACCATAATTTAAATTTAAATTTTATTTATTTATTTTTGAGGGGGAGAGGGACAGTGAGAGAGGGAGAGAGAGAAGGAGAATCCCAAGCAGGCTCTGTGCTGACAGCGCAGAGCCTGATGTGGGCCTTGAACCCATAAACCATGAGATCATGACCTGACCCAAAATCAAGACTAAGATGCTTAGTCTACTGAACTGCCCAGGTGCCCTGAGATTTTTATTCTTCCTGATTCAGTCTTGGTAGATTGTATGTTTCTAGAAATTTATCCATTTCTTCTAGATTATCCAACTCGTTGGCATATAATTGTCCATAGAAATCTCTTATGACCCTTTGTATTTCTGTGGTATCAATTGTCATGACTCCCTCTCTCATTTCTGATTTTATTTATTTTAGTCTTGTTTTTTTCTTAGTCTAGCTAAAGGTTTGTTCAGTCTATCTTTTCAAGAAGCCAACTCTAGGTTTTATTAATGTTTTAAATTGTTTTTTTCTGGTCTCTATTTCTTTTATATCTGCTCTGATATTTATTATTTCCTAACTTCTGCTAACTTTGGTATCAATTTGATACTTTTCTACCTCCTTGAAATGTATAATTAGGTTATTTATTTGAAGTCTTCTTTTTTCTTAAACTTTCCACTTAGCTTTTGTAGCTTTCCATAGATTTTGATAAATTTTATTTCTATTTTTGTTGTTCCAAGATATCTTTTGATTTTCCCTTTGTTTTCTTCTTTGACCCATTGATTGTTCAAAAATGTGTTTAATTTCCACATATTTGTGAATTTTCCAGATTTTCTTCTGTTATTGATTTCCAGTTTCATACCATTGTGATCAGAAACAATACTTGGTGTGATTTCAGTCTTCTTAAATTTTCTAAGACTTGTTTTGTGTCCTACATTTGATCCATCCTGGAGAATGTTCTCTGTGTGCTGGAGAAGAATGTGTAGCCTGCTGCTGTCAGATGGCATGTGCTGTGCATGTCTGTTAGGTCTATTGGCTAAAGTATTGTTCAAGTCTGTTTCCTTGCTGATTTTCCATTTGGATGATCTACCCATTGTTGAAAGTATCATACAGAAGTCCCCTTCTGTTATTGTATTGTTGTCTATTTGTCCCTTCAAATACATTAGCATTTATTTAAACATATTTAGATACTCCAGTTTTGGGTGTGTATATATATTTATGACTTATATATTCTTGATTTATTGACCTCTCTATCATTATGCAATTACCTTCTTCATCTCTTATTACAGTTTTTGGGTTAAAGTCTATTTTGCCTGTTAAAAAATATAGCTACCCCTGCTCAATTCCATTTTCATGGAATGTCTTTCTCCATCTCTTCACTTTGAACCTATGTGTGTCCTTAAAGCCAGAGTAAGTCTTTAGTGGACAGGATATTATTGGGTCTTTTTGTTTGTTTATCCATCTAGCCCTCTATGTCTTTTGATTGGAGAATTCAATGTATTTACAATTATAGTAATTACTGATAGGTAAGGACTTCTTAATACAATCTTAATCATTGTTATTTGGCTGTTTTATAATTCCCTTGTTCCATTCTTCCTATCTTGTTACCTCCCTTTGAGTGTTGATTTTTCTGTAGTGATATGCTTCAATTCCCATTTCTTTATCTTTTGTGGATCTACTGCAGTTTCTTGTTTTATGGTCATCATGAGGTTAACATATAACATCTTAGAGATAGAACAGTCTATGTTACACTTTGTTTAACTTTGATCTCATAAAGAAACTCTACCCTATTACTCCCCCAGTTTTTTTTTAATTTTTATTTATTTTTGATAGAGAGAGAGAGAGAGAGAGCAAGCAGGGGAGGGGCAGAGAGACAGGGAGATACAGAATCCGAAGCAGGCTCTAGGCTCTGAGCTGTCAGTGCAGAGCCCAGCATGGGGCTCGAACTCACAAGCTGCGAGATCATGACCTGAACCGAAGTTGGATGCTCAACCGACTGAGCCACCCAGGTGAACCCCCTCCCCCCAGTTTTATGTTTTTGATGTCACAATTTACCTCTTTTTATGTTGTATATCCATTAACCAATTTTTGTGGCCATAGTTATTTTTGATACTTTGTCCTTGAACCTTCATACTACAGTTAAGTAGTTAGCACACCCCCACATTACAGTGTTAGAGGTCTCTGAATCTGACCACAGGCGACTTTTACCAGTGTGTCATTTATTTTCATATGTTTTCATGTTACTAATGAGCTTCCTGTTGTTTCAGCTTGAATAACTCCTTTTAACATTTCTTGTAAGTCTGGTGGTTGATGAATTCCTTCTGCTTTTGTCTGTAAGGGGAAGCCTTCATTTCTGAGGGACAGCTTTGAAGGGAAAGTATTCTTGGTTGGCAGTTTCTTTCTGTCAGCGCTTTAAATACATCATCCCATTCTCTCCTGGCTGCAAGGTCTCTGCTGAGACATCTGCTGGTAGCCTTATGTGGATTCCCTTGTATAAGAGAATTGTTTTTTCTCTTTCTGCTTTTAAAGTTCTTTCTTTGTCTTTGATTTTAGACAGTTTTATTATAATGTGTCTTAGAGATGATTGTTCTAGACTGATATAAGAAATACTAGGGAGAGAAGAAGCAGCCACAGGAAGGCGGCCCCATCTGGGGACTGCAGCCTTACCACATACATCTGGACCCAGGGTTCTGTGCCCCACCTCTACCCAAGGATCCTCCTTCCAGCCGGCTGTCTGTGTAGGACCCATGGGAATACGGTGCCTGGTCCAGTGGCTCCTCCAGATTTTGCTTTCTCCATTTTGTCAAAAGGGTGAAGTTGCAACCCTAAGCTCCAGGGCAAAGAATTGTCCTACTTCTTATATTTAGCAGCTTGGGGTGAGCACAAAATTCCCTTCTAATGGGAAGAGGGACTTTGGAAAGCTGTTCAGACAGAGGAAAATCACCCAGTGGACATTTGTATTTATTTCAAATAAAGGCTATTACGAAGAGCTTGGCCATAGTGTTAGTATAATGAAATATTTTACCATCAAAAATTTTAATTTAACTTAATTTCAAAATTATTTTAAAGGAGTATCTTATTATGAAATGAGTGGCATCTCCTTGACTCCAAATATTCAGGGATACTGTGTAGCCAGGCTCAAGCACGAGAGTAGAGCCCCCTCTGATCTGAAATGGCCACCAGGTGTATGTGACCAAGGAGAGGGAAGGGAAAGAACCTGGGCAGTTATTCTTAAGGACAGGCCCTGAGGTCATGCTTTCTGCTTACTTGGCTGGAAATCAGCCCATGGCCATGTATCTGCAAGAGATCCTGGGAGATGTGGCCCTGTTGGTGGCCATGTGGCCAGATGAAAATTGGAAAAGATGAAGAAAGTGGTACTGGGGGACAATTTCCTCACTTGGCAGGCAGGCTTGCGTTCTCTTGGAAGTGGATGGAAGGTGTTGGACTGAAACATCCTGCTTCTGCCAGCCAGGCCTGAGACGGACACCACCATAGGGTCTATAGAGCCAAGCACTCCCATTTGAGCTCTGACCAGGGAACTGGCAGGCCCTGCTGTGGCCAGCATGCTCTCAGATATTCTTCCAGAACTCATTACCAGCTAATTATATGTATGTATTGAATAAGCTGGTCAGGCACTGTGCTAACCACATGATGGTGCTTCCCGGGGCCTCCTTAGTGTTGGTGCTGGCTTGCTGTGAGTTAGAAGCTGTCTCCTGGTTGCCAGATTTCTGAGTTCTATGAAGGAAAGGCAGTACTTACCCCATGTCCCTTTACTCCAGGGCTTGATCTCATAGACCCTGTAGATAGGGGTGGAGTGTTGTGGATGAGTGGGAAATCAGTATTCTGATCAAACTCAGAGTAACAACAAAACAGGCCCTAGGAAGTGCTGACTCAATGTCTTTCAGGCCATCCTGCCCCAGGAACTGAATCCAGACCCTAAATTCCTCCCCTTTATGTGACAGGTATAGTCCCACACCAGGCAATGACGGTTTTGCAACCTGATAAGGGCAATTTTTCTTGATCTTGAAAGTTCCCAAGCTGGTCTTGGGGCTCTGGACAAGGGGAAGGATCCTTGCTTCACATGTCACAGTTGGGTCACTTGACCTTGGCTGTGGATGCAGGCTAAGTGGTGATCTCTTCCCTGCCAGGGTGTCCAGGCCTCTGTGTGTGCCCTTTCTGTCTAGAAGCAGCTCTTGCTGATGTGGAAGACAGGAAGTGCCAAAGAGCTCAGCCATCCATCATCTGCTAGAGAGGTCAGTGAACTTTGTGCAAACCAGAGACCTGGAGGTACACTCACACAAGTTCAGGGTAGGCTTCTGCTTCCATGGGCGGGAACGTGAATATTCCACAGCTCTATGTGGCTGAGGCCTGGGAAGCACCAGGCAGGGGAGCAGGCACTCCTCACTCTGTGTACCTGGGTGTTCCCCATGTGCCCACATACCTTGATTGCTCTACCATGTGGCTGTCCCTGGGAACATGAGTCAAACCCATCTCTGTGACCCTGCATCAACTCTACCCACTGGCACAGGAGGCTCCTCCTCCAAGAGCACCATGTAGTGTCTCTTCCCTAAAGGTGGAGGATGAGGCCCTGCCTCAGGATTCCAATCCTCCCTCCTACTGTGTTGCTTGGAGCCAGGTGACTCCTTGCTCCAGTTTGCCTGGGACTATCTTGGTCTTAGTACTGAAAGCACCATGTCCCTAGAAACCCTCATTCCTGGGAAAACTAGGATGATTGGTCACCTCACCTCCAGCATGCCACTTTCCCTGGCTAACACCCATGACCAACCAGGTTTACAGGCATGAGCCCAAATCCTGAACTTCCATGACAGGGTCTACCTTCCCTGGCAGACTGTGGGAGAAGAAGCGACAGGTGGGAAGTCAGCAGCCTGAGTGGCTCAGAACACTTGGAATGACAATGTTCCCACAGTTACTCTTGCTGCTGCTGTTCGACCACCCTGGTCAGGGCGGGTGTGCCTAGCACCCTTATTCCCACCCTGGAGCAGGTGGTAGCAGAATGGTGCAGGCAGTGGAGGAGAATTTTACTTCGCATTTGATCTCTTCCCCTACTTTTACATGATTTAAAAAATGATTTGCACCTATAAAACTTAATTTAAATATAATCAATTAAATGGGATAGCCCTCCCTCTCTCCCTTCCTCCCAGGGACACTTGCCTGTACATGTTGGCAGCAATACACAATCAGAGTTTTAATTGTGAACATACAGCAGGTGTGCAGGAAGCTGGGCCAGGAGCTGGTATTATTAACATCTATCACATGTCATAAGTCATAGTAGCAAGGATGTGTTATCACATCACATATTGTAACAGTAACAAGGTGTTGTATGTCATATATCATAACAACAGCAAAGTATTATCACATATCATTTCATGACATAGTGTGTCATTATATTATATGTTATAATGCATTGAGTTGTTATCACATATAGCAACAGCAAGGTGTTATCATATGTATCAAAATCAATGTATTATCACATATCAAAAGAGAGGTGTTATCACATGTCGTATATCATAATAACAGGAAGGTGTCATTGCACATCATATATAATAGCAGTTTTATCACACACCATGTATTATAGCACCAGCAAGGTATTATCACATATATAACAAAACAGAGGTATTATCATATATCATATTACAACATCAGGAAGGTGTTATCACATGTCATATAATAACATCAGGGAAGTATAGCGTATGTCATGTAACAGTGTTAAGTTGTTATCACACATGTATCATAGCAGCAGCAAGGTAATATATACCAACATAGTAGGGAGGTATTAAACATATTATACCATCATAATAGCAGGAAGATGTCATCACATATTATGTATCATAGCAGCAGTGTTATCACACATTATATATTATAGCAGCGGCAAGGTGTTATCACATATCATATTATAACATCAGGGGAGTGTTATCACATATCGTAACAGCCTTGAGTTGTTATCACACATCATATAGCAGCAAGGAAGCAATATCACCTATCATGTATCATAATAGCAGTGAGGTGTTATCACATAGCCTATACCACAATAGCAAGGAGGTGTTATTACATATATCATACACCATAACAACAGTGACAGTGAGGTATTATCACGCATACATCACAACACCAGGGAGAGTGTCATTAAATAATTAAAACTTTTTTGCATTTCTTTTATTTTTTATTTTTAAAATTATATCCAAGTTAGCATATAGTGCAACAATGATTTCAGGAATAGATTCCTTAATGCCCTTTACCCATTTAGCCCATCTACCTCTCACAATCCCTCTAGCAACCCTCTGTTTATTCTCTATATTTAAGAGTCTCTTATGTTTTGTCCCCCTCCCTGTTCTTATATTATATTTGCTTCCCTTTCCTTATGTTCATATGTTTTGTATCTTAAATTCCTCATGTGAGTGAGGTCATATGATATTTGTCTTTCTCTGACTAATTTCGCTTAACATAATACCTTCTAGTTCCATCCACGTAGTTGCAAACAGCAAGATTTGATTCTTTTGACTGCTGAGTAATACTCCATTGTATATATATACCACATCTTCTTTATCCATTTATCCGTCGATGGGCATTTGGGCTCTTTCCATGCTTTAGCTATTGTCGATAGCTCTGCTATAAACATTGGGGTGCATGTGCCTTTTCGAAACAGCACACCTGTATCCCTTGAATAAATACCTAGTAGTGCAATTGCTGGGTCATAGGGTTGTTCTATTTTTAATTTTTTGAGTACCCTCCATACTGTTTTCCAGAGTGGTTACACCAATTTGCGTTCCCACCAGCAGTGCAAAAGAGATCCTCTTTGAGAGTGTTACTAATTTAGATCACATAGGAGGCTGTCCCTTGAAGGGCAGCACACTCCTGCTATCCAGCTAGAATAGTGTTAGCTTGTAAGTAGTGTAACCTATTGGCATTTTCTGAAGGGCTCTTCCATGTGAAGAGTGAACTTTCAAGTGAAACCCTGATCCCTGGGAGTCAGTCAAGTTTCAAAGAACAAAACAAACTGAAGGAAAAACACAGGAACTGCACCATTAGTGCTGATCATCTGGCTGGGCTGCATCCCAGGCACGTGACCAGCATCCCCTGAAATGAGGTGCTTACCCGCTCCAGACAGCAGCCCAGTGCCCACAAGAGCAGTGCCTGCACCCTATGTCCACTCCTTGTGTCTCTTGCTGATCTTAGTGACTGTGCAGCTGGTAACTCTGTTGGAGGCTTTCCTGTAGATGAACCTTCTTCTAATGTGGTTGCAAAGGCAGAAGGAGCCTGCTGCTGGAGCATAGTGAGTGAGGAACTGCTCATAGTCTGCCAAGGAGCCGGTGGTCCCAGGCTCAGAGGGCAGGGCATTCTCTCCCTGACCCTCACTCACCCATTTTCTAGCTACAAGATGTGGATGTTTGGCAGGGGTTAGTGCTTCTAATCCTCAGTTCCCTCCTGTGTAGACTCTAATAGCATCAATAATGACAGTACCCACCTCCTAGGTGGCCTGTGGTGGTGACATGTACTAAGACGGTCCCCACTGTGAAGCCACAAACATTAGCCTCCACCTCATAATTGTTTTATTGAAACATAATACACACAAAACATTCCCAAATGTTCCCAAATTATGTGTGTAGTTCCTAGTGGAACCTGTGCTCATATCGAGAAGAACATCACCAGCACTCCATTATCTCCCCTGTACTCCCAGCCAGTTGCCCGCCAAGTGAAACCACTGTCTGGGGAATCAGCAGCCAGAACCCAATTTGCCTATTTTTGAACTTGCTATAGATGCACTCACTCAGCATGCTGCCTTTTGTGGGTGGTGCCTTCCTCTCCACATCATGATTTGAGGTTCACCATGGGGTTATGTGGAGTTGCAGATTATTTATTCTCCATGATAGAGATTGCTGCACTGTGCTTTAGGCCATGATCTATTCATCCATTCTGCCATGATGAGCATTCAGGGATGCCTTTATTAGCACTGCCCTGAATAACCTAGGTACCCACTGCCCGGAGCCCACCCAGAGCTGCAGTGAGGATCTGCATGCCACATGGTCCCCCATCCTAGTCCCACCCTCTCAGTATAGGCACTCTGGGGGAGGGGGTGCAGGAGCCTCTCCTGCATAGAAGTTGGAGCCTCAGCCTCCCTAGGTGTCTGGGCCTCATTTAGATTTCTATCCCTTATCAGTGAAGCAGCTCCTAGATTCACCCATCTGCTCCTCAGTGAGATCCCACTCGTGAAGCAAGCACTATCCAGGTTGTGGCAACAAAACATTTTTTCTTTTTTTTTTTAAATTAATTAATTAATTTATTTATTTTTATGAAATTTATTGACAAATTGGTTTCCATACAACACCCAGTGCTCATCCCAAAAGGTGCCCTCCTCAATACCCATCACCCACCCTCTCCTCCCTCCCACCCCCCATCAACCCTCAGTTTGTTCTCAGTTTTTAACAGTCTCTTATGCTTTGGCTCTCTCCCATTCTAACCTCTTTTTTTTTTTTTTCCTTCCCCTCCCCCATGGGTTCCTGTTAAGTTTCTCAGGATCCACATAAGAGTGAAACCATATGGTATCTGTCTTTTTCTGTATGGCTTATTTCACTTAGCATCACACTCTCCAGTTCCATCCACGTTGCTACAAAAGGCCATATTTCATTTTTTCTCATTGCCACGTAATATTCCATTGTGTATATAAACCACAATTTCTTTATCCATTCATCAGTTGATGGACATTTAGGCTCTTTCCATAATTTGGCTATTGTTGAGAGTGCTGCTATGAACATTGGGGTACAAGTGGCCCTATGTATCAGTACTCCTGTATCCCTTGGATAAATTCCTAGCAGTGCTATTGCTGGGTCATAGGGTAGGTCTATTTTTAATTTTCTGAGGAACCTGCACACTGCTTTCCAGAGCGGCTGCACCACTTTGCATTCCCACCAACAGTGCAAGAGGGTTCTCGTTTCTCCACATCCTCTCCAGCATCTATAGTCTCCTGATTTGTTCATTTTGGCCACTCTGACTGGCGTGAGGTGATACCTGAGTGTGGTTTTGATTTGTATTTCCCTGATAAGGAGCGACGCTGAACATCTTTTCATGTGCCTGTTGGCCATCCGGATGTCTTCTTTAGAGAAGTGTCTATTCATGTTTTCTGCCCATTTCTTCACTGGGTTATTTGTTTTTTGGGTGTGGAGTTTGGTGAGCTCTTTATAGATTTTGGATACTAGCCCTTTGTCCGATATGTCATTTGCGAATATCTTTTCCCATTCCGTTGGTTGCCTTTTAGTTTTGTTGGTTGTTTCCTTTGCTGTGCAGAAGCTTTTTATCTTCATAAGGTCCCAGTAATTCACTTTTGCTTTTAATTCCCTTGCCTTTGGGGATGTGTCGAGTAAGAGGTTGCTACGGCTGAGGTCAGAGAGGTCTTTTCCTGCTTTCTCCTCTAAGGTTTTGATGGTTTCCTGTCTCACATTCAGGTCCTTTATCCATTTTGAGTTTATTTTTGTGAATGGTGTGAGAAAGTGGTCTAGTTTCAACCTTCTGCACGTTGCTGTCCAGTTCTCCCAGCACCATTTGTTAAAGAGGCTGTCTTTTTTCCATTGGATGTTCTTTCCTGCTTTGTCAAAGATGAGTTGGCCATACGTTTGTGGGTCTAGTTCTGGGGTTTCTATTCTATTCCATTGGTCTATGTGTCTGTTTTTGTGCCAACAAAACATTTTTTCAGGAAGGGCCTTTTGGTCATATGGATGGGGGCCACTGCGGCACTGAGGGAGAGATGGAAAGGAAACACTCAGGAGTCCTGAGCAGGGCAGGAAGGACAGAGGGGAGGTAGATGGCTGCAGGCCCATGTTTTAGTGGGAGGGAGAAGCAGGGAGAGGGCTGGGATGGACAGCTGCTGAGAGTGTGACCCTGTGCTGCTCAAGCCCAGGCACCCTGATGAAGGCCTTGAAAACTCCCACCTGTGTAGCCATCAGCCCCATCAGATCCATAATAGTTGTGCCATCCTCGAAGTTCAATCCCTTCACCCCCAGCTCTAGGCAGCCTCTGATCTGTCACTGTGGATTAGCTCCTCCTCTCTTAGAACTGCATGCAATGTCATCATATTTGTATGGAAACTGTGCCTGATTTCCCTTGTTCAGTATAAGACTTTGAGTCATCCATGATGACAAGCATATGCATGGTTTGTCCCATTTTACTGCTGAGTAGCTGCCCTTGTAAGGATGAACCACAATCCAATCGCCAGCTGCTGGACATGTAGGTTTTTCCAGTTTGGGATTGTTACAAATAATGCTTCCAGAGAACATCTGTCTGGAAGTCTTTTTGTGGTGTTGTCTTTTCATTTCCCTTGAGTAAATATCTGGGCGAATTTGGTGTCTTGTGGTCAAAGGTACATTTCACTTTGTGAGAAGCGCCAGACTGTGTTCCAAAGTGATTGCGCCATTTCCTCCTCCCACTGGCTGGGTGTGAGAGAGCTCGTTCCTCTGCATCCTCACAAGTGCCTGGTGTGGAGTTGGAGCACAAGAACTTCCAGCAGCCAAGACGTGAAAGAGTGTGGTCACCTGTGGCCAGGACCCTGGTTAATTCAGAGTTTGCTGTTTTCTGTGGTGCAGAGGTTCTCAACACTGGATGTGCATTAGAGTCACTGGAAAGCTTTTCAGAAACGCCAAGTCCAGTCCGCACCTCAGATCAATTAAATGCAGAATTGCTAGGGCTGTCCACAAGCATGAGCATTTTTCAGGGCTGCCTAGCTGGGGTTGGGAACTACTGCTGCAAGAAAGGTTGCAGCTGAAGGGGGCACCCTCCTCCTTTTGTCCAAGGGGGTGGGGCCTGGTGCCAGTAAATGTGCTGCTCTCCTTTGAAAGCCAAGAGCTGGCCCCAGAGGACCCTGCTTCCTATAGCATAAGAGCCTGGCATTAAGCTTTTGGGTGCTGAGGACTCCCTTCCAGACATCCATCTTGAATGAACATACTGGCAGGTGTATGACACAGCTACTAGCCAAACAACTAGATCAGGAACCAGGCCGCCTCACCCATGAAGGTTCTCTCCCAGAAAGCCCTGGGTGATGTGAGTAACCCTGCTTCTCCCTTCCCATGCTCCAGTTCTTGCTCCAATGCCTGAAATTCGCCAATGGAGAGTGAACCAGTGAAGCCCTAGACCCCCACCCGCAGACCCTAGTGAAGGCAGAGCCCCAGGTCTGCAAGTGCTCTCTCTACCTGAGACCTGACTGTGTGGCCTCCGGGTATGCTGTGCATCCTCTAGAAACTGTGAGTAATAAATCTTGTTCCTCGAAGACCCCTCATGGTTTTGCTTGCAATCACAAGAACCATGAGGGCTGGCCAGCCTCCACACTGGCCCTGGTGGTAGTGGGTGGGGGAGTGTCTGTGGGGCGTGTGGGCTCCTAGCTGGAGCACAACACACAGACATGCATGTGCCCCAGATGTGCAGACCTCCCAGCTGCCTTCCCTGGCCTGCTGCGTCTGCCTCAGCTCATGGTGTGTCTCCCTGAGCTGGGGGGTCAGGGGACAAAAGCCAGAGAGGAGGTCCCTCTTATCTCCATTCCTAAGCGACACCCACAGAAGAACAGAATACACTTTCTGGAGCCTCTTCCCACCAGAAGCTCCTGAGTCTCATTTGCTGATTTCGCCTCCCTTCTCTGCCTTCACGGCATCAGGAGGCAGCACTCAGTTATCACACCTTTGTCTTTTCTTCCTGCTCTCCATATGGTCAGAGCCAGTCCTGAGGCTGCACAACCAGGCAAGCCTCATTGATCCCAACTCATGCTTCCTGCTCAGAATTTTAGCCCCACGCAACCACCCACCAGCAGGCTGTATGCATCCTCTTGGGGTGGGGGGAGGTTATAGGATATCTCACATCAACAAAGTCAAAACCAAATGCTTGACTCCCATCCCCTCGCCACACACCTCCTTTTCCATCCTCTCTAAAGGCCAAGTCCAGTCTCTGGGTTATGCAGTCAGAACTTCTGTGGGGGCAGAATAATGGCCCCCAAAGATGCCCAAGTCCTACTTGAATGGACCCTGTGAACATGTTACCTCACATGGCAAAGAGTGGGGCCTTGCAGTTGTGATTAGGTTAAGAGTCTTGAGATGGGGAGATTATCCCAGATTATCCAGGTGGGCCCAATGTGATCGCAAGCTCCTTGTAGGAGGGAGGCAGGAGGTTTGGAGTCAGAGAAACAGATGCGATGAGGAGAACAGAGGTTGGAGCCTTGCAGCCATGCCAGGAATGGGGGAGGGGGAGGCTCTGGAAGCTGGAGAAGACAGGGAGCAGATGCCCCCTAGAGCATCCAGAAGAAACACAGAGCTGATCATTGGGATTGTAGCCCAGAGGGACCTGAGACAGACTTCTGAGTTACAGAACTGTAAGGTAATAAATGTGTTGCTTGAAGCCACTGGTTTGTAGCAATTTGTTAACCCAGCAATAGGAGATTAGTATAACCTTGAAGGCTTCTCTGTCTCTGGTCACTCACACCCATGCCGAAACTATCAGCAAAGCCTGTCAATTGTGCCTCCAAAAAAATATCCAGAATTTGACCACCTCTCAATCCCTGCCCCTATTCTACCTGGACAGGTGCAGTAGTCTCCTGGTAAAGACAGCTAGTGGTTCCCCAATACTTACGTTCCCTTTTCTCTTTAAGAATAAAACTGATTTTTTTTAATGAAAAGAACATGGTGCCTCCAAATGAGTACCTGAATTCCTCAATCTCCCCTGGAGTTCTGGCCAACAGGAACTATGTAGAAGTGTTATATACAGCTCCCAGGAAATAAATTTAAACGTATAGAACAGGTCCTTCCTCATTCTTTCTTTACTCCTGTTGGTTGGAATGTACATGTGCTAGCTGGAGCTATAGCACCACTGAAGACCATGAGGCAGTAATTTAGAACAGCAGGGCAGCAAGCTAGAAGGACATTTGCAGTCACAATATCAACCTTGATCTGCTTACCTGTGGACTTGGTTTATGTTAGAGAAATGTCTGTCATTGAAGTCCGTTATTTGGACATTTTGTGTTTATCCAATGAACACACATGTCCTAGATAGTCTTCCTGCTTCTGCCTTTTCCCCAAGTCTTTCATTATTCCCAACACAGCAACAAGAGTTGGTCCTTAAAATCTCTCAGTCCATCCTCTGCCCCAAATCCTCCAATGGCTTCCCTCTCACTCTGACCAAAACCCCAAATCTCCCAATGCCAACAGAGTCCCTGCATGATATAAGATATGTGCCCCCCCATCCTATCTACCTCATCTCTTATACCCTCAGGCATCTGTACCCACTGCAGCCACAGTGCCCACTTTGCTTTTCTAGAGCATTCCATGTTTTCCCCTGCCTCAGGGCCTTTGCACTTGCTGTCATTCAGGTAGAATGCCTTTTCATGGACATCAACAGGACTGGCTTTCTCTCTTCATCCTGGCCTCTGTTCAAATGTCACCTTACCTGAGAGACTCTCCCCGATCCTGCTACCTAGAACAGCTCACACTTCCCCAACTCTCTCTGTCTGGTGCCTTGTGTTTCTCCATGAATGCCCACTGTAACTGTGTATTTATTGTCTTGGGAATTATTTCCCCTCCTCTCCACAAGAGGGAAAACTCTTCAAGGGCTGGGCTTGTCCCTGCTCTGTATACAGCTGTATCCTTATTACTGAGAACAGGGCTGGCACACCACAGGTTATCAGTAAATATTTGTCAAAAGCCTGAATAAACAAATAAGTTGCTCCTAGTTAGGGAGTCCTAGATTTTTTTTTTAACTTGATATAGTAAAACCTTGGTTTTAGGGAAACTTGATCCAACAAAATCTTGAAGAATAGGATGCTTGGAACAGATCACTGTAAAGTCTGGGATCTTGTTTTCTGCTAGCCAATGGAGATGGGATGGTGCAGCCTTTTAGGGCCAATTGAAGGGGTGCCTGGGTGGCTCAGTCAGTTAAGCATCTGGCTTCATCTCAGGTCATGATCTCATGATGCATGGGTTTGAGCCCTATTTTGGGCTCTGTGCTGGCAGCTCAGAGCCTGGAGCCTGCATTGGATTCTCTCTCTCTCCCTCTCTCTCTGCTCCTCCCCCATTTGTGCTCTCTCTCTCAAAAATAAAGAAACATTAAAAAAAAAAAAAGAAAAGATCTTGTAGAACAGAGGATAGATAATTCACACTTTTTCCCTGAAGACATTTTTAGTTCTTCTGTGTTGCCACTCTAAACCAGTGGTTCTCAAGGGGACTGATTTTACCCCTAAGAGGACATTTCTCAGTGTCTGAGGCATCATCTGTTATCACAACTGTGTGTGTGTGGGTGCTACTTGCCTCTAGTGTATGGTGTCAGGGATGCTGCTAAACATCTTACAATGCACACAGTTCTCACAGTGTTAGTAGTGCTGAGGTGGAAAAATCCTGGCTTAAACATGTCTTGTGTAATAATAGCTCCAAAATCATGTTATATTGTGCTGGTGTTGCATACAGAATTCTGCAATACTCTTCCAGTTCAAGGGCAGTGAAGGGAAGACCATGTTTTACTTTCTGCACAGTCAATCCTTAGCTATTTACAAGTGTTTCCATCAATAAGGTCAATAACCCAATAACACTGAATAGTCAATGTGTGCCTGCATGCTGATTAGTTACATTCTTATTTCTTCCTCTCCTACCTCTGCTCCTCTGTGCACACTGCCTGACCTTGTCACCAGACTTTTGCAGACTTAGTACTTTGGAACTCTTGCAATAATGAGCAAATGAGTAAATAAATGAATACATGATATACGTGCAGGAAAGAAGACATTGAAACTCAGTATGACTGTCCTTGGCCCAAGTAACTTTGCAGGGTGGGTGGGTAGCTCAGCAGAAAGCCTTTGGCAGACAAGACTGGGCTGCTGGTGAAAGTAGGGGGCAGCTAGGGGACACACAGCATCCACCCTATGTTGGTTTATTTAATTGGTGTTCCATTCTCAAATTTTATGAGGAAAATCCAAATATGAATTTGTTTCTAGTTAATCCCAGATATCAGCTTCTCTGGTTGGGTTTCATCTTCAAACATGAATAGCCAAAAGATGGTTTGAAAATTGTGGCCATTTTGATTCTGATGAATGAAGTCTTACATCCTATGAAATTTAGGATTTACAAAACAGGACCTGGTGGGGGGTGGAGAAGGGAAAGGAGGAAGGTTGGGGCCTCTGTAGCATAGCCTTATTCAGAACAGGATTTCTCTGAAGGGTCACCACCTTCTGCACATTGTGAATGACCTGATTTGCCATAGTTTGATTTTCATGTACCTTTTTAGGCAGTCAACTACTGGGCTTCTGTGACAGCATAATCCATGCTGTCTGTCTTCTCCCTCTTTGGCTTTCAGGGTGTACCACATCCCATAGTACTTTAGAGATCAGAATGTCTGAAATTAGTGGAGAATAGGTCTGTGTGGTTAACTTTGCATAAACTTAATGGAAACCAGAATCCCTCTGGTGCTGGGCCCCACCCTCTGCACAGCTCTCTGTGTGGGCTCAACTTACAGAGAGCAAGGCTGCTTGCTGTTCTTGGGCCCACTTAGGACATCAGCATCTCACCTTGGGGATTAAATGTTCAGGGGGCTGGGCTCTGGAGATGGAACAAAAAAGCAGAGTCAGACAGGTCTGGTGCCTGCGGGATCCAGATGCAGCAAGAACACAGAGATTATTTTGGCTTTATCCATCCTCTCCTTGTTGTTAGCTTAAAAGTTGTTTTATCAATAAAATCAGAAGCTGGTTCTTTGAAAGAATTAACAAAATTGATAAACCACTAGCCAGTTTACTCAAAAAGAAAAAAGAAAGGACCCAAATAAAATAAAAAATGAAAGAGGAGAGATCACAACCAACACAGCAGAAATAAAAACGATAGTAAGAGAATATTATAAGCAACTATATGCCAATAAAATGGGAAATATGGAAGAAATGGACAAATTCCTAGAAACATATAAACTACCAAAACTGAAACAGGAAGAAACGGAAAATTTGAATAGACCCATAACCAGTAAGGAAATTGAAGTAGCAATCAAAAATCTCCCAAAAACAAGAGTCCAGGGCCAGATGGCTTTCCAGGGGAATTCTACCAAACATTTAAGGAAGAGTTAACACCTATTCTCTTGAAGATGTTCCAAAAAATAGAAATAGAAGGAAAATCTCCAAACTCTTTCTATGAAGCCAGCATTATTTTGATTCCAAAACCAGAGACCCCACTAAAAAGGAGAACTATAGACCAGTTTCCCTGATGAACATGGATGCAAAAATCCTCATCAAGATATTAGCCAACCAGATTCAACAATACATTAAAAAAATATTCACCATGACCAAGTGGGATTTATACCTGGGATGCAGGGCTGGTTCAATATCTGCAAAACAATTAATGTGATTCATCACATCAATAAAGTAAAGGACAAATACCATATGAACCTCTTAACAGATGCAAAGAAAGCATTTGACAAAATACAGCATCCTTTCTTGATAAAAACCCTCAAGAAAGTAGCGATAGAAGGATCATACCTCAAGATCATAAAAGTCATATACAAAAGACCCAATGCTAATATTCTCAATGGGGAAAAACTGAGAGCTTTCCCCCTAAGGTCAGGAACAAGACAGGGATGTCCACTCTCGCCACTGTTATTCAACATAGTATTGGAAGTCTTAGCCTCTGCGATCAGACAACCAAAGAAATAAAAGGCATCCAAATCGGCCAGAAGGAGGTTAAACTTTCACTCTTCGCAGATGACATGATTCTCTATATGGAAAACCCAAAAGATTCCACCAAAAACCTGCTAGAATTGATTCATGAATTCAGCAAAATTGCAGGATATAAAATCAACACACAGAAATTAGTTGAATTCCTATACACCAACAATGAAGTGACAGAAAGAGAAATCAAGGAATTGATCCCATTTACAGTTGCACCAAAACCCATAAAATACCTAGGAATAAATCTAACCAAAGAGGTGAAAAATCTATACACTGAAAACTATAGAAAGCTTATGAAAGAAATTGAAGAAGACACAAAAAAATGGAAAAAGATTCCATGCTCCTGGATAGGAAGAGCAAATATTGTTAAAATGTCGATACTACCCAAAGCAGTCTACATATTCAATGCAATCCCTGTCAAAGTAACACTAGCATTCTTCACAGAGCTAGAACAAATAATCCTAAAATTTGTATGGAACCAGAAAAGACCCTGAATAGCCAAAGCAATCTTGAAAAAGAAAACCAAAGCAGGAGGCATCACAATCCCGGACTTCAAGTTATACTACAAAGCTGTAATCATCAAGACAATATGGTACTGGCACAAGAACAGACACTCAGATCAATGGAACAGAATAGAGAACCCAGAAGTGGACCCACAAATGTATGGCCAACTAATCTTTGACAAAGCAGGAAAGGGTATCCAATGGAATAAAGACAGTCTCTTCAGCAAGTGGTGCTGGGAAAACTGGACAGTGACATGCAGAAAAATGAACCTGGACCACTTTCTTACACCATACACAAAAATAAACTCAAAATGGATGAAAGACCTCAATGTAAGACAGGGAGCCATCAAAATCCTCGAGGAGAAAGCAGGCAAAAACCTCTTTGATCTTGGCTGTAGCAACTTCTTACTCAACACATCTCCAGAGGCAAGGGATACAAAAGCAAAGATGAACTACTGGGACCTCATCAAAATAAAAAGCTTCTGCACAGCCAAGGAAACAATCAGCAAAACTGAAAGGCAACTGATAGAATGGGAGAAGATATTTGCAAATGACATATCAGATAAAGGGTTAGTATCCAAAATCTATAAAGAATTTATCAAACTCAACACCCCCCAAAACAAATAATCCAGTGAAGAAATGGGCAAAAGATGTGAATAGACACTTCTCCAAAGAAGACATCCAGATGGCCAACCAACACATGAAAAAATCCTCAACATCACTCATCATCAGGGAAATACAAATCAAAACCATAATGAGATACCACCTTACCCCTGCCAGAATGGCTAACATTAACAACTCAGGCAACAACAGATGTTGGTGAGGATGCGGAGAAAGAGGATCTCTTTTGCATTGTTGGTGGAAATGCAAGCTGGTGCAGCCACTCTGGAAAACAGTATGGAGGTTTCTCAAAAAATTAAAAGTAGAACTACCCTATGACCCAGCAATTGCACTATTAGGCATTTATCCACGGGATACGGGTGTGCTGTTTTGAAGTGTCGCATGCACCCCCATGTTTATAGCAGCACTATCAACAATAGCCAAAGTATGGAAAGAGCCCAAATGTTCCTCAATGGTTGAATGGATAAAGAAGATGTGGTATATATGTACAATGGAGTATTACTCAGCAATCAAAAAGAATGAAATCTTGCCATTTGCAACTACATGGATGGAACTGGAGGGCATTATGCTAAGTGAAATTAATCAGTCAGAGAAAGACAAGTATCATATTAATTCACCCATATGAGGGCTTTAAGAGACAAAACAGATGAACATAAGGGAAGGGAAACAAAAAGAATATAAAAACAGGGAGGGGGACAAAACAGAAGAGACTCATAAATATGGAGAACAAACTGAGGGTTGCTGGAGGGTTGTGGGAGCGGGGATGGGCTAAATGGGTAAGAGGCACTAGGGAATCTACTCCTGAAATCATTGTTTCACTATATGGTAACTAACTTGGGTGTAAATTAAAAAAAATAAAATAATAAAATAAAAAAAAAATAAATTGTCTTCATGCCAAGTATTTAGGGGTGATGTACCATGATGTCTGGGGTTTGCTTTACATATTTAGCAACTATTACAAAACTTTATTCCATAGTCCAAAGTTATTGCAGTTAACAGAATTATTTTTCAAGAGTTTATGACATCTGCTAAACTAATGAAGACAAAAGATTTCAGTATTGCTGTTTTTTGTCCACACTCCCTAGAGACCCTCTCCATCTTCTGGAAGTGTGTTCCCTGTGAAGATGCCGTAGGCAAGAGTTCAAGAAGAAAGCACAAGAACAAAGGCAAGAAGAAGCTCAAACTAGAACCATTTTTAGAGTTCTTGTTAAACTCTACATGAAGGCAGCATGGCTCAAGGACCAGTGGTTGTGGTACCTGGGGGAGATGAAAACCACCTTCTCTGTCTTTGTACTCTCAACACGTGGCCCAGCTGACAGTCTCCCCGACAGATGTCTGGGGGTGGTGTGTGGATAGTGGTGAAGGAAAGAGCTTCCCACATCTTTGATAAGATGGATCATACAAACAAAGTAAAACCATGTCTTCACTGAATGTTCTAAAAACAGGCCTCCAAGCTCTTACAAAAAGTGAAGGTTCCTGGTCCTGTTCCTAGCACTAACCATCCCCTTGCCTGGCCTCCTGTGGGAAGAATCTTCACTGAACAACATTAGATGCCAATTTTTGAGCCAAGAGGGTAGGTCAGTCTGCTTAACCCCAATACCCAGGTAAACCTGCACCCCAGACTTCCCAGAATGGAGCCCCCACATTCAGCCATCTTCTCTGGAGCTCTTCTCTCCTCCACTGTCCCTGCTGTCCCCTTGCCAACTCCTCAAATCACCACACTGGCCATACCCTGGGGATGGATCTATCACTGTTGGATCCTGAAATTTGGGGATTGTTTGCTCATTTATCTGGCTTCTCTATTTACAGGCACATTCTTGGAGGGCAGGGCTATGTCTTGGTCATTCCTGTTTCTTGGGCTGTAACTTAGTGCTTGACCCTGGATGGATACTTGTGTGTGTTTTTGGGACAAATTAACAAGGCGTTCTTTGAGAGAACAATATGGTTACTTGTCTCTGATAGAATGTGGACCTCCAAAATAGCCCATTTGTCATTATTTCCATTTCTAAAAATTAAGGACAGATAAGCCTAATATCACTCTTGCCAAGGATCATTTTGGGAACCTGACAATGTTTTGGAGAGAATTTCCTGACTTCTCTTTTCCTACTGTCCTTTATAACTCCAGAGAAAACACAAAGGCAAATATTTAATTTCCTTGAGCTTTATTCAGCCAAAGCAATGAAACAATAGCAATTGGTTCAATAAAACCCTTGGCAGTCATGGTAACAGGTGGCTGAGTTACCTGGCCTGCAGTGGGGGAGACAGACCTTCAGTTTTCTCCCTGTCTTGTTATCACTTCTAGCAATGAAGGGCTTCATCCTTAGCCTCACCGTGGACTGCTGATGAACAACTGGCCATAGTCCCAGTGGACTTGCTCTGCCAGCTTTTTATCAGAAAGTCTCAGACTGTACAAGTCAGAGCAATGGAATCCATGGAGAAAGGGTCACTCTTCTTGTGATTAGTAAGTTCTGCATTCTGCCTTGTTTTTTCCATGTCCTGCAGAGGGTACATTCCAGAAAACATTAGCATGTGACAACATTTGGCATCATTTCTTGTCTTCTAGGATTAAAGATTGCAAGTGAAAACCTATAGTGTCCTTGGCGGTGTCCCATAATTCATCTCCCTTCCTTCCTCCTTCCTTCCAGATACTGATTCAGTGCCATTAGAGGTGCAGCAGTAAGTAACAGTCACGGTCCTTGAGTGATGAAAATAGACAATAGATACACACACACACACACACACACACACACACACAGAGAGAGATTGAGACACACCTGTGTGTTATGAAGGAAACAAATAAAATGAGACAGTCTAATCCTGCTTGACTACTTGAAATAAAAGAGCCATAAAGAGTAAGTGATGAGAGAATAAGAAAGTGAAGACTGACTGTAGATAGAATTGTCAAGAGAAGGCCTTTTTACAGTGGACATTAAAGCCAGGTTCTTAAAGAGGAGGAAAGAAAGTTCATTTTAGGCAAAGGGAACAGTTAATGCAAAAGTCTTTAGGTAGACAAGATTTTGGAATGTTGAAGGAGCAGACAGATGAGACCCAAGGGAAAGAGTGGCACAGGATGAGGCTGGAGGGGTTTCTAGAGAGAGATGACTCCAGGCCCTGATGCCAGGGAACAGAAAATTTTGTTGGAAATCCAATGGAAAAGTTTTAGGCACGGTAGAGACAGAACTCATGTACTTTAAAGGACATCTACCCTGTGGCTCTAGTGGGAATGGCTGGAAATGATAGTGGGGGTGGAGGGGATGGTGGGGGTGGAGGAAGTGGTGGTGGTGATGGGGGGTGGAGTCAGTAGAGGGGGTGGGGGTGGGGATGGGGTGGTGCATGATGGGGGTGGTGGTGATGGAGGGAGTGGAGGGGGTGATGGAGGAGGGTGGTGGTGATGGAGGGGGTGGTGGTGACAGAAGGGGGTGGAGAGGGTGATGGAGGGGTGGGAGTGGTGTGGAGGGGGTAGAAGAGTTGGTGGAGGGCATGGTGGTGGTGATGAAGGGAGTGGAGGGGGTGGTGTTGGTGATGGGAGAGTGGTGGGAAGTATGAAGGGGCTGGGGGTGTGGTGGAAACAACTTGGAGACACTGAAGTACATTTGACCCTTGAATAACACGAGTTTGAAGTGCCAAGTTCTATTTAAATGCAGATTTGTTTGATATGTACAGTTCTGAAGATGTATTTTCTCTTCCTTTTGATTTTTTAAATAACATTTTCTTTTCTCTAGCTTATTTTATTTTGAAAATACAGTACGTAATGCCTATAACATACAAAATATGTGTTGATTAACTATATATTTTTTGATAAAGCTTCTGGTTAACAGGAGGCTATTAGTAGTTAAGTTTCTGGGGGGTCAAAAGTTACACATGGATGTTTGACTGCATGAGGACAGGTCAGTGCCCACAACTCCTGCATTGTTTAAGGGTCATATGTGGTTGAGGAAAGAGGTCATAGTGGCCAGGGTAGGTAGTAACAGTGGAACAGAGAAAAGGAAGCATGGGTGAGATGCACTGGAGATCATATCCCTAGAAATTGCTGATGAGAGTGAGGGAAAGGGAGGAATCAGGATTTCCACAGCTGGAGGAGCTTGTGTGGGGTATGAGGTCCATGAGGTGCCCATGGGGGCAGTCTGAAAGCAGCTGGAAAAATCATAGCTGGAGCAAAGAAGATAAGTCAGCCTGGATTTACAATCAAGAGTCATCATGATTAACAGGGTGATTTGCATTCTTGGGAATGAATGAGCTTGTCTATAGTGAGGAGATTGTTCAGGGCTGGAGAGGCAGGGGCCTGGCCAGTGTCAGTGAGGCAGGTGGCGGCCAGGCCAGGCTGGGGAGACCTAAAGCCTGGCTTGTGTCCATTGGAGGAGAGAGGAGAAGGGAGGGGCAGGTGGGGGAAGGAGAAGGTGGGCAGTGAGGACCATTAATATGTTAGTACTGGCATTGGGCAGGCAGGAGGCAGCTGCCAGGGCCCCCCTGGTGGTGAAGAGAGGAGGGGAAGAGGCAGGCACTGTTTGTTTTCACTTTTGTTCTAGGAAGTAGGAGGCAAGGCCTTGAACCTGAGGAGGTGTGTCTCCTTTGGTCATGCTGCTGTACCACATTAGGCTATCTGACCACCCCTGTGGGGACAGCTGAGGCAGGAGCATGCTTCATGAAAGGCTGTGGATGGACCCCAGACAGAAGTGGGATGCCACCAGTCATGGGAAATGGGGACTTACATAAAGATAGAGCAGGAGACACAAGGCTGGGCCATGGGAGAGCCACAAGGGAAGAGGCTGGCAGTGGGCAGGACCAGGAGAGGCCTGGGCTTCCAGGCACTTGCTGACCATCTCCCCTGTGCCTGCACAATTGTTCTCTGCAACATATGCATCTCCCCTAAACCCGGGAGATTTACAATTTCCCACGGTGTCCCTGAGTCAGGAATTCAGACAAGGTGGGTGACCTGTATTTGCTCCATGGGGGGGCCTCAGCTGGGAGTTGTGAAGGCTGGGGACTGCAGTCATCTGAAGATTAATCTTCCCATGAGCTGCAGGGCTGCTGGCTCTCAGCTGGGATGCCATGTGTCCCTCCCTGCATGGCTAGGGCTTCCTCACAGTGTGGCCAGTTTCATGGGAGAGCATGAAGTGGGGAGGGGGAGTGATGGGGGGGAGGGAGGGTGTAAGGAAAGAGAGGGAGGGAGTGTAGAGAGAGAGAAGGGGAACAGACACTGTTAGCTGACTCTTGTTACTTTGCTCATGTCACAAGTCACATGGCATGGTGTCCATCCTTCCTTATTTGACATATTTTAAGTGTAGGGAATGTAGGCCCACCTCTAGGTGGGAGGACTATAGCTCACATTTAAGAAGAGCTGGGCACCTGGGTAGCTCCGTCAGTTAAGTGTCTGACTCTTGATTTCAGCACAGGTCATGATCTCACTGCTTTGTGGGTTCAAGCCCTGCATCAGGCTCTGTGCTGGCAGCAAGGAGTATGTTTGGGATTCTCTCTCCCTCTCTCTCTCTGTCCCCCCACCCCCCCACACACTGTTTCTCTCAAAATAAATAAATAAATAAAAAAATATATATATATATTTTTAAAGAAGAGCTGGGGTACCTGGGTGGCTCAGTTGGTTAAGCATCTGACTCTTGATTTTGGCTCAGGTCATGAGTTTGTGAGTTTGAGTCCAAAGTTGGGGTCTAGGCTGATAGCATGGAGACTGCCTGGGATTCTCAGTCTCCCTCTCTCTCTGCCCCTCCCCCACTGATGCTCTCCCCCTCTCTCTTCTCTCTCTCACAAAATAAATAAATATTAAAAAGAAATTAGAGCTCTGGCATGGGACTACCCTGAGCATCTTGGTCACAAAGACTCCATCACATCTTCTCAACTCTGGAAGGACAACACATCTGACCTTTTTATGGACTCACTTTCATTTGAGTTTTGTAAAGTAAGTTCTTACATGGAAAGAAGCTCTAAGTACACATTCTGGCCGATCTGGGGGAGAGGAGTCCTGGAAAGTTGTTCCCAGGGAATTCCTGGGAAGAATCTCCCAGAGACTGGAAGCTCTTTGTTCCATGGAGAAAAGGTCTGTGTGGGCTTGTCAAGGGGACATGGAAGGACCTCGGGTGGCTGGAACTCAGGAATTTAGTGAGGAGTGGGAAGGTTTGGCTCTGAGAGACTAAGTTGGCTTCAGCACTTCCTCACTTACTTGTCTGTGACCGAGGCCTCAGTTTCTCTCTGTCTTTTGCTCTTTTGGGAAAACAGCCATATGCAGACTCAGACAACCCAGGTCACGCAGGTAACTATTCCTGAGGCTATGGATCATGGCAGGTAAGCATGAGCCATAGTTAAGATGGTGCAAATAAGAACACACTGGCCTCAGCAGGGAGAGGCTTTACTGGCAAAGAGGAGGGGGGTTGCCATAGGGAGAGCCCTGTGACCTGAGGTCTACGGTGTGTCCAGGGGTACACACTAAGGGTCTTCCTTTCATAGGGAGAGGTGGACAAAGTTGGAAAGAACCAGCAGTGCAGTGGGGTGAATGGGTGGAGGTGGCAAGAGGTGACCCAATGGAACAGCCAAAAACATGTCACCCCAACATCCACCTGTTTTCAGGAGGGGCCTCATGGAGGGCTATGTGCTGTCTCAGGCTGGAGGTGGGCAAAGTTCAGGGTTCAGGGGAGGGAGAGACTGCAAACCTGAGTTTACTGATGAGGAATTTGTTCAGAGTGGTTAGTAGATACCACACAGTTCAGCTACCAAGTGAAAAGACAAAGAATGGGGATGTGGAGGGTGAACAGAGGACAGCGTAGGTCTTATCTAAGCTGTCCAGGGAAGGTGGTTTCCAGAACACAAAGGGTGGGGATTCTTTACCTTCCCTGTTTTCCAAGAACACTGGGCTCAAGTAAAGGCCAGCCTTCCCGGGAGGAATCCAAAGACAGGCCTGTGAGCACACTGACTCACACCCACTCTGGACCAGGCTAGGCCTGTGCTCATAAATACTGAAAAAGCAGTGGGGAGCAACCTTGCCTGGCCCTCCGCTCAGCACCATGCGCAGTAAGCTCCCCCGCCCCCCAGGAATTAGGTGCAGGCTGGCTGACTTGTGTAAAGGTCCCAGCAACACGCCCAGCCCATGCCAGGGCCCTCCATCCCCAGGTCTCTGGGTAGCAGTGTATATCTGCAGGGGCCATGGGAGGTTGGGGTATGGGTTGCAGGTCACTGGAGAAGATTTGGGTCCCCATTCTGCAGAGTCATTGGCTCTTGACAAATGGATGTTACTCTCAGGATGAGATTACTAGTTGATTTAAAGTGTTCTTCTTTCCTTCTGCAGTTGATATGTGTCTGGAGAAGACTGTCAGGGAATTCCATTAATGATCAAAGCCATTCATCACTTTTTAATCATTTCTTTTTTTTTTTTTTTTTAATTTTTTTTTTTCAACGTTTATTCATTTATTTGGGACAGAGAGAGACAGAGCATGAACGGGGGAGGGGCAGAGAGAGAGGGAGACACAGAATCCGGAAACAGGCCCCAGGCTCCGAGCCATCAGCCCAGAGCCTGACGCGGGGCTCGAACTCACGGACCGCGAGATCGTGACCTGGCTGAAGTCGGACGCCCAACCGACTGCGCCACCCAGGCGCCCCACTTTTCAATCATTTCTGCAATGTTGTTACATAGCCTTCAGAATAAAGAGCTTGCTGTAACTTCAAGTCCTGATTCTCCTGTGTAAAATCACACAGTCTGGGATGCTGTGCTTATAGAAGGCATCCATCCCATGTCATGGCTATCTGGCTTTTATGTGACAGAGCTATGGAATCGTGTTTGGATCAATGCATCAGTAAAGTTGCTATGGCAGATAAAAACCCAGGCCTCATACAACACATGCCTATCTAGAATACACAATAGTTAGGCAATCTACTCCTTTGGGATTTGTTGAGTAAATTCAGATTTTTGTACGTTTCATATATTTTGTATATCATAACTAAATGATGGTGAAATTTCCTTGGACTCTGGTTCTGGTTTCAAAGCATGGAATGGGTGTGCAGTGACCTATGCCTGATTGCTAGAGATCTGGAAGATTAGCATGGTGGCAGGCAGTGCATGGCACGGTCGGCTGGAAAACTAGTTTTAAGCACAAACAGTCTGTGGAGTGAGGCAAGCTGGGGAGGTCTCTGACTTCTGGAATCAGCAGCTGTCAAGAGAGGTTCACGGAGTTCTGTGGGTTGGTAAACATTTTTCGATGGCCAAGGGAGAGAGATGACTTCAGGATACCTGTCTGTGGCACACTCTCCGTGAAAGGTTCATTCTGGCTTTGGGTGATGGCAAGAGGAATGGAATGTGTCTGAAGACAGTGTTGGGCAGAGACCTCAGATCTCCTTCATGAGGCCTGTAGAGTAAACCCAGAGGGGGATAGGGAAAATGTGAAAGTAAACATGAGGCTGAAATGCTAAAGTAAATGATGAGGAATCGTGGGCAGGACACGAAACGAGAATTACAAGAGATAGCCAATAACCCACAAGTGGTCACAAAATAAGGGACAGAGCAGGCTGATAAGGGGATGCTGCTGTCTCCTTGCCCCTCCCCAGTATGTCCCTGCCCTGCCCAGTGCCCCTGCAGACTGCATCCTGTGCCCTAGGGTTGTGGCACTTCTGTCCCTGACCCTCCCTGCCTCAGTACCATGTCTCATGATGACTGCATCCTGGATGCCTCTAGTCCTGCAGGGCTGCAGGAACACAGAGCCTCCACCTCAGCCCCAGGTCATGAACCGCTTCTGGGATCATCCATCCCTGGTGTCTCGTTTTCCCTGGTTTGTTCCTTTATACCAGTGTATGTCTCCCTCCATTAAAGGCTCCTATCTGAACCATCTGAGTGGAAATTTGTTTTCAGCCAGCACTCCGATGAAATTTTTAATCATGCCAAAGAAGAATAGGCTTCCTTGTGAGTTCTTGCCATTAGAGATGCTCAGGGTGAATTTGGATGAATGTCAGTTCAGGAAGCAGATTTCAGGATGAAATCTGACATGCAAGAGATGCACTGGAGAACTCCTTGTCTGTAAAGGAGAAAGGGTTGAGGAAGCCAGTGCAATGTGGCTTTGACACCCATGAAAGGAGAGTGCAAAGGATGAAAGGTTGGGCAGGGGGCACTCTGAGAAATCTTAGCCAGTCCAGAGGGGAGCCCTGGTACCAAGGTTGCCTACTGGGAACCACTCAGGCAGGATGGCCTGGCTCTATGAGAAACTGCCATGCTCAGTCATCAGCTGGGAGCAGGCTGGAGAGAGCAAGGGTGGGAATGCCACAGTGGGCCCAAAGGGGTGGCAGCTGAAGGCTATCCACCAGCTTCTCCTTGAGAGAGATCTGACTGGCACACCCCTGGATACACTTTGGGCTATGTCTTGGAGGCCAGGGACCTGGGACAGGTTTACCTCCAGGTTTTCTGAGTTCACTTGAGGTCAGGCATGGGCTGCCCCCCATTACTGCCTTCCTGGGTGGGACTTGTCCAGAAGAACTTATCCATGACAGTTACCACAGCCATTCCTGGTGTGCAACTGGAAGCAAGTCTTCAGAGAATCCCTTGGCCCTACAGAGAAAAACAATGGACTCCTACTCTGTTTAGGGAAAAACATTTTACACCAAGTAAAAACAAGCCTGGGGTGTAGACGGCCTGGTATGTGCAGTGTATAATTTTGAGAATGTAGCCACAAGTAGGCACCTGAAAAAATATTTGGAAAGGTAGATGCTCAACTGCTGGGTGTTCCATGCTGCAGATGTGATGGATGACAGAGAGGTGACCTGAGCACTGGACCTCAGTTCCCTACATCTTCTGCTTCATGAACTCAAGGTTTGAGGTGAGAGACAGGGACTTTGCACATTTCAGCTCTTGTTTTTAGCCCATCAGTGACTTTGGCAAAATGAGACAGTGAAAGCATCCAGTGTGCATGAAAAGGATTTCTATCCCCATTTGATGTGTTATACAATGGGGCTTATCTACATCCTCAAATTTTCTAGATGTTTTTTGAGATATGCATTGTTTTCAGTTAATTGCCTACTGGGTGCTCAGCTTTATAATTTAGCAAGAAATCTCAGAACCACTGACAACAATAGTTAGGTACTATTCATTGAACATTTAATATGTGCCAGGCAATGCGCAAAGGGTTCTTGTTATCTTTTTATTCTTCTAACAAGTCTATGAGATAGATGTTATTATCCCAATTTGTAGGATTGGAAAATAAGGCTCAGGGATGCCTGGGTAGCTCAGTTGGTTAAGCATCTGACTTCAGCTCAGGTCATGATCTCATGGTTCGTGGGTTCGAGCCCTGCATCAGGCTCTGTGCTGATAGTTCAGAGCCTGAAGCCTGCTTTGGATTCTGTGTATGCCTCTCCTTCTGCCCCTCCCCTGCTCATACTGTTTCTCTCTCTCTCAGAAATAAACAAACATTAAAAAAAAAGACTTAAAAAAAGAAAAATGAGGCTCAGACAGAGTCATTACTTAGCTCAATATCACACATCTTGTAAATGGAGGATCTGAGATTTAAACCCTTTCCATGACATTCTAAACCTGTGCCTTGACCTGAAAATCAGTGAGAAAGGGACAGAAGGCATCAGAGACTAGGTTGTGCCCAAATCATTGCTATGGTATTGAAGAAGAGAGGAGAGGGCATGTAAGTCACACCTTCCACGGCCTTGCCTTGCAGTTTGGAAACCTGCTTCTTAGCAAAGCTATAAATATAGCTCTTCTTCAACCCATTGGACCAGAGACATGGCCCCTGGGGAGAGGCAGTTCTTTGTAGGGACCCTGTGGTCTTAGCAGTCACTTCCTGTTGAGACTTGCTGAAGCACCTTGGGAATACTCTCCAGATCCATTCTCCCTTCAAGCTTTCCATCGTCTGCCACATGATATGTAATATTTTGGTCTTTTAATGTAATATCTGGAGGAGAAGCAGGATGAAGAATCAGAGGTCCTCCAGGAATTTTGTGTAACCACTTGGCTGTTGCCCTGGTGGTGGATAAGCTCCCCAGAGAGTGTTCTCTCCTCAGTCCTATTTGCAAGGAGAAAGGGGTCTTTAACATCCTTGGAAGACCGAACCCTAGAGTCATGTCCTAGATGTCTTACATCATGAAGGCTCTGGCCAGCAAACTGTCACCCAGAACATTAGCTACAAGACAAGTGGGATCTAGTGTGGCAGTGCCGCCTGCATTTGAGGCCGGGCCAGTTAAGGCACAGTTGGATTTAGTAAGCAGATGAGTGAGCAGTGATAAACTTCTTCTCCCTTCCACCTACCTCTCTGTTCTCCTTTTTGAGGACATGAATGTACAAATTTCATGGGTTGAAATCCAACAGGATCCTGAGAAGTGGCCTGAAATTGGTGCCATTTGTGTTATGGAACATCCCTGTTATGTGTCCATGCTGTTGAGATTTTTGTCACTTTCAACACATTTGCAGCCCATTTCTGTTTAATGGTGTTTCTGTGTGGCTGCCCTTTAATTCAATAAGTTTGTTTCTACTGTTGTTCATGTCACTGGAATTTTCCTTTAAATAGCTGTCTGTGTTCCTCTGTGTCCCCCAAGGGGATGGACTGTTTTAGATACCAAATGTGGAAAGGCTTTCCTTGTGGTAGGAGTAGATTCCTTTGGTCTTCTCTGATCTCACTGTCCATTGTTTTTTGCCAATAATGGCACTTCACAGCACAGATGCACAAGAACATTCAAGTTCTTTTGTTGACAGCTAGTGTGGTTGATTAAAGATGGCAGGACATTTGTTGCTGCTCTTTCCAAGGAGAATTGGCATTTGATTCCCCTCCCTGTGGGTCTGGGCTGGCCTTAGGGACTGCTGGAACAATAGAATGCAGCAGAAGTGATGTTCCAGGATGCTCAGGCCCTGAGAAGCACCATGGCTTCTGCCCCATTCTCCTGGGCTGGCCCAGTTTCAGGACGTTTCCTTTTGGGCATTCACTCTTACAACCTGTGCCTCATACTACAGGAAGCTCAAGCCACATGGAAAGGCCACACCTAGGCACTGTGTCAGAAGTCTCAGCTGAGTTCCCAGCATCACCTGATGGCTACGTGAGTGAGCCCCTGCAGCACAAGGTACCACAGAGTGGGTGCCCCAAACAACGAAAATTTATTGTCTCTGCTTTGGAAGTCTGAGGTCAAGGTAACAGCAGACTCAGTTCCTTCTGAGGGCTGGGAGAGAGAAGCTGATCCATGCCTTGCTCCTGCTGCTGGGGGTTTGTTTGCCATCTTTGGGGTTCCTTCTGCTATCCTACCCCTATCTCTACCTTCATGCGCACATGGTGTTCCCCCTGTGTGTGCCTGCCTCTGTTCCAAGTTTCCCCTTTTTATCAAGACACTAGTCATATTGGATTAGGGGTCCACCTTACTCCAGTGTGACATCATTTTAACTTAATTAATTGCATCTGCAATGAGCCAATTTCCAGTAAGGTCATATTCTGAGGTCCTTGGTTAGAACTTCAACATGAATCTTGGGGGAGCAGGACACAATTCAGCCCATAACAGCTATCTGAGATATTCAGCCCACTTGTGGCTCTTCCACATGACTCGAGCCAGAGCTACCATCTGATTAAAATCTCTGGGGACACCGCATGTGAGAACCTTCTGGCTGAACCCAGTGAACCCAGAACTGTGAGGGCTAATACTAAAAAATAGTTTTTAGCCACTGAGTTTAGGGTAGTGTTTACACAAGAGCAGATGACTATGACCCTAGTTTTTGGAAGATAATTAAATATCAAGCTGTGAATACTGTTTTTTAAAGATTCTAAGGTCAAGGGTGGATCACCCCTCCTTTGTTTTGGGAGTGATGCCTAATAGTATGCTAACAAGGTAAGAGTCAAAACAAAGTTCCTATGACTGGCAGATTACTTTATTTCATGGTAGTATTTGCAACAACAGAGGCACAGTGCACTCTGTTGGTGACTCTAGCAGGGTCTTGCTTTTATCCTCAAGCAGATGGCAGGCCTTAGTGCTCAAATAAGGTCTGGCCAGCTGAGCAGTTGAGTGAAGATCATTCCAGCCTGGAGTTCAGGGCTGGGTGCTGATTCCTTCTCCACTGATCCCATGGAGTCTGTCACCAACATCATCATCATCAATAGCAGCATCACTGATGTTTATTTACTATGTTCTGGAAAGCCAAAACCAGACTGTGGGCCAGAGCTGCTCTTTCTGCTTCACTAATGTAGAAACTGAGTCTAATTGTGGAGGCCACCCAGCTATAGAGACAGAGGAAATGGGATCTGGACCAGCCTTACCCACCCACGTGGGAACAAAATTGTATGTAGTTAAGGGGGACTGACGGGGAGGGTAGTCAGGGTTGGAAAAAAGGGCTCCTGTTCTCCAAACTTCTGGAAATTATAGTGGGCTAGGTGGGCCTGGGGATCTGGGTCTTGTAGGTTTGTTTGTAAATAACAAAAATAAATTGTTTTTCTAGGTGGTTCTCATCCTCAGACTCATAGGGGAGCTAGTATGCCTGGCCCCATTCCCAGTCCTTCACAGAGTCAATGATTGGTCCATTTCAGTTTCCACCCAGAGGGACAGGGGCCTCTAGTGATGCTCAGTGAAGCTCAGAGCCACCACCCCCATAACTGTGAGCCTGTTTCCAGCTCATGCTCTTCCTGCTTCAGGCCTGGGGACTTCAGAAGGAAAGGCTGTGAACTCCTACTAGCATGTGTAGCATGCTAACCCAGAACAGCTAACAAACGGCAGTTCTTGTTAGAAAGCACAGCATCTTTCTCTCACCAGCCACTGCTGGGCCCTGGGACATGGTGGTAGCCTTCCCAGGATTATTTGCATCTTCTTGTGGACCTGGGAGACCTCCAAACCTTCAGTACTTGATGATGTGGGAAGACACTGACATGGCCAGTACTACTATAGCACTGCCTCCAGGAACCCCTGTGCACCAGGAAGTTTGTGCTGGCCCCATTTTGGGATGACCTGTAGCTTTGGCACATCCTGTCTGGATTATTCCTGTTTCCCATCTTCATTGTGTTTAAAATTTGTATATATATTAAATTTATATATATATATATATATATATATATATATATATATACACACACATTAAATTTTATAAATACTACAAAATTTACTCCCCTTTTGGTGGAAACTGAAATGGACCAATCATCGACTCTGAAAATTACTGGGAATGGGGCCAGGCACACTAGCTCCCCTACGAGTCTGAGGATGAGAACCACCTAGAAAAAAAACATATATATACACACATACACACACACACACACACACATATATATATATATATATATATATATATATATATATACATATATATATATACATATATATATATATAAATTAAAACTGAAAAGTACAGAGAATAAAATAGCAAGCACTCATGTACCCTCCAAAGTGTACCAAAGTGAATCTTTTGTTATACAATCTTCAAATTTTGTTTAAGTATAAAAAAAAATTGTAAGTTATAGGTCATGGTGAATCCCTGCTTTTCTCCTCCATTCCCATTACTTTGAGACAGCAACAGCAGAGCATAAAACTGATCATGGAGCCCTTCTGAGCTCCATGAACAGGAATGTGGGGTTTGCTTTACTTTGCATTTCCCCGAAGACCAAGGAGGGTAGATGCCTTTGCCCATGTATTGTCCACTATAGTTCCTGACTAAGGGATTCTAAAGTTCATTGATCCAGCTTATTTTGGGAAGCAATTCCTCTTATTGGAACTCTAGGCCCAGTGACATGGCTGTCAGGGAGAATTTTAGATTTGAATCTGCCCCACTCCTCTTATAACAAAGCACAGGTGACCAAGTAGACTGCATTATTAAGGCTGGCTTTATGATCCAAGTAGATTATATAAACTTAAATTTACATTTTAGATATCACTTAAGTATAATTTGTACACTTATCATTATTTACATGAGAGAGAGTTGGTAGGCAAGACAGGTCCTCTTGCTGTGGAAACATGTCAGAGAAAGGGAGAGAAACCATATGAAATAAAGATCAAGTAGCTATTTTTGATTCAGAGAAATATGGTTTACACAGCTTTCCTCAAAGTAAAACATGATGGGATGGGTACTTTCTTCTCTACCCTCCAAGTTGTCACTAGGCATTCAGTTGGCATTTAGAGGTGGGGGGCACTTGGCAGAATGGTGGGGTCCTTTCACAGAGAAGAGTGGGGGGAGTCACTCTAAGAAACTCCTGTTTAGATGGTATCTGTTTATGGACCTCTGCTCTTTATGTGTCACCCTGGCATGGGTGGTCCAGAGGTGACACCAACTGCCTGCCCCAAGCCATCCACATCTGGCTGATAATTCATTGGAGCTCCATATTACACTTGACACATCTCATCTCTCAGGGACTTAAAAGTTAAAAATGGGTTTAATTGCAGATTATTATTTATTTTTCAGAATATGCTTCCCAAAGGTGCCTACTCATGAAAGAAAAAATCATTTTTCCCTGGAGCCTAGCTGGCCCTTAAATGTTATCACCACAACACTGATCTCTGCCAAGAGAGCTCACCTCTGTGTTGGTGTCCATGACATCTGGATCCTTTGTGCATGGCTCAGGGGTCCACCCTTTCCTCCCTGCCCCCTACCCCTACCCCTACTCCTCCCAGCCTATAGCCTAGGGATATGCATCCCCTTGGTGGAAATAGCTGGGGCCAATGTCTGGGTGTGGCCAGCCTGTCTTCATGATGCCTTGGCTCTGTCACTTCCCAGAGTCACTGTCCACCACATCTGACATCTGCCCCAAGCATTGCCCCTTCAGAATCTTTGCTGGCAAAATTTTGGAGGGGTGGAGAGTCCAGGAAGAGAGATGGCAGAACCTTGGTGACCCACATAGAGGCCCAATCTCAATAGAACAAAAGCCTAGGCTCAGGTTCAGAGTTGTGGGGACATTCAAGCCAGTGTCACAGAGAAGCTTCGGGGAGGGGTACCTGGGAGAGAGTCGGGTCTCCTGACTGCATGACCCACCGAAAATGATGGTACAGAGGTAGGAAGGCAGGACCTCTCTAGGATCTTTTGTCCCCTTGGGCCTATTCCTCACTGTCCTGCCTCTAGCACTCTAAGCTTCCCCCAGTGTGTTCTGTGACAAAACCCCACAGGGATGCTCTGACCTCTCTAGGGAAGCCCAAATTGATGGAGCTCCCAGAGCCTCACCTGTCAGAGTGGGGAGCCCTCCTTGCACAGGGGCTGAGCCCGTCATGCAAACTCTGCAGCTCTTCAGTCTGCTCTTCAGTCAGAGACTAGCCCATCTTTAGTTCAGTGCTCCTTTCATCAGAAATGAACAGATGGGAGGACATGGCCCCAAATTTGTCATTTGCCAGGATGGAGGCTGTGGTGGGAAGGTTTAGGTGGTAAGACTGAGCTCTTGTTGTGTTGAGAGGTTTTTGGGGATACTGTCCTGTGTAAGAGAGCCCATAAGGAGGGAACTCCTTATTGCCCTTGCCTGGAAGCACACCCGCTGGAGGCTGGGTGAAGTTAGGGTCCAAGGCCAAAGGCAGCACCCATGAAGGGGACTTTGGGGCTGGATGTACAAATGAGAAAGGCTGGCTGAGATCCAGCTCTAGTCTGTCCTGGAAATGGAGCTATTGAGTTGTCTTTAGAGGTTCCCTGGGTGGGGGTCCCTTGAGATGTGAGGTCCTGGTTCTCCAGCATCTCCCTTCATAAAGAAGTCAAGGTGGGGCTTGTGCAAGAAGTGTCATGTGGAACACCTGCTGTATGCCAGAGCATTTTATACATAACACAGTGGCCAAAATTTGTTTCCTTGTAGTTGTCATCAGAGTCCTTGTAGGGGAAAACACCCCTTGTTGAGGAGATGCTTGGGTCCTGGCTGAAATGGTCCCTGCCTCTGTGATCCTGTGATTTATACTAAGAAATATATATTTGGTCTTTGCCCCCAGTTTTGGCACAGAGCTCCTAAAATCCTTGGAATTTCCTGTGATGAGAAGAATAAAGGTGTCTTTTGTTATGTTGACCAGGTGACTTTGGGATCCCCACCCATGGACAGGGGCTGGTTGTCAAGTGACCCAACCAAGTGATTAGAGGCTTAGGACATCCAGTCCCATCTGCTGACCTCTGGAGGTTGAGTCAATCATTAATGACCAATATTTAATTAATCATGGTTAGGTAATAAAGCCTCCATAAAAACTCTAAAGGATGAGTGTTGCCTGGCTGGCTCAGTCAGAAGAGTATGTGATTCTTGATCTCAGGGTCATGAGTTTGAGTCCCACATTGGGCAAAGAGATTACTTAAAAAATTCAGGGGCACCTGGGTGGCTCAGTTGGTTAAGCTTCCAGCTTTGGCTCAGGTCATGATCTTGTGGTTCATGGGTTTGAGCTCCATGTCAGGCGCTGTGCTGACAGCTCAGAGCCTGGAGCTTGTTTTGGATTCTATGTCTCCCTCGCTCTCTGCACCGCCCCTACTTGTGTTTTCTCTCTTTCAAAAATATATAAATAAACAACTAAAAAACCCAAAAACATAAAAAGAAACTCAAAATGATGGTATGCAGAGACCTTGTGGGTTGGTGAACAGGTGAAGATTCCCAGAGAGAGCATGGAAACTCAATGCCCTTTTCCTCACACCTTGCTCTATGCATCTCTATCATCTGGTTGTTCCTGAGTTATGTACCTTTATAATAAATCAGTGAGATAGTAAATAAAATGTTTTCTGAATTCTGTGAACCACTCTAGCAAATTAGTTGAACCCAAGGAGGGTGTCATGGGATCCTCTGGTCTATAGCCAAGCAGTCAGAAGCACAGGTGGCAATCTGGACTTGGAATTGGCATCTAAAGTGGGGACAACCTTGTGGGGCTGAGCCCTTAACCCATGGGATCTGACACTGTCTCCAGGTAGACAGTGTCACAATTGAGTTGAATTGTAGAACACCCAGCTGGTGTTTGAAAATTGCTTAGATGTGTTTGGAAAAAACCCACATGTTCAAATTAAGTACAGAATATTAGCCTTTTTTTTCAGGGCTTTTTTTCCCCCCAGGGCTGAGGGGTATGCTGGTTTTAAGGCTTCTGAACAAGGGAAAAGAGTCTTGAAGGGAAGTGTGTGGGGGTAAAGGGAGGACCAGGTAGGGAGAGGCTAGGCAAGTAATGGAAGCCTCCATGTTAACTTTTGGGTGCCAATGGTTAGGCCCCATACCTTTCCAGAGGCTTTAAAAAATGCTCTCAAAGAATATAGGAAGGGTCCATAAGCATGTGAAATGGTGTTCAATCTCCTTAAGCATCAGGGGAATGCAGATTAAATCACAACTAAAGTCCACTACATAGCTGCTGGGCTGGCCATTTTGAACAAGCCTGGTCACAGTAAGTACTGGTGAGGCCATGGGGCAGTTGGGCTCTTGCTCATTGTAGGTGGAAAGGTAAAGCAATACATATATTTTGGAAAGTTCCTTAGTGGTTTCTTAGAAAGTTGAGCTATGTTTACCTTATGACCAAACAATTCCACTCCTAGATATTTATGCAAGAAAAATGGAAACAGGGGCGCCTGGGTGGCGCAGTCGGTTGAGCGTCCGACTTCAGCCAGGTCACGATCTCACGGTCCGTGAGTTCGAGCCCCGCGTCAGGCTCTGGGCTGATGGCTCAGAGCCTGGAGCCTGTTTCCGATTCTGTGTCTCCCTCTCTCTCTGCCCCTCCCCCGTTCATGCTCTGTCTCTCTCTGTCCCAAAAATAAATAAACGTTGAAAAAAAAATTAAAAAAAAAAAATAATAAAAAAAGAAAAATGGAAACATATGTCCACAAAGACTTACTCATACACATTCATAACAGTTTTATTCATAATAACTCCAAACTGGAAACAGCACAATTGCCCATAAGTAGGAAAATGGGTAAGAATTGTGGTTCATCCATGGAATGGAATACTATTCAGCTGTAAAAAGAAGTGAACCATTGTACATGCTAGGACATGTGTGAATCCAAAAACATGTTGCATGAAAAAAGCCAGACACACAGAATGGGATTGTTATTTCTGTTCTAAAAGGGCAGAATAATGCATGGTGATAAAGTCAGATTATGGGTTGCCTGAAAAAGAATAAGAGGGAACTTTCTGGGTTGAAAAAATGTAGCTCTTCTAGGGCTGGGGGTCACACTGATGGGTACAATTTTAAAAACCGATCCAACCATATACTTTGGGTCTGTGCCTTTCACTAGATAATATACCTCAGTGGAAGTGGTCTTTAAATAAGTGTTTGAGACCAGAAAACAGTTATGTCCCCCAGATGCAATGGACTACTTCAGTGTTTTAATGACCACAAAACATGATTATATTACTATAATTAGTTATTAAATATCATGTCACTAAAAATGATGCATTTGAAAGCAACTGGTGCTTAGCTTCTCTTACAAGAATTCTCATGAATGTATGATAATTGCTCAGATGTCTCAGCCACTTATACGTTAATCATGAATTACCATTAGCCAAGTGATTTTGAAGTTAAATTGATAAAAACCTTTTCTGGGTTTTACAGCAAAATAATTAGGTTGAATCATATAACGTTGCCATTTTTGTGGGTCAAAATTACTCAACTATTGGGACACCTGTGGCTTAGTCGGTGAAACGTCTGACTTCAGCCCAGGTCATGATCTCACGGCTTGTAAGTTCAAGCCCTGTTTTGGGCTCTGTGCTGAAAGCTCAGGGCCTGGAGTAGGCTTCAGATTCTGTGGCTCCCTCTCTCTCTGGCACTCCCCAGATTGTGCTCAGTCTCTCAAAAATAAATAAACATTAACAAATTTAAAAAATACTCAACTATCAGTGAAATCATATGGTGGTGCCTAACAGTCACTGGGGGGAATGGTGCATTTCGGTGTGTCTGTGTGATGTTGATGGGGTCTTCTGTAGTTAGCAGTCTGTCCTGGGTGGAGGCCCTTTGTGGGGTATACCCTTCCCTGTAACCCCAGAATCTTTAGTGAATGCTAGACCTTTCTGCTGTATGCTGGGAGAGGAGGAGGGTGGGAGGTGGTTTGCATTGGGGTTTTCAGTGGTGACACTTCATACTCTCCCCTCCAGCTCCTGACCACCTCTGTTTGCCCAGGAGGACACCCCTCTCTCTGGGCTGCCTGGAAGTTAGAACCTGTTCTCCCCCTCCTTATCAGGTGCAAAGTATCAAATGGTGCTCCATTTCACCTGAGGAGATCTCATCTCTCCTCTGTGCTCCTAGAACTCCGACCACAGAAAACTGCACTTTTATTTTTTTTAGATCTTTGCTTTTTGTGCCCCAAAAGTTTTTTTTTTTATTTTGTGCTGTTTTCTTCTTGCACCTTCTAGCATGCGTGTGTACACATGTGTGTGTGTACTGTTTCCTCAGCCAGAGTCAGCTGTCTTGAGGGTGGTAACTACAATTCAGCCCACCCTGCTTCTGCCATGTGCCATGATCCCCTGAAGGATGCTGGCTTTGACTGTGGATCACACCATGACTTATCACAGGACCCTGTGGGAGGTGTTTGGGGGCAGGTGGGGCTGGCTTCCCTGCTTTAGCCCAGCACAGAGAAGCTGAGGCTTCATTTTCCCTCTGAGTCTGACACTGGCTCCCAGAGTTCACTACGTGAGTGGCCCGGCTCACACCAACCCCTGTCAGGTTCACCTTAGAGCTGGCAACCTTTCCAGGCTTAGCCTTTCTTTCCCTCTCTAAGCACAGAAGGCATTTCAACTTCTTCAGGTACCATTTCTGCAAGTGTCAGGACCTCTCCAAGATTCTCAGGGGGTGATGTCAAAGGTGCATGAATTTGGCACTTGAATCCTTCCAAATATGCCACCTACCTTCCTCAACCAGCTTCCCCCATCTCTGTGCAACAGCAAGAGGGGAATGTGCAAATCAGCCTCACCTCTTCTTAGTGCAACTGACATGATCACCTGAGCAGTTACAAGGATGCCAGCTCATTAGCTCTCAAATTAATCCCCTGTATGCCACCAGGAAAAGGTGTTTGTCAAACACAGACACTGAGGGTCCACATGGTCTGCTTCAGTCACCTGTGTCCATTCTCTTTGGAATCCCCTCAACTAGCGGACACTTCACTCTTTCAGAAGATTTTGCTCTGGGGTTCTCTGCCTTTGTGTTACTAAATACTTGATTAACCCTCAGCCAAAGTCTCATTGAAACTAGAACATAAATGACCTGTGGTTGAAACAGGGCAAGGTGGTCTCCCCAGAACTCTTCCCTTGGATGCTCTGGATGGTTTGCTAGGCTAGGCTCACACTTTGAGTGGGTAAGCACATTCCTTTCCCATGTGCTTGCCCCCCACAGTTCACTCCTGTCCCAGAACTCTTTGGTTCTGTGACAGCTCTTTTGCTCTTAGGATGCATTATCTCCACCTGGCTGGAAATTTGCCACCTTGATGGTTTGCACAGTGCTTGGCAGATCTCAGCCTCTAAACAGGAAGATGGTCATGGGAGAGCCCCTCAGCAAAAACCATTCCACCTTTCACTGGGTGTTAAGGAGGCGCTAACGCTCCATGTTGTTACAATGATAGTGATGTTATGATGTGTATCACCGCACAGGTGGAGACTCTCTATGGGGAACAAGGTCTGGCGGCCCAGCACTCAGTGGTTACCCTGCCTGACCAGCCAAAAGCCTGGGAAGAAATCCATTTCATGGGAAGCACATGCTGGCAACCATGTGTAAAGAAACTCTCCTGCCTTTATTCTGGCTTTGCTTATAGACATATGTAGGGTGGTCTTATCTGAGACTGGCTTCAATATTCTGAGAAATCTAGCAAAGGCAATGACCCTGGCCCACCAGGTGCTGGTTCTTTGATGTGTGTGCTTGGTGCCCCATGGCATAGCTCCACAACTTTGCCCATGTGTGTCTGGCTGAGCTGTTTTGTGTTTTGAATCATGGGCCACCTACACACAATTCCCTAAAAAATCCAATAAAAACCTCCAGTATCCCTTGGGGAAAACACGTTTTTAAAAAAATTTCTTTTGCATGTTTATTTATTTTTGAGAGAGAGACAGAATGTGAGTGGGGGAGGGGCAGAAGGAGAGGGAGACACAGAATCTGAAGCAGGCTCCAGGCTCTGAGCTGTCAGCACAGAGTCGAATGCGGGATTGAACTCATGAACCATGAGATCATGACCTGAGCCAGGTCAGACCCTTAACCAACTGAGCCACCCAGGCACCCCAAAATATCAGGTTTTATACAAAGTTGGTCTTGGCTCAGGTTAGGGATAACAGTGAGAGAGCCGAGCCTGAGAGGAAGCATTGCACATGTGGCCCAGGCCTGGTCTGTGGAGGACGTTCCCAGCACTCCAGATGGGGCTGCCAGCTTCCAGTCAGGAGAGATTCAGACCACTGAGGGTTGTATGTGTCCTAGGGCATTGTCTGGACACGGGGTGGCCCAGGAATTGGGTCAGGGGAGTGTTTGTTAGTTGACTGAACATTTTCTTGAGTAAACCACCACACCACACCCCATGCTGACTTGGGTTAGGCACTGGCCCTGCACTAGTGGACACACATCCCTACCCCCTTGGGGTGGCTGAGGGTCTGGAAACAGGAGTGACTTGAGATAGATATGCAAAAGCATACTTCAGGACATGGGGACAGGTACTGGGGTGGGGGCAAGATGTGGCTGTGATGGGCAGAGAAGACACTGCCCCCACATAGCCCAGGGCATCAGGGAAGGCTGCCTGGAAGAAAGGAGGTCTATACCAAGCCCAAAATGCAAATGTAGGTTAGCGGGACAGGATGGCATAAGAGCAGAATGCATCTGGAACTCTGAGGGTGGTCAGAGTGTTAAGAAATGGCACAGGATAGGCCAGGCCACCCAGGGCTCTTAAGCCCCACTGTGTGCATGGAGCCCAGACCAGCAGTGACACACAGTGTGTTATTGGCCTTCACACTGCTGACTGCTGCCAGGGATCCACCAAAACCATGCAAAGCTTCCTCTCTTCTCCATCTTTGGAGAAGCATTGTAATTTCTTTTAGCAAAGTGAGGGAGTGAATACTCCAGTTACAGGGATTTTAGGGTGGTCCAAGGCTTATAGGGTCAGAGATAGACGTGGGTTTGTGATTATGAGGCAAAAGTGATGTATTTGAGAGATATTAGCCAATCCTGCAACGGAGATGCATGCCCTGTGCACAGACCTAGCTTCACGTGATGTTAACAGGATGGCAGGCTGGGATTCCAAGTATTTCATTCAAGCTCTGGAGGATGGCAGGGAGGGCGAGTGACAGGTGGACCCTGTGGGCAGGAGTGAGCCTCTCTGCCAGGGAGGGTGCAGGCCAGATGATAATGCATGGCTCCTTCTCCAGGTGGGTCCATGTAAATCTGTGGTAGAGTGAACCTACCAGGTGGTCCTGGGAGAGGATGCAGCAATGATGCATGGATAATGAGCTGTGTGGACGTGGAGACACTGA